>NC_067401.1:82086533-82688199 GCF_016432865.1 Antechinus flavipes | reverse complement strand
AAGGAATCAGATGGGTGCCAACAAGCCATATTCGCCTTGTCCATCGCAGAGAGATGGAGCAGACCCTTGAAACGAAGGAGAAGACCCAAGAAATATCAGGTGGTTCTGTTGCTGATTGTGCTCACCATTAAAAGAGCATGGCAGTTATGGCATTTGACTCATGGACATAGAAAATTGTTGGACTTCAAAACCCTCAGGAATTATTGGATTCTCTGAGACATGATAAGATTCTTGTAGGACTTGAAAACCCTCAGGAATCATTGGATCCTTTAAGACATAAGACTTGAAAGCCCTCAGAAATCATTGGATTTTCTGAGAAATGATAAGACTCTTACAGGACTTCAAAATCTGTTGGAATCATTGGATTCCCTAATACATAAAAAGACTTTTGCAGGACTTCAAAAACTTGGGGGGATGATTGGATTCCCTGATATGTGAAGCAATGGACAATAGATTGGTTTTGGACTATCTCTTGGCTGCTGAAGAAGGCGTATGTGTGACTGCTGTTTACATACTCTCCTTCTAGGACTTCTGGCAATCTTTTACAACACCATGTTGATTTATATTGTTTGTTATACCATTACTTGGGTGTATAATTCATATTTGTTACACCACATCAAGCCTGCACTGACTGTGGGGAGAGTCATCACTAATAGCCTCTGTGTTATTGCTATGTGCTTGTTGTGTAATACCTCCCATGCTGATGGGTTTGTGCATAATAAGACCCTTCAGCCCAGAAATCCGCTAGCAACCCCCACTTCCCTTTGGTGTTTTTCATCTCCCTTCCTGAGAAGTCAGGGGGGTTGTGATCACCTCCTTTTTGGTGCTTTCACCTCCTTTCCTAAGAAGTCAGGGAAGGTGTGATCACCTCCCCTTAGGGGCTCTGACCTCCCTGAGGAGTCAGGGATGGCATGACCACCTGTGTTCTAAAACAAAAGAAAGTGGGAGATGTAATGGGCTGAGACTCAGGTTGATGCACTGAGGTCACAAGCACATTAGGCTAAATAGTAATTGGACCATACTCTATTAATATATAAGCTTGGAGAAAGAATGGCCCCCACCCACTCTTTGTGCAAGTCCTGATGTATTGTATAGGAAATGACGATTTTGGTGGGTGGAGGCAGGGGAATGGAAAAGGAAGGGGAAGGAGAGACTGCTTGCATTGCCATTGCGACGGCCTTTCAGCCCAGGTCTCTCTCTGCTAGCTGGCTTCCTGTCACAGCTGCCCATATTGCTATCACAATCCTTCTTGCCCATATTGCTATCGCAATCTTTTTTCTCCTCTTTACTTCAATAAAGATTGAAGATTTTTCTCTTAACCTGAATTCCTGGATCTGGCTGATTTTAAATACGTGGTCATTACAGAGGCTGAATTTGAACTTGAATTTTTCTGATTCCAGGCCCAGTCCTCTATCCACTGTATCACCTACTTGCCTACTGGTACACTTATTTTCTGGCTTTGCTTCCTTTCCCCAGGTTGATTTCTCAGATATGCAGCACTTGAACTGATGCAAACTATTTTAAAAGATAGGGAGAAATGAGGATTTAGACAATATAGATATTCCAGTCTTCCTATTACTGAGATCAAAACTATGCCAACTTAAGACTGCAAGTATCAATTCTTCCCAATGAAGATACAGCATTAATATTACATCCAACTGATGCAACTGCTTTTACTATAAAGTTTCTAATCTACTTAAATGGTACATTTAAAATCATAACATTTCAACTCTTCCCAATGAAGATGTATAGGCTACATAACTTGACTTCTGTTTTTACTATGTATTTTTAATTTAATTAAATGGTACATTTAAAATCATAACATATCAAGCCTCTCCAATAAAGATGTAAAGCCTATATTACATTCAACTGATGGGTCTTCTTTACTATGTATTTCTAATCTAATTAAATGGTACATTTAAAGTCATAATAGATCAACTCTTCCTAATGAAGATGTACATCCAAATGATGTTTCTACTTTTACTATGTATTTTTAAATTTAATTCAATGGTGAATTTAAATCACAATGTCAGTGAAATTGAATAAATGACACAATTAAAGGAAATGGATAAAAAAGAGCATAATCTAAGTAGGTGGGGACATGGGCCAAAGATGGAATAAATCATACTCCTTCAAAAAGTAATAACTGGGAAAGGTAATAGCCACAATGGAGTTAGTTCTGAGGGGACAGATTAGGTAATTAATTATTAATGGGAGAAGATCGAAATCTAGATGGTATGCTAATAAGGTGACTTGCTGTCTGGTGACCCAGATGCGGAAAGAGGACAAGCAGAAATTTCAATCAGCAGATCACAGCAACGATAACGAAAATGAATAAATTCCAACAAATAAGCAAGAGGGTGTCTATAAAATCTTTAAAGTGTGTGAGGGAAGGGGAATAGTGCTTTGAGAGAGTAAATAACCAGATCCATTTTATAATAGAGAAAAGAAAGGAAATGAAGATTAAAACATCTGTACTTTTACTGACCAAGTAATTTCTACCTGTATGATCAACGTAGGTCAAGTGACAGTCACATGATCAAAGTATTAACTATTAATTGTGACAAGGTACTTGCCTCCCATCCGCTGCCTATTACTTCAACATCCTCAGTTCCTTTGCTCAATCCCCATATGGTATAATCTCAAGGGCCCTTATCATACTATTCACACTACTCTGGACATTCTCCAGTTTGCCAGTGTTTTTCTTTAAATTTGTCATTCAGAACTGAACACAAAATTCTGAATGCGCTCCGACTAGAGCACATTACAGCTGAATTTTTACCTACTATATTCAATAAACCATTCCTCTTCCAATGCATTTCTAAGATTTCTTTAGGATTTGGGGGTTGTTTGGTGAGGAGATTGGAGGGGGGAGTTTTAGAGGGGAAGATTGCCATGTTTCATCTTTATTTGTATTGTTCACTAAAATCCCCAGCTCTTCTGCTTACATATTTAATACCTGTGCTATATGACACATCCACAGATGCTCTAAGCATGGTGTCATTGATCAAGAAAATTGCTCAGAAACAGCTGAGCTGTAATAAATTTAAACTTTCCCAGACACTATTTCTTGTGTCCTTGCCTCGGGTCATTGAAAAATCCTCTGAGTGGGAACTAATAGGCACTTAATAAATGTTTATTGATTTCTAATCATCCTCCTTTTCCTTTTTGTAATTATTATTGTTACTAAAATAAAAAAAAGAGTATCTTGAAAACTTGACTATGGAATAGTCATCAAATCTATGATGAATTCTATCAGAAATAAAGCTTAAAATACTATCAGGCTGTTATATTCCAAAATATTGATAGCAGCACTTTTTGTGGTAGCCAATAGTTAGAAATAAAGTAGATGCCTATTAGTTGAGGAATGGCTAAATAAATTATGCTATATTAATATAATAGAATACTGCTGTGTTATAAGAAATTATGTATGAGATGAATACAAAGAAGCATACAAAGATCTACATGAATTGTGTGCAGGATAAAATAAGCAGAGCCAAGAAAGTAATATACATAGTAAACAGAACATTAACCCTTGCAAAACCTTGCATTCCAATTTTCCCTCCTCTTTCCTCACCCCTTCCCTAGATGGAAAGTAATCCAATATATGTTAAACACAGTAGAAATATATGCTAAATCCAATATATGCATACATATTTATACAATTATTTTGCTGCATAAGAAAAATCAAATCAAACAGAAAAAAAAATGAGAAAGAAAATAAAATGCAAGGAAACAACAAAAAGAGTGAAAATGCTATGTTGTGAACCACACTCAGTTTCCAGAGTCCTCTCTTTAGTTGTAGATGGCTTTCTTTATCATGAGATCATTGAAACTGGTCTGAATCATCTCCTTGTTGAAGAGAGCCATATTCATCAGCATTGAGCATCATATAATCATATAATCCAGTTCCTTGCCACTATGAAAAACGGCTGCCACAAACATTTTTGTACATGTGGGTCCCCTTCCCTCCTTTAAAATCTTTGGGATATAAGCCTAGTAGAAAAATTGCTGGAACAAAGGATATGCACAGTTTGATAGCCCTTTGGGCATAATTCTATCTTGCTCTCCAGAATGGTTATTCCTTTCACAGTTCCACCAATGTATTAGTGTCCCAGTTTTCCCACATCTTTTCCAATATTCATCATTATTTTTTCTTGTCATCTTAGCCAATTTGAGAGGTATGTGACACTGTCTTTGGAGAAAGAAAAATATATTCATTATATATTTCTTTCATGAAACTTATAGTCTAATAGATGAGAGAAAGGCATCAGGTGCAAGAGAAATAACACAGAAATATTTAATACTAATGTATTAAATTCTATTCTACATTTGAATTATTATAGAAAAGGTACAAATTGTTAAGCAAGGTCATCAGGATAAAATATCATTTTTGTAATTAAGACATGAAGGGAGAATCAGGGAAGTTTCATGAAGGAAGTAGGACCTGAAGCAGACTTTAAGATAGGCCCTGAAAGGCTTCAATGATTAATTGCATGTAATACTATATTCTACACTGTACAAAAATTGTGGATTTTTAATTCCCCAAAATACCCCAGCACTCTTCTAGCAAATGAAATGATATACATAAAGCACAGTGCAAACCTTAAAGTGCAGTATAAGTGTTAGTTTTTGTTATTAACAACAGAGATCACCTTTAAGTCAATTCTTATGCATTTTGTAACTCCAATTCCATTTTAGGTAAAGTTCAGAGGATTTGGGAGGGTAGAAGAAGGGGGATACTTCTCTACCTGTGTATAACCACCAGTATGTAAAACAAGTATTATGAAAATAATCATGTCCAAATGGCAACCAAACTGCACATAATTTTAATCCAGCAATACCAACCAAAAGAGATCATAAAAAAGTAAAGGACATACATGTGCAAAAATATTTATAGCAGCCCTTTCCATGGTAGCAATCAGGAGAAATGCTCATCAATTAGGGAATGGTTGAATGAGCTGTGGCATATAAATATAATGGAATATTATTGCGCTATAAGAAATCATGAACAGGCAGATTTCAGAAAAACCTGTAAAGATTTGTAGGAACTGATGCAAAGTGAAATAAATAGAACCAAGAAAATATTGTATACAGCATCAGCAATTCTGTGTGATGATCAACTATGAATGACTCCATTCTTCTCAACAGCACAATGTTCCAAGACAAATTAAAAAAACTCATGAAAGAAAATGCTATCCATAACCAGATAAAGAACTGATGGACTCTGAATACAGACTGAAACATATTTTTTCACTTATCTTAATCTTTCTCATGTTTTTTTTTCCTTTTGATATGTTTCTTATTTCACAACTGTGACTAATGTGGAAATATATTTTACATGATAGCATATGCATAATCTATATCAAATTGCCTACCCACCTTTGGAAGAGGGAAGGAGAGGAGAAAAATTTGGAATTCAAAATCTTGTAAAAAAAATGCTAAAAATTTTCCTGATAATGTTTGGGGAGGCCCTCTTTGTAGTGGCCAGAAACTGGAAACTGAGTGGCTGCCCATCAATTGGAGAATGGCTGAATAAATTGTGGTATATGAATCTTATGGAATATTATTCTTCTGTAAGAAATGACCAGCAGCCAAATCATTATTAATCAGAGAAATGCAAATTAAAACAACTCTGAGATACCACTACACATCTGTCAGATTGGCTAGAATGACAGGGAAAGATAATGCGGAATGTTGGAGGGGATGTGGAAAAACAGGGACACTGATACATTGTTGGTGGAATTGTGAACACATCCAGCCATTCTGGAGAGCAATTTCAAACTATGCTCAAAAAGTTATCAAACTGTGCATATCTTTGATCCAGCAGTGTTTCTACTGGGCTTATACCCCAAAGAGATACTAAAGAAAGGAAAGGGACTTGTATGTGCCAAAATGTTTGTGGCAGCCCTGTTTGTAGTGGCTAGAAGCTGGAAAATGAAAGTATGTCCATCAATTGGAGAATGGTTAAGTAAATTGTGGTATATGAATGTTATGGAATATTATTGTTCTGTAAGGAATGACCAGCAGGATGAATACAGAGAGGACTGGCGAGACTTACACGAACTGATGCTGAGTGAAATGAGCAGGACCAGGAGATCATTATATACCTCAACAACGATACTGTTTGAGGATGTATTCTGATGGAAGTGGATCTCTTCGATAAAGAGAGCCTTAATTGATCAAAGATGGACAGAAGCAGCTACACCCAGAGAAAGAACACTGGGAAATGAATATAAACTGATTGCATTTTTGTTTTTCTTCCCGGGTTATTTATACCTTCTGAATTCAATTCTCCCTGTGCAACAAGAAAACTGTTCGGTTCTGCACACATATATTGTATCCAGGATATACTGTAACCTATTCAACATGTAAAGGACTGCTTGCCATCTGGGGGAAGGGGTGGAGGGAGGGAGGGGAAAAATCAGAACAGAAATGAATGCAAGGGATAATGCTGTAAAAAATTACCCTGGCATGCGTTCTATCAATAAAAAGATATTAAAAAAAAAAAAAAAGAAGAAATGACCAGCAGGATGATTTCAGAAAGACTTGGAGAAACTTACATGAATTGATGCTGAGTGAGATGAGAAGAACCAGGAGATCATTATACACTTCAACAACAATACTATATGATGATCAATTCTGATGGACATGGCCCTCTTCAGCAATGAGATGAACCAAATCAGTTCCAATAGAGCAGTAATGAACTGAACCAGCTACACCCAGGGAAAGAACTCTAGGAGATGACTATGAACCACTACATAGAATTCCCAATCCCTCTATTTTTGTCCACCTGCATTTTTGATTTCCTTCATAGGTTAATTGCACACTATTTCAAAGTCCGATTCTTCTTGTGCAGCAAAATAACTGTATGGACATGTATACATATATTGTACTTAACATATACTTTAACATATTTAATATGTATGGATCTTACCTGCCATCTGGGGGAAGGGATAGGGGGAAGAAGGGAAAAAGTTGGAACAAAAGGATTTGTAACTGTCAATGCTGAAAATTTATCTATGTATATATCTTGTAAATCAAAAGCTATAATAAAAAATTTTTTTAAATTTCTTGACATGTAATTGAGAGAAAATACTATTTAATAAAATGAACAAGAAGAAAAAAGGAAAATCTAATAATTCTGAAGCCTCTGAATATCAATAAGCTGTAGATATTTATTTCTGCAGATTATCTTCCCACAGAAGAAATGAGCTATAAAAGATTGTTCAGTGGTTCTTTATTTGGCCACACCCTATGCCTGGTCACACACTGAAAAACAAAGCTAATGGAAGAACCAGTCCACTACAAATCTTTGCAAGCTTCAACAGGACCATCCATCAACAATCCTTTTAATCATCTCTTATCAACTCACTAGCAAAATCAGTATAATAATTACTCTAAGCCTTCTCCATTATCCTCAACATAAAATCTCATCTCATACCATTTCCTTACTTTTAAAGGTCTCTTTCTATATATTCTTTTCCTTTCCTCTGATTTCAGAAGAATCTAACTCCTCACTTACACTTTCAATCCTTCTCCCTGTTCCTCTCTCTACTGTCTTGTCCTCTGGCCTCTGTTATGCCTTGAAACATGGCTTAAGGATAACCAAATTGCCAAAAGAATAGCATGACTACTAAATGTCCTATAGACTTTAATGCAGATAAAAGTCAGGGATTTTGTTTTGAAAAATCATCATTCTCCTCCACCTCAGTTGACTTCCATGGGTCTTCTTCCTCCTATTACCCTATGCCTAAACAATAGCATTCTCCAAGGTTCAGTCCTTAGCTTTCACATATAGTCTTCTGACTCCTCATCTCTCTCCACTGAGTTTTGCTTTCCAAACTATTAATATGATGATATGTGTCACCCTTCACTGCCTCTGCAATTGAAATTTCTTAGTTTGACATGCATGCTGCACAACAATCTAACCCCTCCCTAAATACTTCTCTCTACTTAATCCTCCCTTCGGACAACTAGTCTTGTCAGCACCCCTTTACAAGTTCCTGACTCTATAACTTTTCTCATCCTGTTACCACTCCCTTCCCCTCTCTGCACTTGTCAAAATCTTTCCTCTCTTTGAAGAAACAGTTCAAAACCAGCCTATCTATACAGTGACAGCTTTCTGACTGCTACAACTAAAAGTGACCTCAATTGAACTCATTTGACATTTATTTACTTTCTAATATCATGTAAGTAAATTTCCCTCTACCAAGGTAGATCTGAAAGTGGTTCAGGACACTAAGGGATTGAATGTCCCATTCCCAGATAAACTGTCAGAAAAAATGACCCCAATTTCCATATAGACGTTGTTTTATCCACTATATTGTACTGTCTCAGATAGATATAAGTATAGATATAAAGATATAAATACAGATAAAGATGGAACAGAGATCATGATATAGAAGATATAAAGAGATATATATATTATACACAAATAACATAAATATGTATATACATATCAGAAATAGCTATAGACATTTTTTATAGTACAGAATTTTAAAAGCTATTATATAATATTATACAATTATACAATTTCCCTCATCTATTAAATTTCTTCTGAAAGAGGACCTTATTTTATGTTTGTCTGTCTCACTGTTTAGCACAGTACCTTGCACAACAGGTACACAAACCACATTTGGCAACTGATTACTTGATAAATAAGGTAACCATTTGAATTCAAAATTTTGGATCCAACATGTAAAATTGGAAGCATAAAACAAAGTCTATGAAAACTTCAGACCAGTAACACTAATATATATAACTAAAGTGACAAGACAGTCTTCAGTAATGAGATCTAGAAGCAAGTCACTTCAAAAAGCATCAAATCTACAGCTCATCTACTAGTCTGAATTATCCTGAGAAATGTATGACATCAGGATGCCAAAGCAGTTCTTGTAAAATAAATTGAAGAAAAGAGGCAAGCAATTAGAAATGGGGGAGGGGGATCTGAAGAAACCAATATGCTCAATTGTCCAAAAGAATAGGTAAGCTTCATGAGAACAGGATGTACATCTTAACTATCTTCATATATGCACCAGGACATAACACACTGCTTGGCAAAGAGTAGGTGCTTAATTAATGAAGGCAACTGAACGATCACAAAGATTGGTTTGGAACAATCAGAGGAGGAAAAATCTGATTCACACCATTACACTAACCACAATGTACCTCTCCCCCACCACCAAAAAAAAAAAAAATTCTTTATAAAATATTCAATCATCGTCTTTGAGCAAGGATGGCCATTCATTTCAGTCCCTATCAGCCAGTTTGAACAAGGTAAATATGATCATGTAAGTGAAATAATAATGTTATCTAGAAATTCTCTTTTCTTTCCTTCTAGTCTCATCTCACCAATTGCCAGATAAACAAAGAAACTCACAACAGATTATAAAAGGATAAATCCTCTCTAGCTGACATTTTAAAGACTCATTTTTCTTTTGGTCTAGAATTACCCTAATATTTATATAAAAACTCCAACACCAAAAAAAGTACTATGAAATCATTTATAAATCCTATAATGAGGATAAAAATTATTAGAAGCTGAGAGAAAAGGGGAGCTCTTAAGGCCTCTATCTATACTCACCAACTGAGGATGTTAGGAGGACCAGATTAAAATATAATTGGGAAATATTCAATAAAATAAATAAAAAATACAATTGAACATAAGATAAGGTTAATGTGTGTTATTCTAATTAATATGAGGACAGAATTTAGTGATCCTTAATTTGAAGCTGCAGCAAATACTCTCAGCATGTTCCTCCTTAACTCTCTTTCTACCCAAAGAGACAAATATCCCAAAGACTTAAGAACAAATAAGAGATAAAACAGAGAGAATATGCTCATTTTTTTCCCTAAAGTGCACTGTCTGATTCCCATCAGGTCCTCTATTGGCATCTCTTTCTCCTCCACACTCCTCTTTTTCTGTAAGATCAGATGCAACCTGAAACCAGTCTTTGATGAAGAAAAAAGCAGGAGAAGCTGGAGAGGCTGGTTTAAGTTTCTCCACAAAGGAAAACAAATATACTATAACAGACATGAAAATAAGCACAAATCCAGATAGCCCAGGCAGAGCCAAAATGAATTCAGGCAAATCTAATGAAAATGGGTCAGTGGATCTAAGAAAAGGATGGATGAATATATTCTTCCTTTTTATTTTGAACTCAGTTTAAAGAGAGGGTTTATGGGGAAATTAAATGTTGCAGATAAATATCTTGTGTTCTATAATTCAAATAAGATGGAAAACAGGAAAGACTAAAAGAAAAAAACTGGAGAATTTTTTTAAGTATTAGATTTTTAAGACTACTGTGATAATTTTGGGCCCAGTCTGTTTTAGAAAATTTTTGTGATGAATTATATCTACCCATTAGAATATATGCAATTACATTTAACCCCAATTGCCTTAAAAAAAAAAAAAAAAAAAGAATATAAGCAATTTGCCAAGCTAGGATTGTCTTCTCCACCCCCCATCTTTATAGTCTGAGCAGCCAGCACAGTACATAGTAGGCATTTGATAAATCTTTAGTGAGTGTTCAACATTTTATCTCCCTATCATCCATATCCTTTCCAAAATAGGTCTTAAAATATCATACCACATTCTACTTCCTCTTCTCCCTAGAAAATCTTTGATTTTCCCCCCATATGAAGGTTCTTTCTTGCATAATAACAATAACAATAAAATGATGATAATGATAATAATAATAACAGCTAGCATTTATATAGTTTTTATAGTTTGCAAGACATTTACATGGGACCTTATTTCATCTTCAACACACCTGGAAGCAGATGCCATTACATGCCTATTTTGTGAATAAGGAAATTGAGGTAAATGGGGGTTAAGTGACTTGCCTGGGGTCCCACAGCTAGTAAATGTCTGAAGCAAGATTTTAACAGAAAGAATCTAAATTAGAGTCTCCCCTATCCTAACTAGTTTCCAACTTACATTACCTTAACTCTACACTTTTCAAGTTTTATCTTCCATGTCTTACAATTTCACAATTACATTGTGAATTGCTTGAAGGCATAAACACATTTTTTTTCCTTCATCCTCCTGCTAGGCTTATTATTTATTACTAATAACATCTCAGGGGGAAAAAAAGCAATTCATATTCACATACAGCTACACAAGATCTTTCCTATTGACCAGCCCATGATCAGGTAATGTATTGTTACTTCTCTTTTACAGATAAGGAAACTGAGTTTCAGAAGCTAAATGAATTAACCCTGATACCATAAGCAGTAAGGGACTTTAACCCAGTTAGGTCTTCTAATCCTACATAAATAATTTTCACACCTCTGATTTTTCCAAAATTCTCCTTTAACATTTTTTCCACTGAATCCCTTCAATTAATAACTTTACAATGACCTAGATCTAGAGTCTAGATACACAAATAGATGACATAAAATCAAATACTTACTACATATAACATCATTATAGGGAGGCACCCTGACAATTGTTAATAGTATACTCAAAAGGAATCACATCCAAAACTGAAGAGGTCTGCCATGGACTTGTTTGAGAAGCCAAACAATTCAGATCATTCAAGTGCTGATCTCTGATAATCTAGCTACTAATTAATCATCATTTATTTATTAATTCCAGGAGACTTTTGTTCCAGCCCTAAATAATTTGCCAGGTTGGTTTTTATCTGCAAGCTGATCCATATATTCTACAAAGAAAAATAGAGAATTTTCAGAGGCAAGTTTTTCATCCTGGGCATGTAAATTTTGGGATAAAACATTGAGGATGTAACAAGGAGAAAACTCCAAACATCACCTCCACGGCCTAAAATTCACTCAAAAGATAATATAAGTGTCCTAACTGCAGTAGCTTCCAATCCCACTCCCTAGCTTCTTCCTTCTCTTCCAGATAACTTCAAATAGCTGTTCCTAAAAGAGAGATTTAACCATATCATTCCCCTTCCCCTCAACAACAACAAAAAACAACAACTTTTTTACAGCCTTTAAGGGAAAAAGAGTTAATTCTTACCTTGAAAATTAAAGTCCTCCATAATCTGGCTCCTACCTATATTCTTAGTCTTATTTATTATTTATTTGTTTGTTTGTTTGTTTATTAATTTATTTATTTATTCATTCATTCATTCATTCATTTATTTATTTTTGCTGAGACAAATGGGGTTAAGTGATTTGCCCAGGGTTACACAGCTAGGAAGTGTTATGTGTCTGAGTCCTAATTTGAACTCAGGTCCTCCTGACTTCAGGGCTGGTGCTCTATCTACTGCACCACCTAGCTGCCTCACTTCTCAGTCTTATTTCACTTTTCAAGCAATCTAGCTTTCTAGCTGTTCCTTGTATAGATACTGAGTCTCTAAAAGGATCAGTGTCTTTTTCAGCATCTCTGGTTTTTTTTTTTAGATGTACCACCTTAACTTAACCTCTACCTCCTAAAATCTCCTCCCCTTACTTCAAGATAGAGTTAAGGTAGCCTTCTTAACAAAAGAACTATCTTGATACTCCAAGTTCCCAGCATTCTCTCCTTTCTTGCAATTATTTTATATATACATACTTTGTATTTACTGACATATACATTTTTTTCTTCCCCCTCACAGAATGAAAGTGCCTGAAGAAGAAGTGTTTCTTTTTTTTTTTCTTTGTATCCTCAGGGCTTTGCACAGTTTTAATATATATATCTAATTAAATATCCAGGGCTGCAAGTCTTGCTTTCCTTTTAAACCAAAGAGTAAGAAAGCAATCTGTTTTCCAATAGAATCACAACAAGCTTGCACAACTTATCTCCATCTCAAGAAAACAACTGATTGCCACTGCTTGACACTTAAAAATTTAAATTATAAGTCAATTATGGGGCAAAGCAAGTATTTGGAAAGGAATATCCCCACCTCTTCATAGTTAGAAACACAAATTGTCACGTAATTTTTAGACCTACATATACATACATATCCCTTATTGAAGCTAACATATTGTGTGTCTCTGTCTCTGTCTCCCTAGAGAGGCAAAAAGGACTAAGAATCAGCTGCAAGGCATCTCAGAAGTCATTTAGTCCCATGCCCTCATTCACTTGCACAAAAACTAAAACTTGCAAATATGACATAAGTTGCTCAAGGTCCCAAAGATAGTGAGTGATTGGGATTCAAAGCAACATCCTATTCTTCCACAGTGAGAGTTCTGCATCAGTACACATGCTGCTTCCTCTAAGTATATAAATATCTTTCAATCAATCAATAAACATGCTGGGTATTGTTCTGGTCCCTGCAGATACAAATATAAATGTCAGTTATTATCCTCGAGGACTTTACATTGGGGGAGAAAGAGGGAGCATATAACATGCTAATAGATTAGCATCTATTGTTATGATGCTATACACCTATGCAAATGAAATGAAACATCTATACAAAATGAAAAAAAATTATGCTCTGGCTTCAGGTGAGGAATAATTAAGGAACTCAAGAAAAGCCTCTTAGAAGAGATGATACTTGACTGTATCTAGAAGGCAACTTAGAGGTCCCTACAGACTGAGCAAAGAAAGAACAATCCTAACTGCAGAAAGTCTGAGCAAAGTCAGGATGACCTGAAATGGAATGTCAAACTACCAAGAACAACCAGTAGGTCACTTTTGATGGAGCCTAGATGGTCATGAGAGAGGATAATAAGTAATTAGTCTGGAAAGATAGGCTGGAGCTGGAACAGTAGAACTAATGGAGAACCCAATATACCCAGGAGGATCTAAATTCAAATCTATCCTTGGGTCATATTCTGAGTGACTATAGGTAAATTACTTAACGCAAGCAACTCTCCAAGGTATATGTTACAAATAAACACTTCATCTGACAGAAGAAAGAGGCTGCATATTGGGATTTCCTTGCACCTATGGAATCACAAGTCCAACCCAAAAACTAAACTAAACTAAAACAAAAGCAACAACTCTACATCTGAAATTGAGAGTCAGTGGAAAAGACAACAAATTTAGAGTCAGAGAACGTTAGTGCAAATCCCATGTTGGTCATTTATTAGTTGTATAATTTTAAGCCCACAATCTCTGTGGGTCTCAGTTTCCTCATCTGTAAAATGACCTCTAGGATCTCTTCCAACACTCTATGATCTTATGATCTAAAGAATTCCTATACACATACTTGGATTGGACTTGTGTGTTTATTGGTATAAGGAATTTCCCTCTACTATATAGATGGCATCTACTGCAATTTATAGCTGGAGGCTTCAAATCTGCAATTTATAGTCAGATTAAAGACAGGCCTTTAGGCTCATTTTTTACTAATTGCATGGCCTTCGGTAAGTCACTTTATACAAATACTTATACAAATTAACTTTAATTTTAAAGTTACCATAAACTGCTTGCATTTTTGTTTTTCTTCCCGGGTTATTTATACCTTCTCTCCCTGTGCAACAAGAAAACTGTTCGGTTCTGCACACATATGTTGTATCTAGGATATACTGCAACCCATTCAACATGTATAGGACTGCTTGCCATCTGGGGGAGGGGGTGGAGGGAGGGAGGGGAAAAATCGGAACAGAAGTGAATGCAAGGGATAATGCTGTAAAAAAAATTACCCTGGCATGCGTTCTATCAATAAAAAGTTATTTAAAAAAAATTTTTAAAGTTACCAAGAACTTCATCTTTCATGATGAGTCCCACAGGCAGAAGTAAGACTTAAATCTAGATTCTTCTGACACTGAAGGCCGGCTCTCTATCCACTATCCAAGGTTCTCATATGTATGTGTCTCTGCATGTAAGTGTACGCAGACATATAAACGAATATAGTATATATTATGCAAGTTTTAAGCTTTAAGAGACTAAACCTGCACCAAGACTTTTGGGACACTTTGGATATGTTGTATTCATGTGTGTAAATTTATATGATAGTTAACATTAACCTAGGGTTTACTATGTGCCTGGGACTGTGCTACAATAATTATCTCATTTGATCCTCACAACAACTTTGGGAGGTAGACGCTATTTTTATCCCCATTTATAAATAAAGAGACTGAGGCAGGCAGAAGTCGTGTTGGATGCTGACTTTTAAATCAGGTTCACGTACGTGTGTGTGTACACACACACACACACATCCCTGCAAAAGCACTATTACATGCACTTCCTTTCAGACTTTCTCCCTCCCCAAGCCTACTACCCCAAATCATCAAGCCTCTCCGGAGGCTCTCCCCCAATCCGCAGCGCTCGCTCCTCCTTCTGGGTGGCTCCCTTTGCCTAATTCCCACCCCTGTCAGTTGCCAGCCTCAGCCGTCTCGGCTCTTTTCCCCAGGTGGAACCCATCTCTCCAACTCCACCTGGCCGTCTTCAGGCATCTCCTTCTTCCTACCCTACCCCCACGGAGGAACAAGGACCTTGGCAGACGGGAGGAAAGGGTAGACAGGCCAGAGTTGCGGAGGGGTGTTCCCAAGAACGCACGTCCCTTCAGGGCAACTCTTTAAACACGTGGGTTAGCGCCCGGGGTTCGGCACCTGAAAGGTGGTCCCACCTCCAGCCTGGGAGCTGGAATCAGGTCCCCCTCTTCCGCAGTCCTTGTACATTAAATGGAGAAGGGCAAACTCCGTCCCGCCTGCCCTCCAGGACATTCGGCGCCTTCTAGTCTCCGTCCTTCTGCCCGCCCAACTGCCCTACACTCTCTCCACGGCATCCCTGGACACATACACACAGGTGAGCAGAAACTTGCCCCGTACCTGCACAGGCAGCGCTCGCACACTACACCTCGGCTCCCTTTGCACACTGTGTAAGCCAAGGGCTCCGACCTGAAGAGCAGCTCCCCGGGCCGCAGCGGGGCCACAGCCCGGAGTCCGTTCCCCCTGCTCGGACTCCGGAATTTCTCCAGCTTGGACCTCTCCATCTTTTCTCCGCGCTAAGGAGCGCCACACTCAGCTCGGATCTCGTCCCCACCAGCTGAGCCAGAACTCCCGGGCTTCCAGGGCACTGGCGCCTGCGCTTTACACTCGCGCGTAGCCAAGGTAGGCGGGGCAAGTTTCCAGTACTTCACCAGTCCACTGAGCATGCCCAGGGCTAGAAGGCTGGAGTCCCAAAGAGAGTGCTTTTGAGAGTTGTAGTGCAAGTAGCGCTCCGTGCTGCTCTTAACCGCGCCTTGAGCCTGGCGGGCTTGTCTGGGGAATTGCTTCTTCAAGTTTGTCAATTACCTGATGGAGGATAATCCTGCAGAGGAAACTGAGTAGCGAGACAGTAATGTCGCAAAAACCCAGCAAGAACAGTGTCCGAAGCGATGCAGGTTTCAGATGCTGCAAAGAGGCAAACAGTTAGGAAATACTGCTACTACTAATAATAATAATGCCAGCATTATCTAGCACGAGGTTTGTAAAACGTTTTACAAATATTGTCTCATAGCGATTAGGAACTTTGCCCAAAAAGTTACCAGACTATGCATACATACCCTTTGATCCAACAGTGTTACTTCTGGGCTTATATCCCAAAGAGATACTAAAGAAGGGAAAGGGACCTGTATGTGCCAAAATGTTTGTGGCAGCCCTGTTTGTAGTGGCCAGAAACTGGAAAATGAATGGATGCCCATCAATTGGAGAATGGCTGGGTAAATTGTGGTATATGAATGTTATGGAATATTATTGTTCTGTAAGAAATGACCAGCAGGATGAATACAGAGAGGCTTGGAGAGACTTACATGAACTGATGCTAAGTGAAATGAGCAGGACCAGGAGATCATTATACACTTCAACAACGATACTGTATGATGATAAATTCTGATGGACCTGGCCATCTTCAGCAATGAGATGAACCAAATCAGTTCCAATAGAGCAGTAATGAACTAAACCAGTTTCACCCACTGAAAAAACTCTGGGAGATGACTATGAACCACTACATAGAATTCCCAATCCCTCTATTTTTGTCCGTCTGCAGTTTTGATTTCCTTCACAGGCTAATTGCACACTATTTCAAAGTCCGATTCTTCTTGTGTAGCAAATTAGCTGTTTGGACATGTATACATATATTGTATTTAACTTATACTTTAACATATTTAACATGTATTGGTCTACCTGCCATCTGGGGGAAGGGGTTGAGGGAAGGAGGGGAAAAATTGGAACAAAAGTTTTGCAATTGTCAATGCTGAAAAATTACCCATGCATATAACTTATAAATAAAAAGCTATAATAAAAAAATTTGTCTCATTTATTCTCACCACAGTCCTATAAGGTAAGTGTTATTATCCCTATATTACAGGTGAGGAAACTGAGTCAGAGGTTAAGTGACTAACCCAGGATCACTGCAAGAGGCTGCATTTGAACTGAGGTTTTCCCTATTTCCGGTCTGAGACTCTATCCATTATTTCCCTTAGCAGCCTTAGAGAAAATTACCAGGATGATAACAATTCCCACTGAGATGTAGGGTTGTAGCCAGATTGGCAAAATAAGAATTAAGAAGAAGCCAGGTGATTAAAAAGATCAGAGCACCATGCCTGGAATCTGGGAAATCTGAGTTCAAATCCCACCTCAGATACTTATTATCTGTTAACCCTAGACAAGGTATTTAAATCCTTTTTGCCTCAATTTCTCATCTGTAAAATAGGGAACACTCTGAAGAAGAAAATGGCAAATTACTTCTTTGTCTTATAGATTCAAATAGGACGACAAGAAGAAAGGAACAAGAGGAAGTATATAGTAAGCAGACCATCATAAAGAGCTATTTCTTTTTAGAAGACTTTTAGATGTCTCTACTCCGAAACCATCTAAATCCCAAAGCAGCTACAACAGAATGGGCAGTATTTACAGACGTGTGCTGAAGTTTAAGACAATTATTAAATTTTCAATGTCAACATTTATATTTCAGAAATGACTTCAAACCAGAACTTATGGATCTATTGTTTTGTTGATTGTCTCAACTTAAAAGAGCTGGTGAAGAAAATGTTTAAAATGACAAACTTAGAAGTGTATCCTTTTGTACATTTTATTGGAAGACTTGGTTGTAAAAACACTTATGGGTACATGCCTGAAGCTATATTTTATTTTTTATAGTATTTCTCACAATTCTTTGTAGTAAGTACCTGCAATAAATGAAATTAATTGAAATAGAAATACATGGTACATTTTTTTTACAGTGAAAACTTGATAAAATGTCACATACATACATACATTTCTAAGACTCAACAATCCATCTCTTGCTTTTGGTATTCAAAGGCTGTCAGACTTACATGAACTGATGCTAAGTGAAATGAGCAGAATCAGGAGATCATTATGTACTTCAATAACGATACTGTTTGAGGATGTATTCTAATGGAAGTGGATCTCTTCGATAAAGAGAGCTAATTCAGTTTCAATTGATCGAGGATGGACAGAAGCAGCTACACTCAAAGAAAGAACACTGGGAAATGAATATAAACTGCTTGCATTTTTGTTTTTCTTCCCGGGTTATTTATACCTTCCGAATCCAATTCTCCCTGTGCAACAAGAAAACTATTCGGTTCTGAACACATATATTGTATCTAGGATATACTGTAACCTATTTAATATGTAAAGGACTGCTTGCCATCTGAGGGAGGGAGTGGAAGGAGGGAGGGGAAAAATCAGAACAGAAGTGAGTGCAAGGGATAATGCTGTAAAAAATTACCCTGGCATGGGTTAAAAATTTTTAAAAATTGAAAATAAATAAATAAACAACAACAACAACAAAAACAAAGGCTGTCAGAAGTACTCAAAATGTACTCCTGCTTTATTAAACTATTAGAATTTCTTCAAGGGTTAGCTAAGGTGCCACTTCCTATAAGATACTTTATTTTTGTGTATAAGGCAATTGGGGTTAAATAATTTGCCCAGGGTCACACAGCTAGTAAGTGTTAAGTGTCTGAAGTCAGATTTGAACTCAGGTTCTCTTGACTTCAGGGCCAGTGCTGTAGCCACTGTACTATCTCACTGTCTCCCTACTTTGAAGGTTCTTCCCCTTCCCAGAATATCTTGTATTAAAATATTGTCAAATCAACATTTGCCAAATTAATAATCATTAGAATCACATTAGATATATTTCATTTCAGAAGGAGTTCTTACTTACTAATCATTATATGCAAGGAACTGTGCTAAGATAAAATGAAAATTGGATTGACTGGGAAGTCCTCAGCCCTGCAAGTCTGAGCATAACCCTCCCTTTTTCCAGAGCTCTTGCTAGGTAACAGAGTTGTTATCTATATTACTGCCCCTCATTCCTCACTTCTAATTAGGAAATATAGAAAATACCTCATTTCACTGATCTAACTATGGACAGTAGACAGGGCAATCACATATTGGTACCTAGGCAGCAGTTAGGTTAAAAAATGGATATCAGGAACACCTAACTTCAGATCTGGACTCAAATACTTATTAGCTATATAACCCTGAACAAATCATTTAAGTCTCAGTTTCTTTATAAAATGGAGATACTAATAGCACCAACTTTCCAGGGTTGTTGTGAGGACCAAATAAGATATCTGTAAATTGGTTAGCAATTGCCTGATACATAGTAGGGTCTTAATAAATAGTTACTTTCTTTGTCTAAAATTGTATGTAAAATTGAATCCTGAAGGGTTCTGGTACCAGAGTTCTAAAGGTAGTATGTAGTTCCACATGAGGAAGATACCCCACTCTTGTGTGCTCTGACAAGAGCAATGGAGATCACACCCTGAGACCATTCCCTGTTGTCATAAGCTGTCCTCCTAATATAGTTTTGTTAACTATATGGCTCTCTTATTCCTTATCCAAATTGTATTGCATAATAACTAGGAAAAAACAAAAATGAATCAATCCCTGCCCTCAATGGACTTATATCTACAGTGGAGACACAACAGGTCCACAGGTAATGAATAAATACCAGTTGATTTGAGGAGGGGAAGAATGCTCATAATAATTTGATAATAGTGTCTTAAGTGTCTTTTAGGAGGTGGCACCCAAGTTAAACCTTGTAGGAATTTTACTAGTTTAATGAAGCAGAAGTACATTCTGGATATGTGAAGGCCCAAAGGCAAGTTATGCATTGTTGAGTGCTAGAAACACCAAGAAGACTGATTGACTTGGCTAAAAGGTAGAAAACATTAAGGAAACTAATATGAAATGTTTGGGGGGGGGGGAGTTGTTTCCTTTCCATTTTTGAAAAAGACCAACAATATCACAAATGAGTGACATCTTAACCTGTGCAGCAATTTTATTTAAATGAGGCAGAGTAGCAAAAATCATCAACCTTACTCTCTCTTTCAGAGTCATCAAAGTTCAGTGGCAAGACAAAAGTCAGGATGCCTGGTGATAGCCTAGGATGACCTTGGTATTTTAATGTCTGACCAAGCTCTAAGTGCTTCAGCCAATTTTATAGCCACTGGAACATGTTCATCTGTTAGGGTAGGAAAAGTCTTCACAGGGGAAGGCATCCCTCTAACTCACCACCAGGTTGAAAGCCTGTTGGCTACCCTTATGTGGCCATGCAATTGCAATAGCTTTTTGGAGCCACAGGTGAGAGCTGAGTGGACACCAAAGGTGGGTAAGAAGCTTTGAAAAGGGCTCAGCTTGCCATTTCACTAGAGGTACTACTAAGAAATCTCTGAACTTCTTTGAACACCTTATATACTTCAGGAAAGGTAAAATAGGAGCAAAACTGAAGAGATGCTTTAAATGTTGAGAAATGGAGTTTCTTATTAATTAGAGGCAGTTTTGTTGTTGTTCAGTAATTCAGTCACATCCACCTCTTCCTGACCCCATGGCCTTGTTCATAGGATTTTCTTGGAGTAGTTTATCATCATCTTCTCCAAAGCAGCTCACTTTATAGATGAGGAACTAAGACAAGTAGGAGTTAGCTAAATGACTTGCTCAGGATCACATAGCTTGTAAGTATCTGAGATATGATTTGAATTCAGATCTTCCTAGAGGCAGTAGGCAACCACTAAAGATTTGATCATATTATCAGAATATTTAATTATATCTGTGATTTCATCCATTTGAAAGTTTCCTCAATGGTGCAGATCACAATCTATCCATACTTTCAATCTTATGCAATTTTCATCCCTATCTTTCCATAAGTTTGTCATGAGCAATGGGAAGGGAAGCAGTGAATCCTGGGGTGGAGTGCTAATCAATATCCTGAAAGTCTTTTTCAATTTATCCTAAAAGTGAAAGGATAACAAGTGAAGTATTCTGGCTCATTGTTATATACTGGTTATATGTTGCAGTCTGCTTATATCCACTGTGTCTATCTCCATTGCTCTCTGGATGATATTTATCTTTTAATTCTTCAAAGATGGGTGAATTTCATGTCTCATTTTCATACCGGAACACTGGTAAGAAGTTGGTATTAAAAATATGGCCTTATGCTCACTTCAGTAACACATATACTGAAATAAGAACAATACTAAGAAGATTAGCATAGCCTTGTACAAGGAAAACATGAAACTAGGAATCTTAAATGTATATATGGAAGACATTTTGTTGAAAAAGATACGAAAAATTATATTTTGATGAAAAAACTCCAAATCACTAATAATGAGAGAAATGAACATTAAGTAACTTTGGTTCTACCTCACATATATCAGAGTGACAAAAATGACCAAACTAGAAAATGACAATTGTGAAGAAGCAGGACAGTTAATGCATTGTTGGAAGAGATATGAATGAGTCCAGTCATTTTGTAAAGCAATTTAAAAATCTGATTCATAAATTACTAAGCTGTACACACCTACTACATTGTATTACCGCATGGATTGTACTCCTAAACATGTTATTTGTCTTTAGTTCTCAAAGACCATGACATCAGAAAAATGATTCCATGACATACAAGTGAATTGAACTTAAGTGAGGAAAGGTGATGCAAAATCACCAGCCTCACTGTATCCTGCAGAGTCATGTAGGTCCAGTGATCAGATACAAGTCAGGACATCTAGAAATGGTCCTGTCTGCAGTAGGAGACCTTGACTTTTTAAAGCTAAGGTTTTTTTTTAACAGATCTCAGTTTGACATAAACACTCACACACATAGACAGGCGTCTTTTAATTCTTTGTACTTGTTTCCTAAATTCAAGTCTGGCTTCTGACACTGTGACCCTGGGCAAGTCACTTCTAAGTGCATCCAATTAATTTTCTAAGATTGTAAATTGTATAGAAGATGTTGAGCCACTTTATTAAACTCCTTCTATCATTCTTAATGATATTAGATTTCTTTATTCCCTATTAAAATGTTTACATTCATCTTTGTATGTGGTCTTGCTTAAATGTATTTATCATTTAATATTTCTCTTGACTATGTATTTATATTTCAAAGTATCTACTCGGCTCTGGCATTCACATCAGGAATTTCATTTTATGAAAGACCCACTTTCTCTCCTGTAGGATTATATTTAGTTTTGATAAGTAAGTTATTCTTCATTCGAAACCTGTATAATTTGCCCTTTGTAATATCATATTCCAACCTCTCTTCTCTTTACTATGGTAACTGCCAAATCCTGTGTAATACGTAATGGTTCCTTGGTCCTTCCACTCTTTTTTTCAGGTAACTTGCATTTTTAGTTTGATTTGGAAGCTCTGTATTTTGCCTAGGATATTCCTGGGAGTTTTTTTTTCTTTTAGAAGATAATGTATAAATTCTTTCTATATTCACTTTGCCCCTTGGTTCTAAGGATGGTTATGATTTTTAGAAATAAATTTTATGGGGGTGTAGCTTTCAAGTAGTATAATGACTTATTTTTTCAGATCAGATATTTTTGATATGTGTTATGTTACATTTTCTTCTATTGTTTGTCATTTGATTTTATTTTTTAATATTTTTGGCTTATAGAATCCTACAATATGTTGTTTACAGGAAACACATCTGAAGCGGGGAGATACATGCAGGTTAAAGGTAAAAGGTTGGAGCAAAATCTACTATGCTTCAGGTGAAGTCAAAAAAGCAGGGGTAGCCATCCTGATCTCAGATCAAGCTAAAGCAAAAATTGACCTAATTAAAAGAGATAAGGAAGGACACTATATCTTGCTAAAGGGTAGCATGGATAATGAAGCACTATCTATATTAAACATATATGCACCAAGTGGGGTAGCATCTAAATTCTTAAAAGAGAAACTAAGAGAGCTGCAAGAAGAAATAGACAGTAAAACTATAATAGTGGGAGATCTTAACCTTGCACTCTCAGAATTAGATAAATCAAACCACAAAATAAATAAGAAAGAAGTCAAAGAGGTAAATAGAATACTAGAAAAGTTAGATATGATAGATCTCTGGAGAAAATGTAATGGAGACAGAAAGGAATACACTTTCTTTTCAGCAGTTCATGGAACCTATACAAAAATTGACCATATATTAGGACATAAAAACCTCAAACTCAAATGTAGTAAGGCAGAAATAGTAAATGCATCCTTTTCAGACCACGATGCAATGAAAATTACATTCAACAAAAAAGCAGGGGGAAGTAGACCAAAAAATAATTGGAAACTAAATAATCTCATACTAAAGAATGATTGGGTGAAACAGCAAATCATAGACATAATTAATAACTTCACCCAAGAAAACGATAATAATGAGACATCATACCAAAATGTATGGGATGCAGCCAAAGCGGTAATAAGGGGAAATTTCATATCTCTAGAGGCCTATTTGTATAAAATAGAGAAAGAGAAGGTCGATGAATTGGGTTTGCAATTAAAAATGCTAGAAAAGGAACAAATTAAAAACCCCCAGTCAAACACTAAACTTGAAATTCTAAAAGTAAAAGGTGAGATCAATAAAATTGAAAGTAAAAAAACTATTGAATTGATTAATAAAACTAAGAGTTGGTTCTATGAAAAAACCAACAAAATAGACAAACCCTTAGTAAATCTGATTAAAAAAAGGAAAGAGGAAAATCAAATTGTTAGTCTTAAAAATGAAAAGGGAGAACTCACCACTAACGAAGAGGAAATTAGAGCAATAATTAGGAGTTACTTTGCCCAACTTTATGCCAATAAATTCGACAACTTAAATGAAATAGAAAAATACCTCCAAAAATACAGCTTGCCCAAACTAACAGAGGAAGAAGTAAATATCCTAAACAGTCCCATCTCAGAAAAAGAAATAGAACAAACTATCAATCAACTCCCTAAGAAAAAATCCCCAGGACCAGATGGATTTACATGTGAATTCTACCAAACATTTAAAGAACAATTAACTCCAATGTTATATAAACTATTTGAAAAAATAGGGATTGAAGGAGTCCTACCAAACTCCTTTTATGACACAGATATGATACTGATACCTAAACCAGGTAGGCTGAAAACAGAGAAAGAAAATTATAGACCAATCTCCCTAATGAATATTGATGCTAAAATCTTAAATAAAATATTAGCAAAAAGATTACAGAAAATTGTCACCAGGATAATACACTATGACCAAGTAGGATTTATACCAGGAATGCAGGGCTGGTTCAATATTAGGAAAACTATTAGCATAATTGACTATATCAATAACCAAACAAACAAAAACCACATGATCATCTCAATAGATGCAGAAAAAGCATTTGATAAAATCCAACATCCATTCCTAATAAAAACACTTGAGAGCATAGGAATAAATGGACTTTTCCTTAAAATAGTCAGGAGCATATATTTAAAACCATCAGTAAGCATCATATGCAATGGGGAAAAACTGGAACCTTTCCCAGTAAGATCTGGAGTGAAGCAAGGCTGCCCACTATCACCATTATTATTTAATATCGTATTAGAAACACTAGCCTCGGCTATAAGAGTCGAGAAAGATATAAAAGGAATTAGAGTAGGCAATGAGGAAACCAAACTATCACTCTTTGCAGATGATATGATGGTATACCTAGAGAACCCCAGAGATTCTACCAAAAAGCTATTGGAAATAATTCATAATTTTAGCAAAGTAGCTGGCTACAAAATAAATCCCCATAAATCCTCAGCATTTTTATACATCACCAACAAAACCCAACAGCAAGAGATACAAAGAGAAATTCCATTCAGAATAACTGTTGATACCATAAAATATTTGGGAATCTATCTACCAAAGGAAAGTCAGGAATTATATGAGCAAAATTATAAAAAAGTCTCCACACAAATAAAGTCAGACTTAAATAATTGGAAAAATATTAAGTGCTCTTGGATCGGCCGAGCGAACATAATAAAGATGACAATACTCCCTAAACTAATCTATTTATTTAGTGCTATACCAATCAGACTTCCAAGAAAATATTTTATTGATCTAGAAAAAATAACAACAAAATTCATATGGAACAATAAAAAGTCGAGAATCTCAAGGGAATTAATGAAAAAAAAATCAAATGAAGGTGGCCTAGCTGTACCTGATCTAAAATTATATTATAAAGCAGCAGTCACCAAAACCATTTGGTATTGGCTAAGAAATAGATTAGTGGATCAGTGGAAAAGGCTAGGCTCACAAGACAGAATAGTCAATTATAGCAATCTAGTGTTTGACAAACCCAAAGCCCCTAACTTCTGGGAAAAGAATTCATTATTTGATAAAAACTGCTGGGATAATTGGAAATTAGTATGGCAGAAATTAGGCATGGACCCACACTTAACACCATATACCAAGATAAGATCAAAATGGGTCTATGACCTAGGCATAAAGAACGAGACTATAAATAAATTAGAGGAACATAGAATAGTTTATCTCTCAGACTTGTGGAGGAGAAAGAAATTTGTGACCAAAGATGAACTAGAGACCATTACTGATCACAGAATAGAAAATTTCGATTACATCAAATTAAAAAGCTTTTGTACAAATAAAACTAATGCAAACAAGATTAGAAGGGAAGCAACAAACTGGGAAAACATTTTCACAGTTAAAGGTTCTGATAAAGGCCTCATTTCCAAAATATATAGAGAACTGACTCAAATTTATAAGAAATCAAGCCATTCTCCAATTGATAAATGGTCAAAGGATATGAACAGACAATTTTCAGAGGATGAGATTGAAACTATTACCACTCATATGAAAGAGTGTTCCAAATCATTATTGATCAGAGAAATGCAAATTAAGACAACTCTGAGATACCACTACACACCTGTCAGATTGGCTAAGATGACAGGAAAAAATAATGATGAATGTTGGAGGGGATGCGGGAAAACTGGGACACTAATGCATTGTTGGTGGAGTTGTGAACGAATCCAACCATTCTGGAGAGCAATCTGGAATTATGCCCAAAAAATTATCAAATTGTGCATACCCTTTGATCCAGCAGTGTTTCTATTGGGCTTATATCCCAAAGAAATACTAAAGAAGGGAAAGGGACCTGTATGTGCCAAAATGTTTGTAGCAGCCCTGTTTGTAGTGGCTAGAAACTGGAAAATGAATGGATGCCCATCAATTGGAGAATGGCTGGGTAAATTGTGGTATATGAATGTTATGGAATATTATTGTTCTGTAAGAAATGACCAGCAGGATGAATACAGAGAGGACTGGCGAGACTTACATGAACTGATGCTAAGTGAAATGAGCAGAACCAGGAGATCATTATACACTTCGACAACGATATTGTATGAGGACATATTTTGATGGAAGTGGATTTCTTTGACAAAGAGACCTGAGTTTCAATTGATAAATGACGGACAAAAGCAGCTACACCCAAAGAAAGAACACTGGGAAACGAATGTAAACTATCTGCATTTTTGTTTTTCTTCCCGGATTATTTATACCTTCTGAATCCAATTCTCCCTACGCAACAAGAGAACTGTTCGGTTCTGCAAACATATATTGTATCTAGGATATACTGCAACATATCCAACATATAAAGGACTGCTTGCCATCTAGGGGAGGGGGTGGAGGGAGGGAGGGGGAAAAAAATCGGAACAGAAACGAGTGTCAATATAATGTAATTATTAAATAAAAAATTAAAAAAATATATTTTTGGCTTATGTAGTTATAATTAGCTTCTGTAAGTCCATTCTAGTTTTGGGGAGATTCTCTTGGGTAAAGAGAATAAAATTTTTTATCCCACATATTAAGCAATTTATTTTCTATCAAAGTTTTTACTCTGAAGTAAAAATTCATTTCATAGTCTGTATATGTACCCTATATACATTTACTTGTTATATATTATATCTTATTACACATACCATTATATCATATGTTCATGTGTGTTCTTTTCATATTTCTTTCATGCTTTTTAACTCTTTCTTAATTTCTTCCAGGAATTCTAATTTTCCTTGTGGTCAAGCTATGTTTTTGTTTAAGTCGTTGCTTGTAGATGCAGTTTTTCTCTTTTTCTGGGTTTATGTCAAGTTCTTTATCATATATATATATATGTAATTGTTTATTCATTCTTTCAGCTTTACTTTTTGAATTGAGATTCTAAGTTAGGGACAGGTTTGTATACTTCTGGAGGAAAAATGTCGGGGCTTAAGTTTGGTTTTTCTCTGTATTACCTAACATCCTATGATGCTGTTTTCTCTTGATATTGAGTGCTATGTTGTTCAAGGAACTCAGAAAGCTCAGATTAGGAAGATGCAAACTTTCAGCATATCCTGAACAGTCTAATCAAAGGCACTGTCTGATCGATATCCTAGTCTGAGTTTTGCACACTCCCAAGTCCTGTTTGAATCTGGGTAACATAAATGCAGTCTTGCCTCTGGTTGAAGTTCTGCTGAACAGCTTTATTTGCCCCAGACTTTACCAGATAGCTGGAAGGTTTTGCATATTCAAAGCAAAAGAACTGCAGGCTTGTCCTGGTCCAAGCCCTTTAATCGGCATACTGAGCAGCTGGCTCTAGCCATAGTCTGTGAACTAATTTTATGATCCTGCTCCATGGTCGGTGATGGAACTCTACATTCACCCCTGGTCTGCATTCTCTGCCGCAGTACACAATTCTAAGTCTGAGGTCTCAACTCCAAGCTGTGCTAAAAGGTTCTAGGGTCAGAGCAATACTACTGCTCATTTATCCTTATTCCTAGTTCCTGATCTGGTATACAACCATAAGCTCCAGCCCTCTGCATGCTAAAGGCTCTACGTTAACTTTCTTAGACCCTCCCCAGGGTTTGTAGATTTCTGCCTCTCTCCCCGAATTGACCTAGAAAAATGTTCTATCGTGATTTCTCCTCAGATTCCCCACTCACTCTTCCACGTGGTGCTCTTGTAGACAGATAGGTAGTATAGTAGATAAAATGTTAAATCAGGAATCAGGGAGACTTGACTTTAAACACAATTTCGGACACTCATTAGCTCTGTGCCTCAGTTTCCTCATCTATAAAATGGGGATAATAATGGCACCTACTGCTTTGAGAACAAAATAAGATATTTGTAAATCTTAATATGCTATAGAAATGCTGTTGTTGTTGCTAGTTTATTAATATTGCCATTCCTTAATTTTTTGTTGGAGTAGCTATGTTGAGAGACTTCAGCTTCCTCTTATTCCATCATCTTCCTTAGTCTCTTCGGGTGCTGATCAACAATGGTAAAGGAAATTCCTCCCCAAGAGCTCCCTACATTGATGAAATCACATGTCCAGTCAGAAGGCAACAAATGTGACAAATTCATGGAAATATAGGAAGAGTTTTGTGAAGTGATTCAGAATGAAGGGAGCAAAACCAGGAGAACAATTTACATGATGATATCATAATGTCTTGAATATTATTTAATGTTTAATAATAACAGCATTAAAATGTCAAAACATCATTTCACAGGCATTTAGTCATCTACATTTGAGTTATTTGCAAAATAAATGAACTTAAAGATAACTAGTTTATGCACCTCTGTTGCAAAGAAAGAAAAGGTAGGACTTTACAAGGAACTTGATGTGACCTCCAAATTAATTAGCACATACTTAAGGACTTCAATAGGAACAGGTGAAGATGGAAGAAATATATTGAGAAAGATGGGTCAGGAGTAAGAGAGGAAATAAAGATTTATATACTACACAAAAACTTCACATTTACACATGATAATTTCCAGAAAAGGATTGGTAGGTACATAGTGAACACTGATCAACATTACAAAAAAGAAATTGACAATAATAGAAAGTGACTCGTTACTAATGTGGAAATCATATCTGAATTCAGTTGCCTGAATAGTCAGATTATCACCCTATTAGAGCAAAAATGGAGATTAGTGCAAAACTGGGATAACAGATAAAAATGAAAAAAAATTCAATTGAAATAATTCAATTTTGATCCATTCAAATAAGTTGTTGATAAATTATGAGTACTGGGTAGAAGAAAGGCCAGATAAAAGTTATAATAATTTCACAAAATTTAAAAAGGTATAAATCAGTTGCCATAACAAGGAGACCCAAAAAGTTAAAAAGCACTATTGTCTGCAAACAATAGGCTGTATAAATTAAGAGTGTAATCAGCAAATCAGTGGTTTATCCCAGAGGTTAGAGTTAGAATTAGAAAAAAAGTAATTCTCTAAAATTTAAACTAACAAGAATTGACATAAATGAGATTAGTCACCTGGGAAAACCTTTCCAAGAAGTAATTTGCAAAAAGATAGAACTACAATATTTTAGTAAGTTAAATCTTCTCTCTAAAAATACACACATCAAATACAATTTAAGTTTATGATATGATATAGGACTAGCAAAATATATCATGTTTGTTATAAGGAAATGTTTTAATGACCAAAGTTAACTGTTAAAAAAAGTATTTAAAAACTAAAAGTTGAAAAGAAAGGATGTCATATATTATATCTAGGCCTAAGGTAAAAGTGCCTGGTCTTGATGCAACTTAAATAACTTATACTCATATTTTAGCAAGTAAATCTATATCTCTAGTGTATACTTCATTATAATTTGATGGAATTATTTAGTAGGCATTTCTATAAGTGTTCCATGAAACCTATATGAACAGGGGTGACATAAAACTGATGCTAACAATACTAGCAAAATTTATTTTTAGTCATCAAAACCAAAGCATTCAGCAATATTGTGGTACGGAAATAGGTTTATTAGCTGTGATCTTACAACTCATAACTTCTCCTAGCATCAGCTTTCTCCTCTGGAAAATAGAGGTTGCATGAGATGATTTCTGAGGTTTCCAGCTCAGATGCTCTGCTGATTACTCTAGTTCAAAATTTTCCCTAATTTTTATCTCTGGGAGTATGTCAGATTTTCTTGACCAAGCATCTTTTTAAACCTTAAAAGAGCCTAGGGACAAATTAGTAATGGAAATGTTAGTTTAAGATCATTACATTCCAGGGAGTGAAGGAATAAATTATTATGATAAAGAAATGGAATGGAATATTAGGTAAGAAATACCAAATGGGGTTCAAAGAAGTTGGGAAAGAATTACATGAGGAGTGATCAATGAAGATGAGAGAAGTGAGCAAACCAAGAGAATTTATGACTACAATAAATGTAAATGTAATAATATGTAATATAAAATTGTTATGGGCCAGACCTCTGAAACAAGGATTCTTACGATGTGCTAAGTCAGTGGAATTGATAAGACAATGGTTTATCTAGTTTAGCATGGTGCTTAATAGTTCTCTAAATTCAATATGATTGATTAAATCTTACCACAAATAATGGTTTCCTAGTGATATAATGTTTGGTTTATACTCAGTGTACAGCATATAAGCTGGGACTCAGAGAAAGATTCATTCCATAGCCAACCTTTGTGGTGGCTGGAGACTGAAGCAGAAGAGCTCGGACTCAGATTCATTCATCCCATCTCACACCAAGGTGGTGGCAGGCCTGTCCTCCTCAGCATCTCCACTGAAACCAAGGCTCCAGAAGGCCTCTAAGAAAGCTAGCCCGGGGCCCAGGCAAGGAAACTAGATTATAAAGGAGATGATAGAGGATTTGGACCTTAATACCTGGCTATTCTCATGGTGATTACTAAACTGAAAGGAAGGCTGGTACAGAGACTTCCAGAAAACCAAACAGAACATTATAATAAAATATAATAATAATAATAAAAGAAATAAACTAAAAACTTAATATCAGATCGGTGAAATGACAAATCATGCCTCTAGAACTTAGTTTCTTAAACTGTGAGTTGAGACTCCAGATGAGATTCCATAAGTGAATGTAGGAGTCACAAAATTCTGATTTATCATATCGTCACCATCATTCAGTATATGTTTGATTTGTGTATCTATATACCTGGAACCATGTACAAATTTCTTGGGTGAAAGGGGGTCACAAGTGGAAAATGTTAAAGCTCTGCACTATAAGTATAAAGTATGCCTCCCATAGTTAAAAAGTGATGGACTAGTGATGCAGAATAAAATACATTTTCAGAAATATTTATTTATATTGATTTTAAGTGTGTCAAACTTAAAACAAAAAAGAGGGGGAGCAACTAAACCATATGAGGTTCCCTATAGGCCAAGTATTGACTCAAATCTACATAGTGATACTATCTACATTCTATTGTATTTTATTTTATTAAATATTTCCCAATTACATTTTAATCTGGTTCAGCCAGTAGTGCTACAGTGCTTTGAAACCTCTGGTTTATTTGATACAAAGGAAGGATTTTATTTAGAGGTTTGGAGCTATGTTGCCATGAGCAATTAACTTCTAGCCCTGGTCTCTAACATCTTTTCTAGTTCTAAAGTAATAATCCTATGGATAAAGCCAGATTGCTGTTAAGTGTCAGAATCAAGAGATAGATCAGGTCTTTTGATTTTAAATCTAGAACTACTTTGTTTTTAATATGCCAAGCAAGAAATGAAAGGTATGAAAGTTTAGTGACTTAACAATATATTCTATATTATGACAAATGGCAGATTAGACCCTTGACCTGTGATGATCATATTAGGGTCACAAACATGTTATCTTACCATATGAACAAAATCTTATCAATTTTTCATTCCTTCATCTCACTGACAGGATGAAGCAAATGAATTTTAAAAGAAAATACAAAAAAGAATGTTGTGATACTTTATAATTTATATTTCTTTATTAAAATATACATATATGTAATACAACATTTTAACAAATTTACATATTATGCCATTGAAGTATTTAGATTAAAAAATTTAGGCTTTGTAAGAATAACGCAAAACCCATTAGAAAAGAAATTCTGATTTTAAAAAAAGCTTAAATAAAATATCTTAAAATTTTATTTTTCAGGTCTTGCAACCATAACTTCACAAACTTGAAAAGTAAAACTTGCAATTAATTGAGTCAATCTTATTTGCTTTTTAAGACAGATGAAATATAACCAGCAATAAATCCATGTGAAAGTATAATTCTTAAATGTATTCAATTTAAAATGCTGAATAGGGCTGGAATTTAACCTAAATAAATTTCCCTTTAGTAGTTGATCCAATTTACTAAGCAGTTAAGTAATAGTGAAGAATTTTGCATAACAAAAAACAAACCATTAATTTTCAGCTCATCAAATCAGTAGTTAAATGAAAATTTTATTTATACATTTTATATATTAACAGCACCAACTGTTAAAAAAAAAATCAGCATGAATTTTTAGCAAATTTATCCTCTGACTTTGTAAAACAAAACCATTTATTCCTAGTTAAAAGGACGCAAATTTTTCTAACCCATTCCTTTTTAATTTGCATCATAATTTGTGAAAGTAACTTCTCCAGTTAACAAAATCCTTGTGACTTAGGGGCTTGCTAGAGCTGCATTTTGCATGAAATGATCATATATCCATTTTTGGGTAAAAGTTTCAGAACGCTCCAAAGCTTCAAAAAGATATTTAAACTCTTCTGGGTACAAACTGCCTATAAGTTCATGGTTCTGTTTGTTTAGTTGTTGAAGTAAAGCTTCTGGTTCACATATACACCATGAGCTGCAAAATATATAAACAGGTTTATTTCATTCTTTTAATTAACATTTTCAAAAAATACAAAAAGTTATAAAGAACTTATCTTTTAAAACCAACTAGTTATGAATGAATTAAGCTACAAATTCAAAGGTATTTATTGTGTTGATTGCCAGTCTTAAATGATAGCTACAATGACTTGGAAAATGACAGGTTTGTACTTTTTAAAAGGAGATAATCTCTCTAATCACATTCTTTTTTTCAACTATTTTTACAAAATGGCTTAAAACTATAATTTTCTGTGCGGTCATCTCTCCTACTTCAACTCAAAATATCAGGTTTACTTTAACAATGACATCTTCAATTCCACTATATTTATAACACAATATTTGCAGAGAATTCTACTGTAATACAAAATTATGAAGTGTGTGAAGGTGTGAAGGTGACCCTGGGCTCTCCAAACCCAAGCCAAAAGAGTGGAAATTCTGAGAAGTTCTAATAAAATAGTGCACATACTCTTCTAGAACTAGCTTGGCTAAATATGAAGGCACTCATCACTAGCTAGTTGGCAAATTAAGCAATGCGTTTTTTTGGTAAGAGTGACAAAAATAAAAATGGTCCTCAACTGTGCAGCCCCTTTATACAGTGATAATGGCTGAAGATATTAACAATCTCACACATAATTTTTAAACCACTAAATAAACATTCACTTAACAGTGAGATATTTGTCCATTAATGAATTACTCTATTGCTGGAGGAATTGAATCTCTTGGATACTGACACCATCACTACAAATCAAACATGAAAACATATAGAAGACACATCTAAATGGATTTTCTTTTGAGAGGTCAATAGAGAAGCTGAAAGAATCTGGGTTCATTGTATGGCAAAATGAAACATTTTATTGTTTCACTCGGTAATCTTCTCTTATTAACATCCAGGATGAACGGGAATTTAGTTAAAAAAAAAAAAAAAAAAAAACCACTGTAAGGATTAAATGAAGCCTGCACACCAATGTCTACTGCACAGGATGAAGAAGCAGAGAAATTATGGGGAAAATTCAACAAAATCCTCCAAACTAAGTACTAGACACATCTTTCTGATTTCATTGTCAAAGTGAATTGAAAGAGGACAGAAAAAAATACAGTGGAGATATGGTTCAGAATTCAGAAACTGCAGGTCAGAAACTTGTATGTTAATCTAAAGCATCATACCTATATAGCATTGGTATTTTCTTAAAGTTCAGGAAGACTTTAGATATGACAAATGCCAAACAATATAAACAAAAAATGAAACTGATGCTCTCTCAATAGACAAATTAATAATTATTCACTTAGCATTTACTATGTGCTAAATAATGGCAATACTAAGAATGCCAAAAAGTTAGTCCCTGCCGTTTAGGCGATTGTATTATAAAGTGGAAAACAAAATAAAAACAACCAAGATAGAAAGACATCTGAGAAAGAAAGCATTAAGAATTAGGACCAAGAGAATTACCTAGAATACTGCTTTTTAAATTGTGCATTGCGAATTCACTTGTAACTCAATATGGGGGTAGTGAAATTATGGTTTATTATCTGGAAATGTTTGAATTGTATTCCTACTTTACATATCAATATATTCAGGATTACATAAAAATCTGAGTGAAAAGAGGTCACGAGTGGAAATTTTTAAGAAGTCCTGTCCTAGAATATATGGTGTTTGAGCTGATTTTTGAAGAAAATCCAGGAAAGCAAGATTTATTAAACAGGAAATGACTGGATGCCAAGGCAAGCATCCTCAGCTATGGCAAACCATTCACAGACCTAATTATCTTCCCCCCCAAATTCACTTCTTTTCTGAAATTTCCTGTTCCTATCAAAGAAGCTGCCACCTTTCTAGTCACCAAATTCAAAAACCCCACATATCATCTCACCTGACAGATCTTGCTGCTTCTATCTTCACAACAAATTTTACAACTACCTGTTTCTCACTACATATACAGCCAATTCCCCTATTCAAGACCTCACTGTATCTTGTCTAAACTTGGAATAGTCTTCTCATTGATCTCCCTTGTCTCAAATCAATCCTGCACAACTACCAAAGGAATATTCCTAAAGTGCAGCTCTGATCATTTCCTATTTCCCAATAAACACCAAGGCTCTCTATTATCTTTAGGTTCAAATGTAGATTTCCTTATTTGTCATTCAAAGCTCTTCACACAATTTGGCTGCAATTTACTTTACTAGCCCTAATGACACATCACTTCCTTTCATACACACCAAAATCTAGCCAAATTGGCTTTCTTACTGTTCTTCATACATGACAACATGCCTCTTCAATCCAAGGTTTTGCATTGGCTCTCCCCCTTTCCCATAATTCTCTGCCCCCCTCACCCCTGCCTGCCTCTTAGTTTCTGTCTTCCTTCAAGACTCATCTCTTATAGGAACCGTTTCTTGTCTTCCCCTCCCCCCCCTACACTTTCTATAGACTTCTGCTTTTAGAGTACCTTTCATTTACTCTGAATGTACCTAGTACACACATGCATGTCTCCCTTATTAGAATGTTAAGTTCCTTGAGGGCAAGAGCTGTCTCTTTGCACCATAGCACACAATAGTGCTCATACCTAGTAAGCACTTAAAAAGCTGTTTGTGGATTTTCCTGATCCCCTAATTATCAGTATCTGACTCTACCAAATTACATAATTACTATTTTGTTTATTAACTCTTTGTCTTCTCCAAGAGAATATAAGCCCCTGAAGGGCAGGGACTTTGGTCCTTTGGACTTCACTTTGGTCTCTGTAGCTCCAGCACTGATAAATCTGCAAGTAGCCAAGCTCCATTAACTAGAATCCTAAAGCTCTGGCCTAAACTATCTTTGCTTTCTACATTTTCTCTAGGTGTAGTATCAAAGTCTAACATAATTCTGGCACATAATAGATACTTAAATGTTTGGGGGTTTTGTATTTTTTTCTTTTTTTGACTAACTACTTGGAGCAATTTATTAACATTTCTTTAAATTCAGATCAGTTACTGTTTTTAACAGTAACTACTTGTGTAAGCAAAGGCTTACTTAAATTAAACTTGCTTTGTCCTTGTTGGGTACACATTAATCCATCATTGGTTTTTTTCCCTTCACTTCTATTTTCTCTTTTTTTCTAATCTTATCTTCACTACTATGCATTACATTTGAAAGGAAATATACTTTGAAACCACATTTAGATTCAGAAAATACTCTTTCCCACACACTGAAAAATCTACCTTCATGGTTTTTTTCCAAATGATATGAGAACATGTCCTCTCAATAAGCCACAAACACTACCTTTGGAAATTGTCCTCAACTTTTTCTTCTCTACTTTCCTATTATGAACATTCTTTTAATCAACATCACAATTCCCTTTCATAGGTGTTTATAATTCTATAATATTTAAAACTCTTTCTCTTAAGTTTGCATCTTAATTTTATCTCAACTCTAACAGTATCTAGTTTTATACATGGTATTTCATATTTTTACAATCTCGAGTTTTGACTAACATCAAATAATTCACCAGGCAATCAGAAACTTGCTTCCAGAAATGTGGTGTATTTTTTTAAACTAAAAACTGCTAAAATTTTTCATATTTCAAAAGATGTCTAATTTCAAAAAGATGTCTAAAAGATGTAAATAACAGTCTTTCTAATATGGCACTGAATGTGATAAACTAATAAGGTGTCCTTTAAATAATGAATAATAATAGAAAACTTGCATTACCCACTTCACATGTTGTTATAAGGATCAAAATGAGACTATATAGGATATCTGAAAAAGCTATTAGAGCCTAAAACTGCACTAAGACTTTTGGAATAACTTGTAGATATAAAGCACTTTGCCAACTATAAAGTGCTACACAAGTACCATATAATTATTGTTCAGCTAGTTCTTTCTATCTTTCTATCTCCAAAAAGTTGGGCATGTAAAGGGACTATTTTAAATATGTATGTGTATTTAAGAGAAAGCAGGAAAAAAGACTAAAATGATACAGTTTACATTTATAATTTCCTTTGGAATTTCAGGTTCATGTAACTTTTTGGCCTAAGTTTGTGAAGCAGGGAGCTACCTCAGTGTCACTCTTTGCCTGCTTCTATGGATATTGAATTGGGGTCTCCAATTTTACACCCTCAGCTTAGTGAAGACAGAGGGGGAATAGATAATGAAGTAGAAGAGGAAAAGCAACTAGTTTGTAGGATATATAAAAGATGATGCTCATTTTCTCCATATTAGTGAGAAGAGTCATAGATATAAACTTCTAGAAACCACTGACTCTTAATTACGCCAACGAGAAAATGAGACCTCAGAGAAGTTAAATAACTTGCATATGATCAGTAGGTCTCTACATCAGAATTCAAACTCAGATATTCTTGATTCCAGCTCCAATTACTATGCTCCTAACAAACAACAGACTATTTCGTTTATTTGACTTAAGGCAAAGACAAAGTAGGTCAAATTTAATTAACTCCTGATGACTGACTCAAAAAAGGGAATTTAATTTACTATTTCAGAGAAGTGGAAAAAAATGGAAAGATATGTATGACTGAAGGGAAGGAGAAAATAAGGATACAGTGACTCATTCTAAGTTAATCAAATATACAAAACCAATTCTGGAATATTAGTGAAATATCAATCCTCATGAACTCACCTTTTTTGATACTTACCTAAACATATCAATTAATTTAGATTTGCTCTTATTAAGACATTGTTTAACCATGCATATAAAATTATATGAGTTTACAGATGTTAAATTATCTGTAAATAAATTTCTTCGAGGAGTTAATCGAATAAAATATAGATGCTTCTTTTCCAATTCCTGGAGAGAATAAAGTTTAAAAAAAAGAAGAAGAAAAGGAAGAAAAATTTAGACGAAAAATATTGCTAGGACGAGAACCAGACCCTGTTTTAATTTAACTAAGACTCTAGGTCAGAGGTAGAGGGAGGAGAGTAAGAGCCAGAACTCTAGGTTGACATCATCTCTCTGCCACCAATTGTCTGGGTGAATCTGGGCTAATCACTTCATTTCAGGCACCTTAGTTTCCTAAGACTAGACAAGATGGCCTAAGATAATCTATAATATAATTCTTAAATTGTACTAATGTTGTTTTAAAAAAAATCAGTAATATCTTAGGATGATGCAGATGCAAAAAGAAACTCAGTATCCTCTTGACCAATTTTATAGGTTTTAAACCATCCAAATATAAGTTTACTAACTTGTATAACTTATATTAATAAATATTAAAATAAAAATCAAAGTTATGACTGAAATATCAGAAATTTCTACTGACTTCAAGCCAAAGAACAACATCAAAAGCACTTTTAAATCTAAAAGGTCAGGGACAAAAAGATAAATTTAATCTTTAAATTGAGTTGACAAGTCTGTACAAAGTAATCTTTATGACCTATTTAACATTAAAAAATTTGGAAGTCAGCTAAAATAAAGAGTTCAACATCCTTTAAGGAATCTTTTCATTTATACTGTGGTAATCATTATGAATATTCTCTTAGTTCTCCCCAATGGAACTGAGGATTGTAGATAATCTATTATTTCACTCCAGATAATTTCATAGAAATGTAAACATTACTTTTTCACAAGTCACATTATTCAAATTTAAAAATATAATATTTTCATTTCTCAGGTATGACTGTTTCAAATATTAAAAAGTTTTCATTTTCAATGCACTAACATTTTAAGTATTCCTGATGAAATACAAAAAAAGTCCAAAAATTTCTATCTTTATCAAAACAAAAGTAAATTAAAAAATTTTTTTCACATAAAAAAATATAGGGAATACACACTATTTGAAGTAAAATGTTTTTTCTACATAGCTATCATTTCTTGTTCATTTTTTTCTCTTTTGTATAGTAATTTTTTTAATAGCTTTTTATTTACAAAACATATGCATGGGTAATTTTTCAATACTGACTCTTTCAAAACCTTCCATTCCAACTTTTCCTTTCCTTCCCCCCCAACACCCTCCCCTAGATGGCAGATAGTCTAATATATGTTAAATATGTTAAAGTATATGTTAAATCCAATATATGTATACATGTTTATACAGTTATCTTTATAGCTGTTATTTCTTAATGATTCTTCCAATCCTTTCTCTGTAACAAATATTCCCCCATAACAAAGTAGTTAAACAAGACAAATTAACACACTAATCATGTCTGTAAAGCATTGGTTCTTACCTTGTTCTTTAGTGATACCAGTGATCCATTTTTGAAGGTTACAAAAGACGATAAAGGCTCCTTGGGAAAACAAAGAAACAAATCCCACAAACTGTTTTAATGCCACCAAAATTTCCAACAAAACAACTTATTCCTGCCTTATATCTATGTTACCTATTTTGGGGTATTATTAATACAGCATATTTTTTAAATAAGATTTTAAAACATTAATTGCAATTTTTGGGGGGTGGGTAATGACTTCATTCTTCTGTATTACCAGCCACAGAAGTCCTTAAATTCATTCTATTCCTGGATTTCTCACACTGAGACTATGCTCCACCCCTGTGTCTCTGATTGGCTGATTATTCCTAGAAAAGGAGGATATCCAAGTCATTCATGTCCTCATTCTTGACTCTGGATCTGACTCTTTTCCTGTAGTTCCACCTCTTCTGAAAGTTTGCTTTTAAATAATGTTCTCTCCCATTAAAATGTGAGCGCCTTAAGGGATGTATGTATTCCTAGAGCTTAGTATATTAACTAGCACTCAGTAAGCATATAATAAATGATACTTTAATTTTATAGATAATGATCTTTTTAAAAAAAAGATACAAAATGAAAACTAAAAAAAAAAAAAAAACAACTTCCACTTATATAGTTTTTACCTTTAAATCCAACTTCTCCATTTAGTCCAACACAGACAGAGAGACACTATAGAGAGAAGTGCTCAGCACAGAGTTTTGAAGAGAATCATTGCTAAGGGGCTCGGGGAAGAAAATCTAGCAAAGGAGACCAATAAGGAGATGTCCCATAAGGAGCAGTCAGAAATGTATAAGTGGGGGGGAGGGGAGGGAGAGGGGAAAGAACAGTCATTAAAAAAAAAAAAATGGAGAGGAATTAAATTTAGGAGACCATGGTAAACAGTATCAAGAGCTTGGTCAACAGGGATCAAATTCCAGAAGAATATTTAATCAAGTCAATAAGCATTCATTAAGCATTTACTAAGCACCTACTTTGTGCCAAGCACTATGCTAATGAAAAAAATAACAAAAAAGGCAAAAAGTCCTTGTTTTCAAGGAGTTTGCAGTTTAAGGGAGGGTAAACAACATGAAATCAACTGTGAAAAACAAGTTTTATGCAGAATAAATTGGAGACAATCTCAAAGGGAAAAGTGGATGGGGAAAGGCTTCTTATAAAAGGTGAATTTTAGCTAGAACTTGCAGGAGGATGGGAAACTAGGAATTGAAGATGAGGAGAAAAGAACTGTCATTGTAGAATATTTTGTGTAAAGAACAGCGAATAGCTGAAGTCAAGAAGAATAAGATCTAAGAAAAAGATACTAGCAATTAAGAAATCACTGTTAAATTGGAAGATGGAAGATTCAGTTGGTAAGGCCAGAAGCCAGATTGCAAAAGACTGGGAAACGAGAGGAAAAAAGTAGAGACAGAGGATATAGATAGCTTTTTCTTGGAGTTCTGATATAAGTAAAAGGTAATGCACAGGACGTTAGTTAGAGGTAAGAGCAATATTTAACAATAAGAATAATTTTACTCACCATATGCAAAAGCTTTATCTCACAAGCTGTTTGCCAGAGAACACTTATGGGTTGATAATATTTTTCACCTGGCTTTGAAGTGATTTTCTGACCAAAAAATATATTTATAAATTACATATTATTAAAATCCTTCACAGTCATTTAACATTCAAGTCTGACATTATTCTAATATCTAAAAGTAAAAGCTATGAATCTAAATTAACAAAAATGTTAATATCCATTATTTTACTGGGCTTTGTCTTTGATTTAACTTCTAAAAAACCTATGTGATGTATTAAACCTTTTTTTTTGTTTGTTTGTTTGGTTGGTTGGTTGATTTTTTGCTGAGGCAATTGGGGTTAAGTGACCTGCCCAGGGTCACACAGCTAGGAAGTGTTAAGTATCTGAGGCCAAATCTGAACTCAGGTCCTCCTGACTTCAGGGCTGGTGTTCTATCCACTGCACCACTTAGCTGCCCCATGTATTAAACTTTGATCTTTAAGCAAAACAGATTTTCTTTAAACTGTTTTAAAATTACTTTCATTATAGCATGGTATGAGAAAAATCTCATAATAAAGATAAAATGATAATTGTTGTATAATCAATACATTCTCAAGTATTTATTAAGTGTCTCCAATGTGCTCCCCATTTTCAGCTTCCTTTTGTGTGTTGTCTTCCCCCATGAGATTATAAGCTCCTTAAGGGTATGTTCTATCTTTCTACTTGTATGTGTAGTCACAGTGCTTAGCATAGCAGCTGACACATAGCAGACATATAATAAATGCCGACTGACTGATTTATGTCTTTAAAGCACACAAATGTGACCAGTCCGGAAATATAAATATCAATACTAGTAATAGTTCTACTTATATAGTGCTTTTAAGGTTTGCAAAGTATTTTAAATATATTATGTCATTTGGTCTTCACAATACTTGTAAATGCTATTACCATTCCCACTTTTCAGAAAAGGAAACTAAGTTACAGAAAGATTAAATGACTTTCAGAATATCATTAATTTAGTAAGCATCTGAAGGGAAATTCAAACAAGCCAAAGTCTTCCTGATTTTAAGAAACTCAATAGAGAACTGTTGTTACCAGAATAGTTAGCAATTGATTTTTAATAACGTACCTTGTATTCTTTTTCACTAATAAACATATTTAATTCTACCCGTCCATAGTTATATATGGAACTACAAGAATAAAGGTCATATAATAATTTCCAAAGTACATTTCTTTCGTTTTTAGTTGGGAGGAATCCAACTATCTTTACAGGAACATCTGTTATGAAAACATGCAAGAATATGTAAGTAAAAATTCTGCACATTTTTTTCTCTGTAACAGAATTGTAAAAGATTAATAAATTAACAAACAAATCAGTCTTCAGAAAATCCGACATACTTGATTTCAGAAAATTAAATCCTAACTTCTTAGAGCCTCTCTCTTTTATATAGAAAGACTACATTCAAGTTAATAATCTGATGTACAAATATCTTGAATATGCTTCTCTTCTCTCTTCTTACTGCCCTCAACATGGTTCAGTGCTTTACTACCAAATGTCAAGATTACCTTCTAATTAGTCTTCTTCCCTCCCTTTTTACCTTCCCTATCCACTAGCCGCCCATAAATCATTTACATTGTTACCATATAAATATAATTATGATTCTCCTATCAATAATCCTTCAATAGTTCCCTTTTATTACTGAATAAAATTTGTCACCTTTTATTATTGTTTAGTTATTTTTCAATCATATCCGACTCTTCATGACCCCTTTTGAGTATTCTTGACAAAGATGCTGGAGCAGTTTGCTATTTCCTTCTCCAGCTCATTTTAAAGATGAGGAAATTGAGACTAATAGGGTCTCTTAGTGCCCAGAGTCACTTAGCTCTAAGTGCTTGAAACCACATCTGAACTCATGTCTTCCTGATTCCAAATCCTATGCTCTATTCACTGTGCCAATTAGCTGCAGTGGATAATGAAGTGATAAGTGGCTATCACTTATCTTTAGGTCCTTGGCCAACATTCTTTCCAGATAATTCTCATACTACTCTCTTCCCAATATGGCATATTCTACTCAAACTTTACTTTTAAACCCATGTTTCTGCTCACTCTATCTGGAATGCTACCTCTCTGCCATTCCTCTGTTTCCATCCTAAATCACCCCTCTTTACTGGCTAAAATACTATTTAATGATTAGAGCCTAGCTCCCACTTTGTAGTTCTCATTTTGTACTAAAATTGTAATGTGTTTGTTGTATTCCTTTCTTCAATACCAAGCAGAATGCTCTTTATGTAGCAACAGAGAAATTCTTGTTGAAGCTGAACATTCAGATATCCAGAATACTTCTATATTAAAGTGAAAACATCTGTTGTCTGTTTCATTCACATTCACAAGCATGCTAATACATAAACCTATTAGAAAAAAAATTTTTTTAAACAAATAACAAAATTTACCTGCTGCCCATGGAACTTCTTTTATTCCCAAATTCTTGAAAAGCGTTTCGGTAAACATAACAGGTGGTGATAATGTTCTATTACTGGGATCTCGAAGGAAGAAGTCACAGTAGATTACTTCTAGTTGTCCATCTAGATGGTTTTTTAGGGTCTAGAATAAAAAGTAAAAATTTAAAAATCTTTATAAACTCTGTAGAATATTCTACCTTAGAATTATTTATCAAGTTTTACTGAGGTAACATAACATTGTGATTAAAGGCTACCTTAGACTATGCAGTTCTCAGTTCTGGCACTGACACATACTAGTTGGGGGGCCACCAACAAATCTCAGGGCAACTCTATGTGGTAAACAAGTTGCTGATTCCTACCAGTGAAGAGAATTTCCATGTTGGGAGTTCAACACACCAATAAAAACATAGCTCTAGACTAAAACACAGACATTTATAAGTTCTAAGTAAATCAGGATAATGGAGACATACAGAAAATAGGAAATGTTGTTCCTGGGATCACACATGTAGTAAACTTGAGCTTTCTGACTTGACCATGTTCAATACTCCACAGTTCCCTTCTAGCTGTATTACTAATATTTTGAACGCTGCAATCCTTCCTAGGAATACAACTTTCTTAGCCTCGAACATTTCTCTACTGTAGCAACCCCCTTTTCCCTTCTTCTATTGTTGAGTTCCTCCCAGAGCCTCCACTCTGGACAGGGACCCAAAATAAACACTCTTCATTCCCCTCTCAACTGTGCTTCTAGAAAGACCTTATGCTGGCTACCTTCCTAACCCACCTTCAGTTTCCTTTTGTAGATTGTCTTCCTCCATTAGAATGCAAGCTCCTTTAGGGTAGCCACTCTTTTTTTTTTTTTGCTCATAATAATAAACTTAAACACAGGGCCCAGCACATGGTAAATGTTTAATAAATGCTTCTTGCTTGATACCTTATATGAGGCCTTCTCTTAGCCAATACTAAGACTGTAGAACAACAAAGGTTTAACTTTAAATAAACTATGAACCAAAGTTCTAGTTCCATCAATACATCTGTAATTACTTGGCAAGCTTCTAGTCCTGTTTATTGTGCTGAGCTCTGCATCACCAATTTCTTTCTGGACATTTCAAACTTAAAATGTCCAAAAAAAAATTCATTCATTCTTTCCCCAAGCCTGAACCTCTTCCAACCTTCCTACTACTGGTGATAATACCACCACTTCCCCAGGCTTACAACCTGGGTCCATCCTACACTCCTCACTCTCCCTCTTTCCACAAGACCAAACCACTAGCAAATCCTGCTTTTTCTACTTTCACCACATCTCCTACATACAAGGGCATCTGGGGGCAAAGAGGACAGAAGACCCAAAGTTAGGAATCTTGAGTTCAAATCCTGGCCTCAGACACTAGACTTTTCAGAAGCTACTCAGACAGTGTGAACCTGGCCAAGTCCTCTCACCTCCATTGGCCTCAACTGTAAAATGGGAATCATAATAGGACCTACCTTGCAGGGTTATTGAGACAATCCAACAAGATAAATTTGTAAAAGTTGCTCTCAGTATACTACCTAGCACAATAGGATGTCAATGCTTATTCCCTTCCCTTCCTCAACTCCTTCTACCCATCTACCCTCATCCTGCCCTATCAGAGAGAGATTTAACCATTTTAGAGGTAGTTAGTAGCATAGAAAATAGCTGGGCCTAGAATCAGAAAGATCTGAGTTTAAATCCAGCCTCAGACTTTTACTAATTGGGTGAGCCAGAACAAGTCACTTAATCTCTATTTACTTCAGTTTTCTCAACTGTATAATGGGGATAATAACAGCACTTACCTCTCATAAAGTTATTATGAAGATCAAATGACAACATTTGTAAAAAGCACCTAGCACAACACCTGGCATGTAGTAGGTACTATATAAATGCTTATTTCCTTCCTTTCCCCTTTCTCAGGGACATACAGTTTGCAAAAGTCTATGGCTGGAAACCAAGACTTATTAAGTGTTTAACTAACTACTAGGTATTATGCTAAAATACTGATGTAAAAAGAATGGGAAATACACATTTCCTAAAGACATCTTGTTTTTTAAATTGTACAGCAAGAGTGATTTTTTCTGTTGAATAAAAGAGAGATGCAATATAAACACACACACACACACACACACACACACACATATAGTATGTATCTATGTATAGAGAAAGAATTAATAGAAGATAATCAAAGAGGATAGGCACTAGCTGAGGAGGAGACTAGAAAATCGTCTTGCAGAAGGTTTGAACTGAGTGTGGATACATAAAGATAAGAAGGGAGAGTATTCTATGCAGGCTTAGGGAATAACCAAGGGAAAGGCAAGAATGCAAGAAATAGGGCATCAAGTAAGACGAAGAAGAACACCAGTGCCACTGGATCAAAGAGTATTTGAAGGGAAAATAAAGACTAAGAAAACTGGAAATCAACTAAGTTGATTTAAAAACTTAAATTTACTTTAGATTACATTTTGTATATTATTTTATTCCTTGTTTGGTTATTTTTCTTTGTTGACGATTAAGTTCATAATATTCTAAAGAGGGGGGAAAAAACACCAGTTTTCTAACATTCCATGCAGTAGACTTTCTTAGAAGGAAATTTGTAACAAACCAATGAGAAGTAAAATGAACCACAAGTACTTAGTTCCACTTTCCTAAACCAGAGAAAGTTTTTGTACACACAAATTTCTTTTAAGAAATTAAAATTATGTACCGTTAAATATCGAAGAAAAGTCAAGTCACTTTCAAGAGCAACCACTTGTAAACCAGCATTGAGTAATGCAGAAGTAATCATTCCAGGCCCTACGATATGAAAAGAAAATTTGTTATTTTGGGGAACAACAGTATAATTTTCACTTAGGAAATGTTATATTCTTTTATTTCAGTCAATCAATCAGTAAACATACATTTATTACCTGCTTAATATATACCAGGCACTAGAATTGTATTAGAAAAGTGAGTAATTTAATATATAAATACTAAAATAAAAGCCCTCAACTTTATTTTAAAAATAAAGGTTTTACATTAATTTTAATTTTTTTTTTTGATGAATCAAAACTTTTTCTTTTAATTTGTTTAAAGTACTAACACGTTAAAACTGACCTTTGATAGTTTTACACTTTTGCTATCAGGTAAAGCACTCTGAGGAAGCATGCCACACTGATTCTCACTAGCTATATAAGCCTGAGCAAGTCACTAATCCACACATTCAGTTTCTTCAATAGTATGGCAACAATCTGTTCTCACAAGTTTAATGATGATCTCCACATCCAGCCTTACTATTTCTCCTCAGCTTCAGTCCTATATAACTACCCGCCTATTAGACATTTCAAACTGGATTAAACTCAACATGTCCAAAAGAAAATTCATTATCTTTGCTCACAAAATTTGTTTTCAATTTTTTTTAATTTCTGTTGAGAATACTATCATACTTCAAATCATACAGATTTGCAACTTCAATATCATCAAATCCTCATTCTCACCAATGCTATACATCTAATCACCTAACAAATCTTGTCCCTTCTACTTCCACAGAAATTATCATACATGTCCCTCTTTATTCAGTAACACTACTGCTACCCGATTTCAGATCCTAATCATCCCTTTCCTGTTCTATTGTAATGGTCTCTTTCCCTTCACTCCATTTTAAGCAATCTTATACCACTTACTACAATGCTTTTCCTAAAGCATTATTCTTACCATCATCCCCCTACTTAATAAACTCGAGAACCTTCTTATTATTTTTAGGGATCCACTATTAAAGTGTTCTATTAGAAATTTAAAGTCTTTCACAACTTAGTATCAACCTATTTCACACAGTACTTTCCTTCATATATCCAGATGTATATGGCCAACTAATCTGGCTTTTTTGCTGTTCCTTACAGAGCACTCCAAATTCTTTCACTGTCCTTGCATTGGCTTTCTCTGTCTAGAATGAACTTCCTTCTCATAACCTAGGCTCTTCCAAGGTTCAACTCAAGTACCACCTTCAAGGGGATCCGGATTCCCCAGATATTCCTGTCTTTCTCCCAAAAAATGTACTTATTCTCATCTTGTCTTGCTGACATTTGGACACATACATATACATTTGAAAACACACATACAGATATATATGTATGTGTGTTTGTGTGCATTCAAATAAATGAGAGCCATTTGGACGTACTGCCCTTATCCCAGACTGGTCATAACCTAGCAAAGTGACAGACAAGAAATGATTTTTGACTTTTTTTTTTTAATCACAGCAATTTAGAACCATTGTATTTTCAATTTAAATCTTAAATTTCTAAGTCTTTTTGTCACATTAAGGTAAGGAAAGAGGCTAATGAAATTTTTAAATCCCATGGATAATGGAATGAATCATACCTGAACTAGGGTAAGATATTAGTATGATTACTATTTATTAAATTAATGCTAATTATTGTCTTAAACAGTAACCGATACATAGCATGTGTTGAGTTTTGGCAAAGGGTACTGTCATCCTTAGAACCAGAAAGATCTTTCAAGTCTTGTGTCTAAAATATAAAGACCTTGTGAACCTGGGCAAGTGACTTAACCTTAGTGTTCCAGGCAAATCTCTATTCTAAAACAAGAGTTCTAAATCTGGGCCCATGATATTCTGAACCCACATCTAATACCCAACAGGCCCACAGGTAGATTTCAAGGCATGTGTACTTGGATGGGGGAAAATCACATGTTTACTTCAATATGACTGGTTTCTATTGTATTCCTATATATTCGTGCATTTAACATGATTCTGAGAAGGGTTTCACCAATTTGCCCTGATCTAAGACTAAAAGATACTGACCTGTTATTGGTAGAGACACTGTCCTCATCTCAGCCCATGATCTTAGACAAACTGCTTTGCTTCACTTAGCCTCAGTTTCCCCACCTGGGAAATGAGCTATTTGATCTCTAAGGCAGCCAAGTAGCACAATGCATAGAGCACTGAGTCTGAAGTGAGGAGATCTAAATTCAAATCTGGCCCCAGATTACTACCTGTGTGACTCTGGGCAAATAATTTAGCCTCTCTGCCTCAATTTCTTCAATTGTAAAATGGGGTAATAGTAATACCTCCCCAGGGTTGTTGTAGTGATTAAATGAGATGGCTTTAAAGAGCTTAGCATAGGGCCTATAGCAGATACCATATAAATGCTTATTTCTTCTTTACTCTCTGCCACCTCTATGATCGCTCAGTATTTCTGGATTAAGAGAGATCATTTTATTTGCAAGTCAGGAAGGTCTCAGAAGATCACTAATTGCTAGACCATAGGCAAGTAACGGTCTGAACCTGAGGTTCCTCATCTTTAAAATTAGAATAACAGTGGCCAGGGCAACCCTCATCAGGTTGTGAGGCTCAAAGGAGACAAGGTATAAAAACTACTTTAGAGAAAAGCAGATAGATTTCATCAGCATACATGAAGAAGGCTAAAATGAGGGCCATGCCTCTACCAATAACAGGTCAGTACCTTTTAGTCTTAGAGCAGGGTGGGTGAAACCCTTCTTAAAATCACGTTAAATGCACTAATACATAGGAATAAAAATGCACTATTGGTTCAGTAGGTAGAGAAAGGATAGAGAAGAGTCAAAAGGAAGCAAGTTCAAATCCAATCTGACCCAGTACACTTACTAGCTGTGTGACCCTGATCATGTCACTTCACCCTATTACCTCGAACAAAACAAAAATTCCTTACTTCAAATACAGTATTCTAGCTTCTGTTTCATCTATAGTTGCTCCCATTCCACTTCAGTCATACATATCAGACACAAGTGTTTCACTTCCATGTACTTTGTACTTCTTGTGGCTGAGTATAATCTTTTATCTCCATTTTTTCCTCTATAGCTTATTCTTCCTCCTAAATTTAATCTTTGCCTTCACCACAACTTTCAATCCCTCCATGCCTCAGTATTACTTGAACCATCACCCTTGCTCTGATTATACTTTCAAACTTTTCCAATTGTTGACCCTTGGTGAGCCAGTTCAACTCAGAACTTATCTCCTATTCTTGAATTTCTTGATCCCTTGTCTTCTCTATAATTCTGCTTTTCCCTACCCTAACCCTGTATTATTTCCAGCATCTGCAGGTTTCCCTATTTGTAAACTGCTCAACAGTAATGGAGGAAATTAAAAAATCCTGCTGACTTAGTCCTTATAAATTTATACTGTCCAAACTTAATTGGGCTCCACTACACAAAGGAATCTACTATTCCTCCCTATTTGATTCTCTGTCTCTCTCACCATGTGGCTACTCCAAACCTATTCATTCTCTCTGCATCCAAGAATACTTTCAGACCTCATCTTCTTGGCTGAGGACTTCATCTCATGTCTTCATCAAAAATATTAAGGTCATTCTAAACAAACTACATTTTCTCTTCTCATTTTACATTAATCTGACATATCCCTTACTATCTTCTCCATTACTCCAGTCTTTGCAAAGATTAATACCTCTACATGTATCCCTGATCTCATCTCTTCCTATTTTGTCTAACAGACTATCCTCACCATCATACCCACTCTCTCTAAATCTTCAATCTCTTTTTATTTACTGGTTCCTTACTGTTTTCTTCAGTGGACGAAGGACTACATTTAGTGCAGGTGTTCTGCCTAAAGGAATGTAAATTTTGATTGCTAAAATCTTGCAAGACATCTTTGGTTTAGGGCTAGATTTCTTTCTTAAGGACCATACTTTAAAACCGATTCTTATAGATTGATCAACAATTAGTTCCAGGTCAAGTCCTACTTGATCATTGTTTGGGCCCTGGTTGGCTTAGAGTGAATGTAAATAGCAATTGTTTTTGTTTTGGGCCAGAAAATCTGAGAGTCTCCCTTTCCCAGATTGAATTTTTTTTTTTTGGACTAGATAAAAGAGACCATTCCTTGCCTACCTTACCTTTCTTAATGACTAGAATGGAAGGTTGCCTTAGTCCTGAGACCTGTTAAAAATCTTGGCTTAAAAAGGCCAAAAAGATCTCCCACTGAATTCAGGTCCATTTCCAGTGATTCTAATTATCTTGCAACTGGAGGAAATGGCTCTGGAGGAGAAAGTGAGGCAGGTGACCTTGCACAGCTCTATGTCACTTAAATACAATTCACTTGAATTTCATGTCATCATCTCTCTTGAAGTCATGTTCCTCTTAAAGAATGAAGGACAAACAACAATCTCTGGGTGTAGAGCTGCCCCAATGGAGACCCAACTAGAACTGGTCAGTTGGGAAACTCCTCCCTTCCTTCCTTCCTCCGTCTCTCTCCTTTCCCTCTTTTCCTCCCTCTGTCCATAAAGGACAAATGCTCTTAAAAACTTTTTTTTTTTTTTTTGGGAAGGTGAGGGTGGGATGGGGTGAAAAAGGGTGGGAATCAGGGAATCTTCCAAAGATATTTTGGGATCTACTGACTAGATTTCTTTCTCAAGGGCTGGATCTTAAACTCAAACCACTCTTTCATTGACTGGCCAACAACAGATCCGGGGCAAGTTCCAATAGGTCACTATATGGGTTCTGATTGACTCAGAGTGAAAAGTAAATAGCAATCATTTCAGTGTGGGCCAAAATCCTTGAGGATCTTCCCCATCCCATATTTATTTATGTGTTTGGGTTTTGGGGGTTTTTTTGGACTAGGTAAAAGAACTGAAAATTCTTTTCAATTGCTACCTAGCCTTAATCACTGAATGGGTATGACAAATGAGACTAGTTAAAGACTTTAAGTTTAAAAAGGCCTTAGTCTCCCACTGCAATAGGACCATCTGTAGTCATCTGAATCTATTTCTTGTCAAAGAACCCAGATAGCTCAGGGAGAAAATGAGGCTAGGGACCTTGCATAGCTCTTCCTTACTTAAATCCAATTCACTTGTGTGTCATGAAACCACCTCCCAGATGTCAGGATTCCTTTTGAAAACAAAAAACAAGAAGCTGTTTACAAATCTCTGCATACATAAAAACAAACCAACAAACAAAAACCCAACCCACAAAAGATCCAATTAAACTGGTTCAATATTTCTTTTCTTCCAATCACCTTGAAAAATACTGTACATTGCAAAGCCTTGTGTTCCAAGTTTTTCCCCCTTCCCCCCACCTCTTCCCCTGAATGGCAAGTAATCAAAAAAAAAAAAAAAAAAAAAAAAAAAAAAGAAAAGAAAGAAAAATATTCTACAATCAATCTATACCTCCACTTTTTGGATCCTCTCTTCTAAATCCTCTACAAATTGGCTTTTGGCCTAATTCAATGGAAGTGCTCTCTTCAGTTACCAATGAATGCTTGTAATTGCCAACTCTAAATATTCTCTTCTCATTCCTCATCTTTCTTGACCTTTCTTGTAGCATTGGACACTGATAATATCTTTCTGAATACTCTCTCTGCTCTGGGTTTTTATGACTGTTCTCTCCTGGCTTTCCTGCCAGTCAGACAGACATTTATTTTCCTTGATCTGCCTTCATATCACACACACTAACTATAGATATGACCCAACACTCTGCCCTGGATCCTCTTCTGTTTTCTCAAAATACTTTCTCATTTAGGGATGTCATCAGGTCTTATGGGTTCAATTATTATCTCTATGAAGACTACTCATATCTATTTAGCAAATCCTAGTTTCTTTTGAGCTACACTGGAGCATCCTTTGACTGCAGGGGCATTTCAAATTGGATATTACATAGACATCTTAAAATAACCAAGACCAAAACAAGTCATTAACTTTCTCCAGACAACTCACCATACCATCTTTCTAGTAGGAAACCAAGTTCACGTGCTCATTTTCATAGTGAATTTCCTCTCCCATGATTACCCCATTTATCCACATCAGGTGCCAGGTCATTTAATAATTACTTTTTCTACAATATCTCTCAAATGCATTTTATTATCCCTACTCTGACTGTCATCATTCTAATTCAGGCTCTCAAAAGCTCTCTGTGGGAGTATCCTCCTTGGTCTCCTAGCCTCAAGTCTCTTCCCAAATACTGTCTCCTCAGCTGCACAAGTAATTTTTCTAAAGTGTAGATCTGACCATGTCATTGCACTGTGAACACTCCCCCTTCCCTCCCAAAACTTCAAGGTCTCCTTATAACCTCTAGTTCCCTCTACAAATTAGTTGTAGTCTAGTCATACTGGCTCTCTAGCTGTTCTTCATATAACACTCTTTCTTAGTATTGTGCCTTTGCCCTGGCTAGTCCAGTGGAATATTTTTCTCTTCTCAACTCTTAGCATTTTAGTCTTCCTTTAAGATTCTGGTTAAATGTCATCTTCTCCTGAGGGCTTTCTCCAAGGTTTCCTTCCATCTACTACTTACTTATACTATGTTTCTATGAGTATAAGATGCTCCAGAACAGGAACTATTTTTGCTTTTTCTTTGTATTTTCATTGCTTATAGGTGCTTGTTCATTGATTGCACTATATATATATATATATATATGTATCCAAGAAAAGGTTAGAGATTAAAGACTTTATCTTGTCTTCAGAGAGCAAGTGAAATGGAAAAAGCATTATATTTAAGAATCAAAAGAGCTTAGTTTGATTCTTGCTAGGCCCCTTACTACACTTGTGTTCCTGGATAAAACACCTAACTTCTCTCTGCCTCAGTTTCCTCACCAGAAAAACGAAAGGGGGTCCTTTCAGCTCTAAATCTATGATCCTATGATTTGCCTACACTGTTCTATCCTCATAAAGTCCACTGAGGAGGAACTAGATACCTCTATGTGCTAGCAAATCAATCACATACCTGGACTCTTAAGAACAAAAACAGCAACAAAAAAAGTAGCAGATCAAAACTAACAAAAGGACACTTATTTCAGCATTTACTCAAGCTTTGTGTACCAAATGAAATGGGAGTGAGGGTTGGGAATATGTACAGAGATAGGGAAGTGTTGCTGTGGATAGGGTATCGGACCTAGATTCGGGAGGACCTGGCTTCAAATTCGACTTTAGAGACTTAACAATTTCTAGCTGTATGACCCTCGGTAAGTCACAAAATAAAAAGTATTAAGCGAGATTCGAGAGGCAGTAAAAAGTGCCAAGGGTATTTTCAACTAATCTTCTCCGACTGGCCTCCCTCCCCCGCCCCCCCCACTCCAGTACAACGGGTCGGTCACATAGGAAGTACTCTGGACCAAAACCTGAACTCGGTAAGCCTAGTACCCGGTGGCGACGCAGGCACTCTCGGGTTCCGATCTCCCCACGTTCCCTCCTCGCCCCGCAGCAGCCTCACCCACCGGGATTGCACTCGAGGACCCGCGGGCCGGCTCCAGGAGGCCCTGCCTGCAGCAGCTCCACCACGGTGTTCGCCACTTTCGCGTTGCCCGGGAAAAGCCTCTGCCATTTTTTATTTTTCAAAGGCGCCTCCAACTTCTCGACTTTCGGTAAGGATCGTAGTTCCACGCACGACTGGGACAGGCACCGGTGAGGCCGCGTCAGGAACCCCGAGCCTGTTTCCCAGCGGCAGTGGCGAAAGCAGGCTCCGACCACTGTAGCCAACGACAACCGCACGGGAAGCCCAGTCACTGACCCCCACATCTTCTCCTCCTCAGGGTCTGTCTGTCGGAGCCAGGGCTGGGGCTGGGACCGGAGCCGGAGCCCGGGCCGGGGCTAGGGCTGAAGCCGGGCCCACAATCACCAACTTCATTCAACTAGTCGCACGCGTACGACCTTTCTGACAGTGCGCGGAGCGGAAGTAAACAGAGCTCTCGACGCGTGCTGATAAGTCCCTCCCAACCACTTCCGCTTCCTCCCACTGCCCGAGGGATTGGAGCTACGATGGGAGGGGAGATACTCGTTGGACGTCAATCGTGACTCGTCACTCTATGGTTGTGGCTCCTCCGGGGGGTAAGGGGGGAGCGCCTCTCTAGCCATTCGCGCTCTATGCTCCACGGCCTCCGGCTGGTCTGCTCTTACCAGCCCGCGAGCCAGTCTGGAGTAGCCTGCAGAGCGCGGCGGAGGATCTTGCCCAGAAGCGCCCCAGCAGCCACGGGAGAACCTAGCGCGGTGACAGCTCGGAGGCGGCCATGTCAGCCAGCTGGGCTGGAGCCCGACCGAGTCCCTGACGGCAGCCTGAACCCTGTAACCGGACGCCCAGGTGAGGGAAAAGAAGGGGGGTCGAAGCGGCAGATGCCCACCCCCATCTCAGCCCACCTTCCGCCCCGCGCCCCCAGCCCGCCTTCTCTCGGACCCGCATCCCTCCGGCCCTAGGAGACCACCGGCCCGGCCGATCCCTTCCCTGTTCCCTGGTGCCCCTACCTCTGTCTCCCAGTTTGGGAATAAGGGGGTGGGGGAGAGAGATGTTGCTGGTTCCTTCTATTCACACCTTTGCTGTCTCTTTCCTGGGCTTGTCAGAAGCGTCCCCCACCCCCACCCCCATCCTGGGTCTTCTTCCTCCTGCCCGCCGGGAGCGTATAAATGCCTTGTTTGCCCAATTGCACTTTGTTATTGTGGTGGTCTTAAATGTTTCTGTGCATAATCTTTTTTTTTCAATAAATATTCATATGTCTGAATGAAACCCAAGAAAAATTAAGTGCTTTAAAATGTCAACTGCATCAAAGGGATTTCCCAGTGTTTTTTGTTTTTGTTTTTAGGAAAGGCTTTCATACTTCGAATGCTAAACCTCTTTGCTTAAGTATAGCCTAAAGATGGTCAAACAAGTTGTGCTTTGGAGCGCAGTTTTGATGACCAGTTCCAAAGACTCTAAAAATAGGATGCTATAATGGAAATTTTGGCAGACTTCTTACCTACTGGGCAGTGAAAAAAAGACCCAATTCCTTAAGAACGATTTCAGAACTGAGGGATTCGAGGCAAGAAGGCTAGCGATAAGGAGGGGAACCAGTCTGAAAACTGTACCCAACCAAAGCTATAGCTTATAATAAAAGGTTGACATCTAAGAGCAAAAGAAAAAGATTTCTAAACAGTGTATCATTCAGCAAATAAGCACCAGTCTGAAGATCTTATTACTTACAGATTTATTTTAAACTTATAATTAACTCCTTAGATTAAAGATTTGTTAGTACTCTACAAAAGGATCTTTAGTCATTTTTTGAGGATTTATTATTATAGTTTCGGCATTTTTTGACATCTAAGCTTTTTTTTTTTTTTTTTTTTAACCATCTCTTTCTCATGATTGCTGTTGTGGATCTGATTTGTGTCTTCTAATTTGTATACTTTATGAAAGACATTGAAGTTTCCCCCTGCTTTTACCCTTTTTTTTTCTTGTTCAGATTTTTTTTTTTTTACTAGTTTTATAAACTTTAAAATGTACCACACTTTTTCAAAGTGTACTTGTGGCCCAAAAAGTTTAAAGTCAGAGTTTTATGGTAGAATGATAGCTTAATTCATCAGTTTTAAAAAAGAAGTCATTCACTATTCTCTGAGTATGATCTTTTAAGCTCCCTATTTATTTTAATAGGAGTGTTTCTAAAGTTTGTTTTTCCATTTAATAATATCTGTTAGTAGCTGACTGATCCTTAAGCTGACTGATTTAATTTTCCTTTAATTCTGGGGGAAAGAATGAGCTTTTACATATTCCTGACCAATGAATTTCTGTTTTTATGTGCATTTTTCTGATATTGAAGATTTTCCTGGTTGGATTGGAAGTGCTTTAAATTAGAATTTAAGTTTGTAAATTTCACTAGTTAGATGAATTCCAATCACTGATGAATTATTGAGAAATGTAACAAATACATGTTTTACTGCTTCTAAAATGAATGATTCTGAAATTCAACATTTAGGAAAATTTAGTGTGGTTCCCTTTTTAATTTTCATAAGAGCTGCATGATATTTATAGTCTGTGCTATTTTTGTACTTCTGCAAACGGTAGACAGTGTGGGATAGTGTCAAGTGCTCTCACTGTCTGAAGTCTGAAACTCTAGGTTCAAATCTCTCCACTGACACTATGTCGTTTTATTAACCATGCTGAATCAGTGACCTCGTAAATAAAATAAAGGGTTACACTAATTGATCTGAGACCCTTTCCAACTCTAAACCTTTGATATCGGAGCAAAATTTCTGACTGTATTATTTTATTTCCTATAATCTGACTTATTGATGTTTCTTATTATTGCTTTTGTTCTCAATTATATTTTTAAAATAGGAAAGAAAAATGCCTTTTTACTTATTGTTTTTCATGGACTTTAGACTATGAAAGAAAAAATTAGGATATGTCAAAGATTAAAGGTTTTTGTTTGCTGTCAGACCTAGTGAAATATGATTAAGTGTTGTGATGTTGGAACTAAGTTCCAAGAAGTCTTTTCTTCTAGGTGTGGCCTTATTATGGCTGGGGACAAACAGGTGCTGAGTAGTTGTTCAGTGAGGGTCATAAGATGAATAGAGTGCCAAGTCATTTCCTGCGGTGTCGTTATTACTATCATTTAACATCTGAATGCCAGCCTTGGCATTGTACAGGATTTTATGAATTAGATTCTGTGCTTCACATTATTGATAGTAGGAGTGAAAACCCAGGACCTGGACTTCATTGCCTAGAAGATAAATCTTCTGTCATTTTGTATTTTCTTAGTCCCTGTCTGGCAAAAATAGAAGAAAATTTATTGTAACACTGTAACAGGAAATAAAGTTGTTTTTTTAGCAAGGTTGGTGAGGAAGATGTAATTATGACTGTTACCAATGTCTAGAAAACCTAACAGTGATACAACTAAAGCAGTGGTGGCATAACTTTGTTTCTGATTTTATTTTATGTTGGCACACTGTCTGGGCATGTATTTTGTGTTGTTTTGGGTTTTTTTTCCAATAGGTGTAATGGTTGGCACCAAATCCATTTCTTGTTCAGATCCCATACAGGAACATCGTTTGGGGAACTGGCTCTGAAGTTAACCATTCCTAATAGAAATCAAACCTACTTAGTGAATACCATCTTCTCACTGACTCTATCAGCTGTTGTATAAATTATATGTAGTACATAACAATTATTAGCTGATGAACTTGGTTATCCTTAATGTGATGTAAATACGCAGTGTGGTGATGTGACAAGAACTTTCAGTTTAAAGTTTAGAAGATAGGTTCAAATCCTGATTCTCCCATTTATTATGTGTGTGATCTTGGACAAAATGATAATAATGAGAACTGATATTTATAAAGTCCTTTAAGGTTTGGAAAGCACTTTACAAATATTATCTTAATTTATCCTCACAATCACCCTGGAAAGTCAATGCTATTATTATTGTTATCTCTGTTTTATGTAGATAAGGAAACTGAGGCAGACAGAGATTAAGTGACTCATTCAGGGGTACATGGCCAATGAGTGTGTGAGACTGGATTTGAACTCTGATCTTTTCAAGGTCTAGTGCTGTATTCACTATGACCCTAACTGCCTCAGCCTTAGTTTGCTTTTCTATAAAATGAGGAGAATTGGACTAGAGGGCTTCCATTTCTAAATCTGTAATCCTGTGAAACTTTATTCTTTGAATAGTAGAGGGTTTAATTCATCATTTCATTGAGGAAACTAATAAATGTATTTATCCCTGGGAATCACTATATAAAATCAGTTTGGTGTTTAAACCACACGCACAATTTAAGGGGAAAAAAAGAGCTACAAAGTATAAAAATACTAACCTTTATGTATGAAAATTTTTTATTAAAATCAATGACATTTAATTTTCCCTTCATACAAGTTTCTTCTTCTGTAAAATGAGGGAAGATAAACTAGATGACTTATAAAGCCTCTTCTTAAATCTTTGTTCTACATTCAGTATTGAGTATTTCATGAAGGTATTTAGTGTTTGGGTATTATGGAACTTATGAGGGAACATATTTCACCAGGATTTTTAATTAATTTTTAAATCTAGGTATGTCTATGTTAGTAAACATTTATTAAAACTCCACTATGAAGCCCTAGGGATATTTTTTAAAAGCAAAACAAACAGACAAACAAACAAAAGACACAGCCCCTGCCCTCAGGAGCTCACAGTCTAATGGAAGAGGCAGCATACAAACAATTATCTTTAAATAGGTGCAGGATAAATAGAAAAGTATTAACAGAGGGAAAGCAATAGCATTATGAGAAATTGGAAAATACTTCCTAGGGAAGATGATATTTAAACTTGAACTGAGGGAACCCAGGAGGTAGAGATGACAGCATTCTAAGTGTGGGGAACAGCCAATGAAAATACTCTGAGTCCTGTTGGGAAATAGTGTCTTGTTCTTGCAAGACAGCCAATATCACTAGACTGAATAGTATATGGTGGGATCTAAAGTGTAAGAAGATTGGAAAGGTAGAAAGGAGTTAGTCTATGAAGGGCTTAAAATGTCCCCTCTCTCCCTTCCCCCCAAAAAAGGTTTTAGGTGAGGAGACATGAGTTTATTGAATAAGGAGGTAAGTGAGTGATTTAGGAAAACCACTTTGGTGCCTAAATGAAGGAGGGACTGGAGTGGGGAGAGACTTGTGGCAGGCAGATCAACAGGCCAGCTATTGCCATAGTCCAAGACATTTAAGGGAATACCAATACATATGCCAAAGTTCCCTAAATGTGGGTTGGGTAGGAGTTGAAGGGAAAGAGATTTTCAGTGCAAGTACTGAATTCATTGAGGAAAAGAAATGTATCCTGGAGGTTTGTAGAAAACTACCAGAATTTTGATTTAGTGGTAGATGTGGATTTCATTAGTTTAAAAGGAAGAAAAGTTACTGAATGCTGCTGACAGGTAGAGAATATATAAGTGGCTATGGGGATTGAAGTATATTCCAACTCTCCCATCTTGATTAGTTAATTGAGAAGAATGAATGAAAATAAAGACTCCAGAGAGGCTGTCATTATGATGGAGCCAGATTTTAGTGAGTAAGAAATTGGAAGGGATGCAGAATGAAAAGGTTTAAGATGAAAAAAGGATTATTTTCTTTGAAACAGATATTTCTAATGTCACAGTAAAAACGTGAATTTAAGACTTGGGGAAGGGAATGGGTGTGGAAGTTTGAGAGGAATGGAAATAAGAAATTAGGTACTGGAGGATAACTAAATGAAGTTTAAATAGTCACCTGAAGAGTTTCAGAATCACCATGAGGTGGAGGGAATTACAAGGGAGTTTGTTAATCATTAGTTGAAAAATTTAGAGAGGTTTCAAAGTATTGTGATCTTTTAGGAGTCCTTTCAGAGTCTTAGGCAATTTAGAGGATTAAGTGAAAATTTGTGTGATAACATATTTTTCTTTTTTGAGAGGAAAAGTAATAGTATCTCCAAATTTTTCTTGAATTATAAAAATAAAAATCTTCTAAAAGCTAATTTGTAATCTGGCAGTTTTGGTCTTTTTCTTTGTTAATAGTAGCTAGACAACACTATATATGGTTGTATCTTGAGTGTTAAGTAAAACATGTGGTTATTTCTAGACATTTAGTTTTCTGTCTAAATCTGGGATCTATGAATTTGTTTTTTTTTTTTTTAATATTTCAAAGACTTTCAATATAGTTGATTTCTTTTGTAAGTCTATGCACAAAAACACATTTTAAAGTTTCCATTTGCAAATGTGGCAGTTATTTTTTCTTTTAAATATGCATTTTTATTTTATATATTTAAAAATATGATTCTGAGATGGGGGCCATAAGTTTCATCAGATTTCCAAAGGGGTACATGACACAGAAGAGGTTAATCTGATCTTGAAGTGTTTGTTTAGTTATGGGATTTCGCTTTTTCTTTATTTAGGAATCTTTTCTCTGGGGAAAATTCTTTCCTTTCAACCAGGGAATACTTTTGTTTTTCCAGACATTTCAATGTTCTTTCATAACAAATTGAAAACTATTTAAATAACTAAAATCCTATAATTGCATTGACAATCATGAGAGATTTCTCAAGTCTTTTTGTCCTCTGACTTGCCTGTGTGTATTTCTGTTTTGACATTATATTTTCATGCTAGTTGTCAGAACTTTCCATCATTAATGTAGTATCTCTGATAAAGTATCTTTTTTTCTTATCATTCTCAATATTTTCATGCTATTTAGTAATAGTAAGGTATTGGAAAATGATATCATTTTAATGATAGTAATTTAATAGTAATTTAATAGTAATTGTTACTTAGTTATCTTGTAGATATAGATATTCTTTTAGGAAGTAATGCTATGATTTTCTTTTCTTTTCTTTTTTTTTTTGCAGGAATACCTATGTGCCAGGTACATCCTTGATGACTGCTATCTGAATAAAGAACTTATTTTTGTATTGTCACAGAATCTTGAAATTTTATTTAAAATGGTAAGTTCTAGTTTTTAAGTTTAAAGAAAGCATAAGCACAGTTTAAAGTTTCCTATGGCAAATGTAGCAGTTATTTTTTATTTTAAATATGCAGTTGCTTTGCAATAAATTAAACAGTCTGATTCCTCATTTTTTGACATACTTAAGAACAAATAATATATGTAATGTGACAGGTATAGTGAAATAATGAAGAGAAAGCCTAGACCAGAATCAGAAAACGTGGGTTCAAGTATGATATCTGGCTACAGGCTATAGGCTATTGGCCTGCTTTAAGCAAATACTTTTATTTGTCAGTGCCCAAGACAAATCTCTAATACTATACATTTCAAAATAATTTCTAGATCTGCTTTGGTAGAGCAAGTTTCCTTAATGTAAGACATAGTTAGAGCTTTTGCCTAGTATTGTAACTCCATTAAACCTTATCAAGTTAGTTGAAAATATTGAATTCAGTAGAAATTATACTGACTAGGGAAATGACACATTTTAGTACATAAAACAACAACAACAACAAAAAGTACTTATATTTTGATATCTTTATGGTAGTGAGCTAAGTATCATAGAGGATAGAGCAGTAGTCCCAGAACTGAGAAAGTCTGAGTTCAAATTAGGATTTAGACACTCAGTTAATTCTATACAGGTCAATTAACCTCTATTTGCTTTAGTCCACTGGATTGGAAATTACAAACTGCTACAGTATCTTTGCCAAGAAAACTAGGTTGAGCAACCACAAAATCCTTAATACAAATTCAGCAAACTTGAAAATGATACAGTACTTGTTTTGCTTGTTTAAAAATAATTCTTTTAATATGGATCTGGTTTAATCCAAATAGAGTTAAAATGCAATGTCAGATTTTAAATAGCAAGAATTAAAGTTAAAAAAAAAACCAGAATAATGTGACTTTCCCATTTTGGTTAGATAATCATTGTTTCATGACTAAGTGAAAAAAGAGCTTGGTTTGCCTTATTAGTCCTAAATTTGAACCCTTGAGTTTTAAATAACATTCTACAAGTCTTATTGCCATCAGAGACCATTTTATTACAAGCCACAGAAAAATCTATTTTAAGAAAAACTGAACTAAGTGTGGGGGATGATAGGTTTTTGAGGTGGCTTTTTTTGTTTGGTTGGTTGCTTGGTTTTTGGACATTTGCCAAGGATATTTTAAATGATCTTTTGTTTAAGCACTGGATTTTAAGCTCCTATCCTCAAAAGATTTTTCATTATGCTTCATTTTCTATTGGTACTGCTCAATGCCAATCCAAAGGATGGGCTCTCTATTGAAATATAGAGGGATCATAAAATTGAGAGCTAAAAGGGATCTCAGAAGTCACCTCATTTATATATTTCAGATGAGAAACTGAGGCCCAAAAGAATTTTTTAAGTGACTTCCCCAAGATAGGAAAAAAAAAAAAAAAAGAAAAGAAAAAACTATTTCAATTGGTGGTTTTTCTTCACTTCCTGTTTTTGATAAGTTTAATGCCCTAATGGAGGAAAAAGAGCAGACATGATTTTAACATTTGAGTGTGTAATAATTGATAATTAGATTTGAAGTTGGAAGATTTGAGTGTAACATCTTTGCTACCCTATAATCTATGTTAACTTGGACCAAGTCATTTTACCTCAATTTCCTTTTCTTTATAATTATGTCCCTATCCTGTTTTAAATCCATGATTCATTGAACATTATGAATAACTGTGAATAACTGAATTAAAAAATTCCATATTATTTAGCAGTCAGCTAATTTATTTGTATTTATTCTATCGTTGCTGTCAGGAGTTCTCTGTAAGCAAAAAACTCTGGGTACATGAAGAATAAATTTGTAGTATAGACCTTCTTGGTGGATGTACTTACCTCCCCATCTAAGCCATGGATCATGCCCACTAATATAATGCCTCTTTCTATACCTAGAGCCCATGATTTCTCTCCTGAGAGGAGGAAGATATGCTTCATAGCTATTCTTCTGAAGTTGAGATTGACTACTATATTAATTAGATTTGTGGTGACTCTCAGTTGTATCACTTTATATTATTTTGTTCATTATATTAAGTGTTATCTTTCTTCTGCGTACCTTGCCCTCTATCGGTTCATATAGATCTTCAGTAGTTTCTCTGAATTTTTATATTTGGGACATCCCTTTCTTAGATTTCAGATCCACCAGAAACTGTGTGACCTTGAGTTGTGTATATCCTTTTTAACAACCACTACCAGGACACATGTTCCTTTAGGAAGTGACCTAGTATCCTCTTACAAACTTTATTTTCCCTTGTGCATTTTAATAAATTTCACTAGTTGAGGATAATAAGACTAAAATCAAATTATTAGTGGGGAAAATCATTTTAACAAAAAATATCTTTCAGCACTTTGAAAATTACTATGTATTTCTGTATGACCTTAATTAAAGAATTCATGTGATGGAATTGTCATGATAGATTTTTAATCATTCAGTCAGTAAGCATTCATTAAACATCAAACTAATAAATAGACCAAATTTTGTGATAGATATTTTGTTGAGCTCCAGTGATATAAAGAAGGTCAAAATTCAGAACTCCTGTTCTATAGGAGTTTACAGTCTAATGGGGGAGACAACATGTAATTATGTACAAACAATTGAAAATTATAGAGAGAAAGCGCCAACATTATGGAAGATCAGGTAAGCTTTTTTGTAGATGATAAGTTTTTATTTGTTATCTGAAGATGGCCAGGGGAGCCAAGGAATGAAGAGGGAGAATCCAAGGAATAGCCAGTGAAGTGCCTAGAGTTTGGAGGCAGAGGGACAGCAGGGAGGCTAGTGTCACCAAATCACTGAGTAATAATACCTTTATTATACAGTTAAGGAAATTAAGCCCTAGAATGGCTGAATGTTACTTATTTGGTTTTTAATACAAAGTCCAGTGAGTTTGTAATAGATCTAGGAATAGAACTTAGACTCCCCCAACTTCTGTTTTATTGAGCTCTCCAGTATTTATATGTACCTTATTGTTTTTAGAAATTTAGTACCATTATAATTTTCTTCCAGAAAGGAAAATTATATTCACTGTATTAATCTGAACCATTAAACAAATTTCTAGTTTGTGTTTATAAAAAGTTTGAATTATACAATATTTTAAAATAAATATAACTGTATTGTTCTTAAGCATATTACTTTCGAGCTTTGCTCACCAAAATATATTGTCTGACCTTTCTGTTTCTAACACTTAGTCCCAAACCCTTATTTCGTATCTACCTAGACTATTATAATAGCCAGCTCTCTTTCTCCTTTTTCTCATCCATATTTAAACACTACTGATAAAATATTCCTCCCAGTTATGTTCAATTCAATTTAATGAGCATTTAGTAAAAACATACAACATGGCAAGCATGTGCTAGATATTAAGGATAAAAAGGCAAAAATGACAAGAAACCCTGTTTTTAAGGAACTTACTTTCTGTCAGAGTCAAGGACACAGATAAATAAATACAAAAGAAATATAAAGTTAATTTCTGAATGTGGCTAACAAGTAGGGGAATAAAGAAAATCCTTGCATCTGGAGGTGGCATTTGAGCTGAACTCTTAGAGACAGGAATTTTAAGAGGTAGGGGAAAACAAAAAACAAAACAAAAAAACAAAAGGGAAAACATTACAGACATTGGTACTGAGGTAAGAGATGAAATATTAGATTAATCAGTGGCTCAGGGCTCCCATAGACTTGGCTTTTTTCTTTTTTTTTTTTTTTAATTTTTAATAGCTTTTTATTTACAAATTATATGCATGGGTAATTTTACAGCATTGACAATTGCCAAACCTTTTGTTCCAATTTTTCCCTTCCTTCTCCCTTCCCCCTCCCCTAGATTGCAGGATGATCAATACATGTTAAATATGTTAAAGTATAAATTAAATACAAAATAATTATACATGTCCAGACTGTTATTTTGCTGTACAAAAAGAATCGGACTCTGAAATATTGTACAATTAGCCTGTGAAGGAAATCAAAAATGCAGGCGGGCAAAAATATAGGGATTGGGAATTCAATGTAATTGTTCTTAGTCATCTCCCAGAGTTCTTTCGCTGGGTGTAGCTGGTTCAGGTCATTACTACTCCATTGGAACTGATTTGTTTCATCTCTTTGCTGAAGATGGCCAGGTTCATCAGAATTGATCATCATATATGAACAGACAATTCTCAGATGAAGAAATTGAAACTATTTATAGACATATGAAAATATGCTCCAAATCATTATTAATCAGAGAAATGCAAATTAAGGCAACTCTGAGATATCACTACACACCTGTCAGATTGGCTAGAGTGACAGGGAAAGATAATGTGGAATGTTGGAGGGGATGTGGGAAAACAGGGACACTGATACATTGTTGGTGGAATTGTGAACACATCCAGCCATTCTGGAGAGCAATTTGGAACTATGCTCAAAAAATTATCAAACTGTGCATACCCTTTGATCCAGCAGTGTTTCTACTGGGCTTATACCCCAAAGAGATACTAAAGAAGGGAAAGGGACCTGTATGTGCCAACATGTTTGTGGCAGCCCTGTTTGTAGTGGCTAGAAGCTGGAAAATGAATGGATGCCCATCAATTGGAGGATGGTTGAGTAAATTGTGGTATATAAACATTATGGAATATTATTGTTCTGTAAGGAATGACCAGCAGGATGAATACAGAGAGGACTGGCGAGACTTACATGAACTGATGCTAAGTGAAATGAGCAGAACCAGGAGATCATTATACACTTCGACAACAATATTGTATGAGGATGTATTCTGATGGAAGTGGATCTCTTCAATAAAGAGAGCTAATTCAGTTTCAATTGATCAAAGATGGGCAGAAGCAGCTACACCCAAAGAAAGAACACTGGGAGATGAATATAAACTGCTTGCATTTTTTGTTTTTCTTCACAGATTATTTATACCTTCTGAATTCAATTCTCCCTGTGCAACAAGAAAACTGTTCGGTTCTGCACACGTATATTGTATCCAGGATATACTGTAACCTATTCAACATGTAAAGGATTGCTTGCCATCTGGGGGAGGGGGTGGAAGGAGAGAGGGGAAAAATCGGAACAGAAGTGAATGCAAGGGATAATGTTGTAAGAAAATTACCTTGGCATGAGTTCTATCAATAAAAAGTTATTTAAAAAAAAGAATTGATCATCATATAGTATTGTTGTTGAAATATATAATGATCTCCTGGTCCTGCTCATTTCACTCAGCGTCAGTTCATGTAAGTCTCTCCAGGCCTTTCTGAAATCATCCTGTTGGTCATTTCTTACCGAACAATAATATTCCATAATATTCATTTACCACAATTTATTCAGCCATTCTCCAATTGATGGGCATCCACTCAGTTTCCAGTTTCTGGCCACTACAAAGAGACCTGCCACAAACATTCTTGCACATACTCCCTTTCCCTTCTTTAGTATCTCTTTGGAGTATAAGCCCAGTAGAAACACTGGTGGGTCAAAGGGTGTGCACAGTTTGATAATTTTTTGAGCATAGTTCCAAATTGCTCTCCAGAATGGTCGGATGTATTCACAACTCCACCAACAATGTATCAGTGTCCCAGTTTTCCCACATCCCTTCCAACATTCCTCATTATCTTTCCCTGTCATTCTAGCCAGTCTGACAGGTGTATACTGATATCTCAGAGTTGTCTTAATTTGCATTTCTCTGATTAATAATGACTTGGAGCATCTTTTTATATGGCTTGAAGTTTCAATTTCTTCCTCTGAGAATTGTCTGTTCATATCCTTTGACCATTTATCAATTGGATAATGGCTTGATTTCTTATAAATTAGAGTCAGTTCTCTATATATTTTGGAGATGAGGCCTTTATCAGAACCTTTGACTGTAAAAATGTTTTCCCAGTTTATTGCTTCCCTTCTAATCTTGTCTGCATTAATTTTGTTTGTACAAAAACTTTTCAATTTGATATAACCAAAAATTTTTATTTTGTGATCAGTAATGATCTCTAGTTCTTCTTTGGTCATTAATTCCTTCCTCTTCCACAGGTCTGAGAAGTAAACTATCCTGTGTTCCTCTAATTTATTTATAATCTCATTCTTTATGCCTAGGTCACGAACCTCTTTTGACCTTATCTTGGTGTACGGTATTAAGTGTGGGTCAATGCCTAGTTTCTGACTTGGCTTTTTTCTTAAAGATCTCTCTTAAATCTGAAAATAAGATAGCTTTTGTTCTTAAGAAGTATATATTCTCCCAGATTCTATACAAATACTCACAATAACAGTAGTACTTGAGTAAAGAACAGCTTTCATGGTAACTCACATGAAATGTGAAGAATGCAAAGAACTTGTGAGAGCACAAAAACAAATGTAAAATATGTAATAATCATGATACAGTTTTCTTTCCTCTCTTCTTGTTGGGTTCCACTTTTTTTTACAAAGTCCTGGAGTCTTTGCAGCTATGTTTGGACCACCCAGGTAGGGAAGGAAGACACACATAGAAACTGCTAGAACCCTTTCTCATAAAACCTGTATTGTGCAGATAACTTACTGTCATGGTAGAGGTTGGGGAATCTATCTAGTCACAAAAGTAAATAGCAGGAGTCTTGGTTATGATACTTTTCTTCCTCTAAGAGAAGAAGTTCAGGGAATTCTAACCTGAACAAAAAGCTGGATGCCCAAAGGCAGTGACTTGGAGTTATTTGTGAGGTAAGCCAGGGCTGTGTAGGAAATAGAATATAAAGCTTCTTGAGATCTGCAGTTATTTCATTTTTGTTTTTCTATGAACACCGAAAAAGATAACAAAAAGGAAAGTGACAGTTGAAGAAGAGAATATGGAAGGACAAGTAAACAAATGTACTCATTGGAAAGCAGTTTTCAAACTCCACTTGAAAAACCATTAAACCAGAGACAATCTGTCTTATCAATGCTATTAGGCAAATGCCCTAAAAACAAAAAAGGAGGAGAGAAGAGACCCATATTGACAAAAATATTCCTAGCAATGTTTTTTTTTTTAATTATTATAGCAGAGAACTAGAAACTAAGGGAATGCCTGCTTATCAATAGGGAAATATATGAATTAGTTGTGGTATGTGAATGTATCGAGTTACAAGGAATGAAAAATGAGAGGAATAGATTCAGAAAAACATGAAAGATATATGTGAACTGATACAAAGTGAAGTTAACAGTGCCAGGTCTCAATTTATTCAACTATAAAATGAAGGAGCTGGATTAACTGGCCTCTCTTTTACTTTCAGATTTATGAGCTTTCGTGTAGAATACAAGGTGCTACTGTGCTTTTTGTTTGTTGATTATTAAAAAGAAGGAAAGTTATTTGATTTGGTAATCATTGAAGAGTCATTGGAATTTATTGTGTAGAGGAGTAACATAGGCAGACCTACGCTTTAGGAAAATCATTGACAACATCATAAGAGGATAGACTGCAGAGGGAAGAGATTTGAAGTAGGGAGACCAATTATTAGTCCAAGTGAAAGTCCAATGTTTGAAGTTAAGAGTGGTAGCTATTTGAGTTAAGAAACGTGGAAGATGTTATAGAAGTATAAGTAAGATTTTACAACTGGTTGAATATGTAAGCTAAGAGAGAGTGAGAAGTCCCCAAGATTTTGAAAGTCATAATTAGAAATATGGCAATTCCCTCAATAATAACAGGGAAGTTTGGAAGCGGTATGGTTTTTGGGGAAAAGTAATGTAATGGGATATATGATACAGGTCACAATCAATCCATTGTTACACATTCTGTGGGATTTACTCTGGCTCACCCAAGAATTAAAAGAGGAAGATAGAGCTCTTATTCACTACTTACTGCTCAAGTGCAAAATCTCCTCTCCCAAAGGTGCCTGCCGCAGCTATGAAGGGATCCTGGCACCAGGAGATAAGTACACTGGGGAACTGGGGGAATGGGAGGGAGATTTTTCTCAACCTGAGTGCCCCAGTTGCTGTTATGTTTTTTACTGAGGAGCTAGTACCCAACTCAGAAGTATGGAAAATAGAAGCTTACATAGTGGAGAGCAAGGGTTCAGATGTAGAGTGTTGGGGGATGAGGGTCGGTATTGTTTTGGGTGACTTCTCTTCTAAAGTATTATACTAGCCTTTGAGGGAGAGACCCCTCCATTAATCTTATTGTTTATAGAGCCCTAGTGAAGGATAAAACATAGTGAAATACAAAATAATGTATGGTAAATGCATGAGGTATAAAATATATTTCTAAGCTTATTATCTCAACTTAAAAATTAAGGAAAATAAAAATAAAGCAGTACACTTGAAGTTGGCATATTTTTCCAAGATTAGTTTAAAAAAATAGACATGTATATGCACATATATACATTCTCAGTATATATATTTAAATATAGAAATCTTCATCTGGCTCTTCAAGAGTTGTAAGATGTTTACCAAAAATGGTTCTTCAATCCTAAAAGTTTATTGATCCTAAATTAAAGTTAAGGCACTTAGATACTTAGAATTAGTTAACAAGCTTAATAAGATGTCCTTTAGGATTGTCTTTTTAAAAAGTTTTATTGATGCTAAGTGAAGTGAAGAACTAAGTTAACATTGTACACAGTAACAACAACATTATGTGATGAGCAACTGTGATGAACTTGGTTCTTTTCAACGGGGTGATTCAGAGTAATATCAACAGACTTGTGATGAAGAGAGCCATCTGCATCCAGAGAGAGGATTGTGGGGACTGAATGTGAATCACAAGATAGTATTTTCAACTTCTTGTTGTTTGCTCGCTTGTTTTTTTTTTTTTTTTCTTTTTGATCTGATTTTTCTTGTGCATCATGATAGATGTGGAAATATGTTTAGAAGCATTGCAAATGTTTAACGTGTATTGGATTACTTACTGTCTAGGGAAGGGGGTAGCAGAGGGAGAAAAATATGGAACACAAGGTTTTGCAAGGATGAATATTGAAAACTACCTTTGCATGCATTTTGAAAAATTAAAGCTATTTTTAAAAGAAAATACAAAGTAAAACAACACAAGTTTATCCCCCCAAAATAAATAAATAACTGAGAGGCAACAAAATTTGGATTAGACGCAAAGGTTAATGGTAAATTTTCATATCAAAGAGTAAGTTTATAGGAAAAAGTCTATAATAGTTGTTAGAATCTGGTAGACCCAATGAATGTTGAATAGAAGGATTATTGGGCTAATTATAAGCACCAGTTGAAGTTAATGATAAACAATCTTTAATAAATTGAAAAAAATTTTTAAAATTTTCATTAGCTTTCTTTGATCTCAAAATATTTCTCCCAATCATTACTTCATTATATTATTTGGAATAATAATGAGCTAAAGAGTTTTGTTCCCATGGGCTTTATTTATATTCTACACTGTGCTAAGGAAACTCAAGTAGATTCTAACTTGGGTAATATGCAAAGGTAATAAAATAGTTAATAAAATAAAAAAAATTTGAATATGAAACTTTTGTAGTGATTTTATGTTTTTTTTTTTCAGCATAACAAGGTAATTATTTTGACATCTTTGCAGCATATAATGAAGATTTACTTTAACTTTATTAAGCACTTTTTTTTTTTAGTTTTAAGAATTAGAATTTTTGCTGTTGTGTTCCCAAAGAGGAAAATCAGCAAGTATAATAAAAACCAAAATCAAATAAGTATTTCTTCTCTTAATAAAATTAGTGCTCATCTCCTGACTTTTATATTTCTGTAATTACCCTAGTCATCCCCAAGGCCAAATCTTGAAATCACCTTGATTTCACTCTTAGCCTTTTTATTCTTTCTTTTTTATTTTTACTGGGGAATAGCTTACTCCCAACTGCTACATTTGTCCCTTAATTGATCTTCTACCTCCAATCCTTTACTCCTATAATTCATCTTGCATAACAGTGCTAATTAATCTTTTATTCAATTCAGCAAATATTTATTACTTAACTACTGTAGGAATAAGATAGGGTGAGGATATAAAGGCAGATAAAATATAAATCCCACTCTGAATGAAGGAAGAAAGAGTATTCCTACCCATAGCAATTTTCTCTATCTCTAAAGTCTGATAGAACTTTTAAACCTGTGATCTATACCACTTATTTGACATTTAATCATCATATACTGTCTTTAAGTGTTACATTTTAGCATCACCTACTTGTGAAGGGGGGGGGGAGGGGCAGGAGAGGAGAGCAGCTTGGTAGTACCATGGATAAAGTGCCAGGCTGGAATCAGGAAGACTCTTCCTGAGTTCAAATATGGTCTCAGATTTGATGTGTGACCCTGAGTAAGTCATGCAACCCTGTTTGCCTCAGTTTCTTTATTTGGAAAATGAGCTGGAGAAAGAACTAGCAAACACTCCAGTGTCCTTGCCAAGAAAATCTCAGATGGGGTCACAAAGAGTTAGACATAATTAAACAACAACAAAATCCCCTTCTGGAGAACCTTTAATAATTCTGCATGATGAATGAAGTCTAGTCTACTTTGTCCAAGGATTCTCGGTGTTTTCAAATATGAGATCTCCCTTTTAATGTAAATTTTGTGGGTGCCTTCCAAAGTAGTAATTGTTCCATAACTATATATTAATTGAGAAAATAGACTAGAAATTATTATGAATTTGGTTATACATTTAGATAAATTCTTATCTCAATAACATTCATGAATTTGAAAATGATAGTGGACATATGAAAAGTGTGCAATCTTCAGGACACATTTGAATTTAAAAATTTTATCCAGATCTATGATTTCATTTCTGTAAAGAGCTCTCCTACAGTTCCCCAGAAGAACACTTTCTCTACAAATAGAGTTTAGCAACTGTTTTCTAACCTAGAGACTTGGAGAGTTGCCTGAGATACTGAGAAATTAAGAAGCTTTGCCAGAGTCTCAGATAAGTATTTGTCAGAGGTGAGCCTTGAATCTAGGCCATCTCTATCAGTTTTGCCTTTTCTCCTTCCATAATGTCTCTGGCATCCATCCTTTCTCTAGACTCCCTTAACCACTACTCTAATGTAGGCCTTTATCATTTCCTGCCTCAGCCATTGCAATAACTCTTTGGTCTTCTTGACCAGGTTGGTCCTTTTCTAATCCATTCTTCATAGAACTGCCAGTCATTTTCCTGAAGTATGGATCTTCCCATTGCTGTATTCAATCAATTCTAGTGGCTCCTGTCGTCTCTAGGAGCAAATACAGTCTACAGTTTAGCATTTAAAGCTCTTTACAACTTCACTGCAGTCTACCTTTATATCTTTTTGTATTGTTTGCTTTTATACACTCTATGGTTCCGTAAACTGGCCTTCTCACTGTTCCATATATAGGACCCTACTTCTCTCCTGCTTCCATGTCTTTTCCTAGCTGTTCCTCATGGCTTAAATGTATTAGAAGCCCTTGTTTCCTTTTGAATTTAGATTAGAAATTCCTCTTACATGAAGAATTTCCTGATATCTCCCAACTGGTATCCCTCTCCTCAAAATTCTTTTGTATTTATTTTGAATATATTCTTTATGTACTTATTGATATGCATTTTGTCATTCCACCATACCCTCTTCCTCCCTAAAACTTAACTAAACTCCCTGAGAGTGGTGAGAATTTCATTTTTTTCTTTGTATTCCCAACCACTAACACAGTGCCTAGTGCATTGCAGGCGCTTAATAAATATTTACTTATTGGTTGGTACCATGATGTCATTTTGCTTATTTACATATTCATATTTGTATTCTTAGACTTCTTACCTACATGACCTCCCAGGTCCTGCAGCCCACAAGCTAGGAACTATTAGCCTAGCATTCAAGGGCTTCTACATTCTGCCTCAAATCCAGTTTTCTAATTTCATATACAAATATTTGAGTTGTTACCACATCTCTGGACAAAGACATGGTAAGGGAAGTAAATGTTTTGGTTTGATTTGGTTTTTTTTGCTGTATGTCCTTAAGAAACTTAATGTCCCTGTTGGAAAGATAAGGAATATACATAAAAAATAATAACATAAAGTAGCAAATTATAGGAACATAATGAATGGTAAGATTATAGGTTAGAAGAAAACAAAGCTAATTCCTAGTTAGGATACTAAGGGTAAACCTTGAAGTGTGGGTAGGATTTTGACAGATAAAAAGGATTAAAGGGTACATGTGTACACTCTCCCCACCCTCCCACCCCCATACACACACACACACACACACACACACACTCTCAAGAGTAGACAGCAGTGTGACTCAAGATTATAAGATCATGGATTTGAAGCTAGACAAGACCTGAGACTGTAGAATCCAACTCTTATTTTACACATGAGGAATGGAGCTCAGAGATACTATGGGACTTGCCCACATTCAGAAATGTCTGAGATAGAATTGGAGCTCAGGTCTTCTGATTCAGTTCTGTAGAGAGGACATGGACAGTGTCTAGAGACAGTGATGGGCAAGTTTGACTGGAGTGGAGAATTCTTTTACAGAGTTTGTGGGACATTGGACTCTGGTGATAAAATAAGAAACAAAAGGTAAAGTGGTTTTTATATACAGTTTCTTATATAATTAAATCAAATAGATAGACTGACTTCCAATTCTTCCTTGCCCAGTCAGACCACTGTATTCTAGACATATTCCCCTGCTGGAAATGTTATACCTTCTCTTTGCCCAAAATTATAATACAAGATAAATATTTATTAAATATTTTATGTACTCAGATCACCATGATAGGCACTGGGAAAATCAAAAGTTTAGCTTTGTCATGTCTATGGTGCCTGCCTATAGTGATCTCTCCTTTCTTAGAACTCTTATATAGCATTTATTGCATATGCCACTGATTTGGCACCGCCTTTAATTGTTACATAATTCATGTATGTATGCCTCATTTACCCAAGTTGCACATACTTGTAGAGCAGTAATTTTATTTGAATGAATTTTAACAAGGGTAAAAATTATATTAACTTCTCACAATGCTGAGTAACACACTGTGCAGAGTAGCTCAATTATTTTTTGAGTGGAGTACATTTTAACTTGGCTTTAAAAAATAACTGGGATCTAGGAAATTGTCTTGTAAAAATTCAAGGGATCTTTAGAAACTTGGCTGTCAGAGAATATGAAGAAATGCCAAGATGGAAACATTCTAAACCCTTGTTTTAACATGTTTTTACTTTAGTTAAAAAACAAAACAAAAACAAAGTTGAATTATTTGTTAATACATATTGAAAAGTTTCTGCCTTGTACTGCCTTCTCTATCATAGTTATTTAATTAAATTCTCTGGAGTGAACACATTTAAGACAGGGAACATCAGTTATGCTAAATGTTTATGTTAATTACTTGTGTTAATAAGATAGTTTCAGAGTTGAGGTTTCTTTTTAGAATTTTAATCTACTCAAGTACATTCTTTTATGGAATAATCTCTTGTAATCTTTTAGACATCTTATCAGTTGAGATTTTGAAACGTCTGACATTTTAAATCTTCTTAAATCTAGTCACCTAAAACCTACTGATTCCTCACAGTGACTTCCCCCTCTCCCTCCCCAATACCCTTTACCCCCACTTTTTTTCCAAATAAATACAAGTCATTATAGCAGTAAATGAAATGACCACAATTTATTAATCCTTCACATTGAAAGCCATGCTGTTTCCTCTTTGTGGGATATTTAACAAAGCTTATTATCCAACTGACTTTGAAATATCTCACCATTTTTAATCACTGTTAATTAATAGGATTGGTATTTTACCTTTGTAAATCATCTCCCTTCATATTCCTCTCACCTCTTTAAAATTATAACTTTTCCCTCTGTACTTCTCAGTCTCTTCCCTGTTTTGTCATGATTATATCAACTTGTTTTATTCCATCATTAGTCTCTATTTCTCCTACATTATTTTTTTATTTCCATGCCCATTGCCTCACACATAGAAAATCTTTAATAAGTGGTTATTTATTGATTATTCTAAAACATTAGTCTTCTACTTTAAATTTCTTAATACTTCCATTATTTAAATGATCTAGCAGTTCCTCACAATTTTTACATGTGATTGTATTTTTGCAACAGCCATTATGCAATTTTTCATTTTGCTATTAGATCATTATTGACATAGAATTATAATGAGGAAATTAGTACTTTGCCTATGATATGTTTTTTCCTAGATTTCACATTTTAAAAAGTTAGAGTTTGAATTCTGGTCCTACCTTTTACTAGCCATATAACCATGGACATCTGCAAGTTACTTCACCACTCTAAATTTCAGTGTAAAGTAGAAATAATAATAATGAAACAATATTTCTTATGGGTTATTACAAAGATGAAATGTCACTAAGTAGATAAATACTTTGTAAAAGCCTTTTATGCTATACAAACCATAGCCATCATAAAGAGAATGTGTTGGAAATCTTATATAACTATCAGGATATAATTGTTAAATTGAAAATATGTCTGATTTAGTAAAGTAGTAGATGAGGAAAAAATCTTAAACTTGGCTTAAAAAAAGCTAGACCCTAGTCTGGCTATTCTTGAGCCATTCTTCACCTTCAAAAAAATTAAGAAGTAATTACCAACTTATGATCTTTTCCTTTGAATATTTTAACTTTAACAGCATAAAGTTTTAGAACTTTTTGTCTCTTGATTCTTAAACTCTGCAATTATTAGGGAAGTAGAATATGGAAAATACCACTCATCTACCACTGAATATATAGTCCATTATTAGAGTTCATATTTTTTTTTTCTTTTAAACTAACTCCTACTTCCTTTTGGACTATGACGATTACTGTCCATGTTAACTTTTACTTTTTAGTCAATGTCAGTAAAAACAAGATACATAATTATAAAGCTTCCCCTCTGTTCTGTTTCCTGTTTGATAATTTTCATGGTTTGTGTGGCTTGGGAGGAGGGGAGGAGGTGTTTTTTGTTAAAGAGAATTTTAAGAGAGACAGTATGACAGTAACTGATCCTAGAGTTAGAAAGAACTGTGTTCAAATTCTGCCTCTGATATTTACTGGCCATATGAAGATAGGCCAGTCATTTACCTTTTAGTTGCCCAGTGGATAGAGTACTGATTGAGTCTGGAATCAAGAAGATCTGAATTCAAATCTAGCTTCATTCAAATACTGGCTGTGTGACCTTCATACTTAATTACTTAACCTCTGTCTACCTCAATTTCCTCAGCTATAAAGTAGGAATTATAATAGCCCTTTCTTTACAAGTTTGTTGTGAGAATCAAATGTAAAGAATTTAGGCCTGGCAAGTGCTTGTGCTTTTCCCCTTCTTCTCAAGACATTTTTCTTAGATCATAGGTTATAGAAGAGTTGCTGATTTGTATTAATGGAGGAAATTCTCAAATAGAATCAAAGCACAGAATCAAAAAACAAAACTTAAAGCAAGTTCATATTTGTTTAATTTTTGTCATCTTAAATCTGTTCCCTTAACCAAGAGTTAATAGTTAACTCTTACAGCTAATAAAAAAATAAAATATATATTCCATTGAATAATTTCATATACCTATAACATAGAAGACAGTTTCATGGAGAGCTTTTAACTTGTTTGGGAATTGAAAAAACTAAGGAACAGATTTAAAACAACAGATGTTAGAAATAATATGGTATAAATGATGTTCTTGTCTGAAGTAATTTGCATTTTATAGATTTTTAAAACTATTTTTAATGTTAGTTTTTTACATCACCTTCATATCTGAATATATTTCTTCTCTTAGCTGATAAGGAATTGAACAGTCCCTTAAAAAAACTCATTTTACAGATGAAAAAACTGAGGACCAAAGGATTATTTTGTATACCTAATGACAACATAGCTGTTTTTCACTTTTTTACTGTCTTTATCTTTTCAGAAAGATTAAGCATTTATGTAAAACCTAGACTTGGTGAAGACACAAATATTGTTGATATTTTTCCAGTCATAGCATGCTTTAAAAAAAAAAAAGTACAATTCTATCTGAATTCTATTCCTATATCCTATTCTCTTCCTGTGTAGCCTTTCTTTTTTTCCTCCAATATAATTACTTTTCCCTTAAAACATTCAGAAAAAGGCAGTGTAGTATAGTGGACAAAATGCTTTAATTTATTTTTACTGGAAGCAGCTAGACTTCCTGAGAGAGAGACTGAAAGTCATATTGCTAGACAGGTCAAACTACATCACTATCAACTACATCACTACTTCCCCTAAGACTCTGAAGGAAATAGTAAAAGACTTTGTATACAATAGTTTGGGAATAGCAGCACCCCAGCCCTCGGATTATCAACCCTGCCTTCATCCTGTGCACAGTCCTCATTCCCTTCACCACCACCCCACTCTTCCACCCTCACTGTGGAGAAATTATTCCCAGCATCAATAACGACTGATCAATAGCCATCGAAAAACAGGAAAGTCCAAGATTCCCACTCGTCTTGCTTCCAGTGCATCTTTTAAAGCTTTCACCCCAGAAAGCAGTCCCTGAAGAGACCAGAACAGTTCTTTCTCTGGATATGGGCAGCAATTTCCATCATGAGTCTTTTGGAACTGTCTTAGATCATTGTACTACTAAGAAAAGCTAAGACTATCAAAATTGATCATTGTATAATGTTGTTACTATGTACAATGTTCTGCTAGTTCTGCTCACCTCATATAGCATCAGTTCATGTAAGTCTTTCTGAGTTTTTCTGAAATCTAACAGTTTTTTGTGGTGGTAAAGAATTGAATATTGAGGGGATGCCTATTAATTAGAGAATGGCCAAACAAGTTGTGGCATATGAATGTGATGGAATGTCATTTTGCCATAAATAATGAAAGGAATGGGTTCAGAAAAACTAGGGCATCTGAATGCAAATCAAACAACTGTTTACTTTACTGTTTTCACTTTTTTGTTGTTTTTTCTTTCTCTTAATTTTTCCCTTTTGTTCTGATTCTTCTTTCACAACGTAAGTAAGGTTTGAATATGTTTTTTGTTGGAATCTGTACAAAGTGCTAATTTAGCATGGTACTTAGCAAATCCTCTAGCTCACTAATGTATTTAAGTACTCTTTGGAGTTCACACATTTGGGAGATTTCAGGGTTTAGTATGAGATATCTGAATTCACATCTCCCTTGAAGCTCTTAGGGCCAGAGAGCACTCTGGGAGAAAATCCATAATCTCATTCTCTCAGAAGAGATCATATATATGCCCAGTCAAGGGAGTTCAGCTGAATTAGATTGGAGAGGAGCACTCTGGGACAGACACAGAGCACTCTGGGAGATTGTGAGAGCCAGAAGCCCTCTCTTGGAGGCAAGACAGATTCAACTTGGTGCTGGCTGGAGGCTGAAGAAAGCAGAGACAGAAGCAAAGGACAAAGCTGCAAGAGCTCTTAGAACCAAGCAGAGAGATAGGCCTCAACTAACTGGGCTATTTTGGAAGGAGAAAATAAAGGTTTGCCTTTTTACCAGCTGGTTACATTTTGGATGATTATTACTCTTAACTGAAACTAAGGCTGCCTCCAGAAAACCTCCCCGAGAAACTTTCTCCCAGAGAGAACCATTATTATTATATTTTAAAGAAGAAAAAAAACACCACAGTTTTTTTTAAAGCTGCTACAAATATTTTTGTGCATATGGGTCCTTTTCCTTTTTCTTTGGTCTCCTTGGGGTATACAAGAATATGACTAGGACAAAAGGCACTCAATAATGATTAAAGCATTTTTGTTCAAATGAATATTAATAGTTTTGATTTCTTCTGGAAAGTACCTGCTCATATTCTTTTACCATTTATCAATTGGAAAATTGCTCCTATTTTTATAAATTTGTTTTAATTCTTTATATAGTTGAGAAATTTGTCACAAATCCTCCTCTCCCCCATCCTAGTTTCCTGCTTTTCGTCTAATTTGACTGCACTGGCTTTGGAAAACAAAGTTCTTGACACCAATGTCCTTGGCACCATAAAATAGTTCAACATCAGAAACAGATAATAGTTTATCCATAGAAACAACTTGAAATAATATGCAATATCATCTGCTTTGCTCAAAAACCGAGTCTTTGTCTCCACTTTTCTGTGTCCTCAGTGCTTATCACAATTCTTTATGAATAGATAATATTAAATAACTTGTTTCATTCATTCATTATCATTCATTCTACAAATATTTAATTCATGTCTATTAGTTTTAAGATCCTTTTCTAGGTACTGTACACACAAATACAAAAACAATATGAAGGATCTTACCTTCAAAAACAACACATTTATAATACAAAATATATGTGAAATAATATCCCAGGCAATAAGTAAAGGCTTCCACATAAGTCATCAGCATTCTTATGTATCACTAATAAAATCCAACAGTTAGAGTTACAAAGAGAAATTCCATATAAAGTAACTACTGACACTATAAAATATTTAGGAATCTATCTGCCAAGGGAAAATCAGAAACTATATGAGCAAAATTACAAAACTCTACACAAATAAAGTCAGATCTAACCAATTGGAAAAATATTAAATGCTCTTGGATTGGGCAAGAAATATAATAAAGGTGACAGTACTACCTAAACTAATCTATTTAGTGCTATACGAATCAGATTCCCAAAAAACTATTTTAATGACCTAGAAAAAAAAACAACAAAGTTCATATGGAAAAACAAAAGGTCAAGAATTTCAAGGGAATTAATGAAAAAAAAATCAAATGAAGTTGGCCTAGCTGTACCAAATCTAAAATTATATTATAAAGCAATGGTTACCAAAACCATTTAGTATTAGCTAAAAAATAGACTAATTGATCAATGGAATAGGTTAGATTTAAAGGACAAAACAGCCAATATCTTTAATAATCTAGTCTTTGATAAAGCCAAAGACCCCAGCTTTTGGGATAAGAACTCACTGTTTGACAAAAACTGCTGGGAAAATTGGTTAGTATGACAGAAACTAAGCATTGACCCACATTTAACACTGTACACCAAGATAAAGTCAAAATGAGTTCATGTCTCATGAACTAGCCATAAAGAATGAGATTATAAATAAATTGGAAGCACATAGGATAGTTTACCTGTGGAAGAGGAAGAAATTTATGACCAAAGAAGAACTAGAGATCATTATTGATCACAAAATAGAAAATTTTGGTTATATCAAATTGAAAAGTTTTTGTACAAACAAAACTAATGCAGACAAGATTAGAAGGGAAGCAATAAACTGGGAAAACATTTTTACAGTCAAAGGTTCTGAAAAATGCCTCATCTCCAAAATATATAGAGAATTGACTCTAGTTTATAAGAAATCAAGCCATTATCCAATTGATAAATGGTCAAAGGATATGAACAGACAATTCTCAGAGGAAGAAATTGAAACTATTTCTAGCCATATGAAAAGATGCTCCAAGCCATTATTAATCAGAAAAATGCAAAGTAAGACAACTCTGAGATACCACTACACACCTGTCAGACTGGCTAGAATGACAGGGAAAGATAATGTGGAATGTTGGAGGGGATGTGGGAAAACAGGGACACTGATACATTGTTGGTGGAATTGTGAACACATCCAGCCATTCTGGAGAGCCATTTGGAACTATGCTCAAAAAGCTATCAAACTGTGCATACCCTTTGACCCAGCAGTGTTACTACTGGGCTTGTATCCCAAAAAGATTTTAAAGAAGGGAAAGGGACCTGTATGTGCAAGAATGTTTGTGGTAGCCTTCTTTGTAGTGGCCAGAAACTGGAAACTGAGTGGATGCCCATCAATTGGAGAATGGTTGAATAAATTGTGGTATATGAATATTATGGAATATTATTGTTCGGTAAGAAATGAGCAACAGGATGATTTCAGAAAGGCCTAGGGAGACTTACATGAACTGATGCTGAGTGAAATGAGCAGGACCAGAAGATCATTATATACTTCAACAACAATACTATATGATGATCAATTCTGATGGACGTGGCCATCTTCAACAATGAAGATGAACCAAATCAGTTCCAATAGAGCAGTAATGAACTGAACCAGCTACACCCAGCGAAGGAACTCTGGGAGATGAGTATGAACCACTATGTAGAATTCCCAATCCCTCTATTTTTGTCCGCCTGCATTTTTTATTTCCTTCACAGGCTAATTGTACACTATTTCAAAATCCTACTCTTTTTATACAGCAAATTAACTGTTTGGACATGTATACATATATTGTATTTAATTTATACTTTAACATATTTAACATGCATTGGTCAACCTATCATCTGGAGGAAGAGGTGGGGAGGAGTGAAAAAGTTGGAACAAAAGGATTTGCAACTGTCAATGCTGAAAAATTACCTATGGATATATCTTGCAAATAAAAAACTATAATTAAAAAACAAAACAAAAGAAAATGAAAAAAATAAGTAAAGGTCTTTTAGGAGGTGGCACTTGAGCTGGACTTTGCAAGGATTCAGATTTGACTGGTTTAACCTTGGACAAGTTATTTAACTTCTTCTTTTCCTTCAATTTTCTCATCTATAATATTAAGGAATTAGATTAGGTAATCTCTTAAAATCCCTTCCAAAACTATGTTCTTAAATCCATTACAGCTATCGCTATCATGTATGTGGTGCGTGTATGTCTGTGTGCATGTATATGTATACACATACATATAGACTGTTTGTTTAGATAGGATTTTTGGAATATACCCCTTGTCCAGCCATTTGGCTTTGAATCTGGACAGAGATAGTGAAGCTTTGGGCAGCATAGAGTACAGAGCCTGGAGACAGGAAGCTTCATCTTCTTGAGTTCAAAACCTGGCCTCAGATGCTTATCAGCTGTGTGACATTAGGCAAGTCACAGAATTCTGTTTGCCTCAATTTCCTCATCTGTAAAATGAGCTGGAGAAGGAAAATGTCAAATCACCTAAGTATCTTTGCCAAGAAAGCTCCAAATGGGGTCACAGAGTAAGATGCAACTGAAAGTAACTGAACAACATGGAGACTTATGTGCATTCATTCCAGTTAAATGCAATTCAATATGCCAGAAATTAGCATCGCTATCAAATAACCATATTAAGTTGAGAATCCAAAAATGACAGAAAATGTATTCCTTCCTCTAACCAGTGAAACACTATATGTTTGTGTGTTTTTGTAAATTTTATTTTAAGGAACTCCTTAAATATTAGCTTTCTTTGTCAAGTATCTGTACTTCTTTGCAGTGAAAATGTGACTTTTATATAAGATTTTAGGAGCATTTTATATAGTTCAGTTTTCAAATGACAACCTAAATCTCTTTTTCCCCTAGGTTTCTTTTTCTTTTGTTCTCTCTTTATTGAGCTATGTTTTTCATGTATTAGAATTCATTTGTAGAGTTTTAGTAAAGAGAACAAAATTAAGTAAATCCCCTTTAAAACTACAAATTAAAGTAAATTCAGCTTTGTTTAACCATAACAGCTTTTTTTTTTTAGACTTTCATTTGAGGTTAGGGTTTGTTTTATCAGAAATATTGAAGAAAACTGTCGTTAAATACTCTGTTCTCAAAATAATCAATAGATTTAATATAAATATTTTAATAGTTAAGGAAAGAAGATATAATCTCAGACATAAAAAATTGACATAAAATATTCATTATAGTTGAACATTAAAGGTTACTTTTGTACTAGAAAACATATTTAAATTCATAGAAGCTGATAGGTAAGCTTATTTTTATATTTAAATTAGGCTGAAAACAGAACCCTTAAAATTTATCAGAAATAAATTTTAGCAAACAAGAAAAATGGCCCAACTGGCTATCTATATGACTCCATCCCTACAGTGTTGTCTTCTGTATGAGCTTGTCCCCAAATCCATTTGAGGAAGGACCCATGCCATTCATATTCACTCCAAATGTGGTTTAACCCATAACTTTCAGGATTTCTCTATATGTCCTTCCATTCCTACCAACTTTTTTTGGCTTCCTTTTAGATATTGTCTTTCTCTCATTAGAATGTAAACTCTTTGAAAGCAGAGACTGCCTTGCTTTTCCCTTGAATTTGTATTGCCAGTGCCGAACATATAGTAAGTTTTGTTTACTTCTAATTTTAAATCTTTTGAAATGAACCAGAGCCAGAGAAAACATTTTAATAGCTAAGTTTATTTCATAATTTAGTGTATCAGTGGAGGGAGCACCTAAACTGATGAAATGATAGATCCCTGAAAGAATGAAATAAGGATGTACTTTATTTCTCTCTGTTCCATAGCTCTCAGAATAGGAAGCATAGTTTATTTGCATACAGTGTAAGAAAGGTGACTGAGAAATAAACCACTGTACCTTGTTAATGGTGATTTATTTCACATTTGAGGATTGAGAGTATATATTGAATTTGACTAGTAAACATGTCATTTACTATTTACTATTATAAAGGTTGAATTTATTTAGTAGTATATATTAAAACTGTGAGTTAGAATAGATGATATTCAAGTTGTCTGAATGATGGTGTATGTAACTGGAGGCCATTCTTAGTATCATCAGTCTTTTTTGCGTGATTTGTTAGGTGAAGAGGGAGAAATAATCAAAACAAATCGCAAAACCTGCTTTATTCTGCAATGTAATTAGAAAAGATTTAGAAACTATAAATTATAAAAGACCTCAAAATAAAAAAATAAACACGCATATCTTTAAGAACTGGATGATAAAGAACAGTGAGGAGCATTAAGTTTTACTACTGCAACATTATTGGGATGATGTAATAATCATAATAGGATCTCTCATTTAAATCATATTATTTTAGTTTACAAGTTCTCTATGGGATCAGAGCTGCAAGATGTCTCTAAAGGTTTTCTCTTTTAACTCTCTCATTTTAAGATGAGCTGTATGAAGCCTTGGTGGGCCAAGTAATTTGCCTGAAGTTACATAGGCTATATGTAGCAGAGCTAAGCTTTGAACTCAAGTCCTATGACCCAAGTTTATGGGTTCAGCCATTTTTACTAATAACAATATTATAAAAGAAATTCTGATTTCTTGAATACCTAAAATAGTTATTCTTAAACCACATGTAAAATGAGAACCTAGCTCTCTAACTATTCAGGAAACCACTTCTTATCTGGAATATAGATTAAGAGATTCTAAGCAAATTTTTTATGTATTGAGCTCTCCTTACTCCCTTTATGATTAGATTGACTTCCTGCCACGCATTTTCAAAAGGGAAAAAAAAAAATTTAAAAAAACACTTTAAAAAGTTTTTCCTAACCACTGAAAAACCTGACCTAAGGAGGAAATGAGGAATGAGCCATGAATAGAATTTCTGTATTCTCAAATTTGTTTCCTTGATGTTTGTTTCTAGGTGTGGCAACCAAGTGAAGTCATAATTTACTTTAGGAATTCTGAAATGCTAAGGATTGTAATAAATAATCTTTAGTGTTTTTTTTAAACACCAAAAAAAAAATTAACTTATAGAAATAAAAAAGTAGTTACATACACAAGTATATGATAATTACATATGAGTACAATGAATCTGATATGTCAAACTCATCAATTCTTAGTTTCTGTGTAAATAAAAAGTTTATATTTGAATTTAATAGAATATAGTGTTTATTCTTAAACAATTTAGTTTGGTTGTTTTAAAGGGAGATCAAGAACTTTCAGAATGCTGAAATTTTTTTTGAACTTTCAACATCACATTTTATTTTTTATTGATATTTTATTTTTTCCCCAAATGAAGGTAAAAAGTAATGTTTAACTTTTTTAAAAAAAGTTTTGAGTTCCAAATTCTTTTCTTTCTTTCTTCCTTTCTATACTCCCTAAGACAGTAAGCAGATCAAAATTATAGGTTTTACATGTGTAATAAATGTAAACATTTCCCCCATTAGTCATTTTATGGAAGAAAATATAAGCAAAAAAGGAGGAAAAGAAAGTGAAAAATAGTTTGATTCAGCCTATATCAGATGCTATCAGTTCTTTGAATGGAGGAGTACAGCTTTTTTTTTAATGAGTCTTTTGGGATTGTATTAAATCATTATATTGCTGAGAATAAGTCATTCACAGTTGTTCATCAAATAATAGTATTGCTGTTACAGAGTACAATCTTTTCCTGATTCTTATCACTTCACTCTATCAGTTTATGCAAGTCATTGCAGGTTTTTCTGAAGTTCTTACAGCACAATAATAAAACATTACAATCATATATCACAGTTCAACTATTCCCCAATTCATGTACATCTCAATTTTCCAATTCTTTGCCCCCAGAAAGAAGTCCTAAAAGTATTTTTGTACCAAAAAAAAAAAAAAAAAACCTTTTAAAAATCTGTTTCGGATATAGTATTACTGAATTAAAAGTTGTACACAGTTGGATAGCCCTTCAGGCATAAGAACTCTGAATTCTTGATAAGAAAAGAATGCTTATTATTGTTATATGTAATATCTGACCAATTTTAATGCAAAGGTCCTAGTCTCTAAGGGGAAACATATGCTTCTTTTGTGACTGTAGTCCTGTTATAGAATTAATTTTATTTTTCTTCTTGGAAGCCTGTGTGGTAGTCTGTTACAAATTAATAAGTTTATAAGCAGTTAACACTTTAGTTCAAGCTCTGGACATATTTTCGCTCAAGGGCAAAATCTTCCTAATTGGTCTATTTTAAGTCTTACCCCATTCTGGTTCAACCTCCACAAAACTGCCAGAGTGACTTTCCTTTAGCAGAGATCTCACCCTCTCACTCCTGTTAAACTCCAATGGCTCCTTAATGCTTCTAGCATTAAATACAAAGTAACTACATTTAACCCAACCATCATTTCAACCTTACTATTCTTCTCCCACTCCCATTCTCCCATTCCACACTTTTCTATCTAGCCAAATTGACTTCTTTCTCTTCCTCATATACTATCTTTCCTTTGTCCTAGCTGTCCCCCATCATTGGAGTGTTCTTCCTTCTTACCTCTGTTTCCTAAAGCCCTCTTTCTTCCTTATAATTATGTTCATATAGTTCCTGGGGTTTCCTTAGTATGTATATATGCTCTTAGGTATATTATATAGTCTATGTTTATTTTAAATGAAATGGCTCTTAGTGTTTCTTCTTACTGCTTTGTTGGTATTGTGTAAAGATGCTGATGATTTATGTGGGCTTATATTATATTCTACTAATTGAATTTCTATGATTTTCTAATGATACTGCCATGTAGTCTGCAAAAAAAAAAAAAAATAGTTTTATTTCCTCATTGCCCATTCTGATTCCTTTCATTTCTTTTTCTTCTCTTTTTGCTATTGTTAGCGTTTCTAATATAATATTGAATAATATTGGTGATAATAGGCATTTTTGCCTCACTCTTGATCTTCTTGGGAAGACTTTTAGCTTATTCCCATTACAGATAATATTTGTTGATGGTCTTAAGTAGATGCTTCTTATTATTTTAAAGAAAAATTCATTTATACCTATGCTTTCATAGGCATAAAATAGGAATAATATAAGTAAAAAATAGGAATAGATGTGTTTTTTGTAGCAAACTTTTTCTGCCACTATTGATTTTCTGCAACTTTTGTTATTTTTGTAATTGATATTTGAATTATGTTCATAGTTTTCCTTGTATTTAACCAGCCCTGCATTCCTGGCATAAATCCCACTTGGTCACAGTGTATAATCTTTGTGATATATATATATATATATAGTCTCCTACCTAATATTTTATTTAGGATTCTTTGTATCAATATTCATTAGTGAAATTGTTCTATAATTTTTTTTTTCTCTTCTTGGTTTTGTTCTTTCAGTAGGACTCCTTTGCCTTTTATTCCAAATAATTTACTTAATATTGGGTTTAACTGATAGGGTATTTTTCATCTTGCCTTCACTCCACAACACAAATCACTAGTTAATTAATTAGCTATTCTAAACCTCAATATCCTCTGAACTTTGTGATCAGATATTTCTACAACTAACTGCTCTTACATCTGCTGTCATTCTGTTTTGCCAGACTCTTTAAGAGCCAATACTAGGGTTGTTTTTTTGACAATGATATTGTAATAATTTGCCATTTTCTTCTCCAGAGCTAAACAGGGTCACCCAGTATTTGAACTCAAATTTGAACTCAGGTCTTCCTAACTCCAGAATCAGCACCTTATCCACTGAGCTATCTAGCTGACTTATTGTTACTTGTTATTCTTCCTTCTTTTTGGAAGAGGACCAATGACATCAGAAGGTTGATATTTTGACTTGCAAGTGAATTGGATTTCAGTGAAGTAGGGTTGTGCAAAGTCATCAGCCTCACTCTGCATTGGAGTCCTATGGCAAGAGAGGTGAAGACTAGAGAAGATGGTCCATGATGCAGTGGGAGAACATGGTCTTTTTAAGCTAAACTCTTTCCTAGATCTGTTTGTCTGAAGACATTCAGTAATTAAAGACTAGATAAGAATTGAGGTAAAAAATGGCCTAGTTTGCCTTCACAAAAGAATCAGTCTGGGGTTAGGGGTAGATAGATTGTTTACATTGGCACTACAACTAAATTGTGAATTCCTAAAGTGTATAAACCATATCTTTAATTATCTTTGTGTCCTTTCCCCTTTGATTCTCCCCTGTACTTGAATGCTTAAGTAGGAGTGTTTCCATCTCTTCTTAGGAAAGATTTGCTAATTCTAAGAGTTTTATACTGTAGTCTTATTGAGGTGGAACATACCCCAAAATGTCCTCCTGGTCAGTATGGTGGGTTTTGACAAAAGAATTTGCACACTCAGTCTCCAGGTTAAAGGGCAAAGATTTATTGCACTGTTGGGCTAATTTCCAAGGGAATTTTAGCAAAGAGTCAGGATCAAGGAGATAATTTTATAGTAAAGAGAAACATGGATTAAATGGCTATACTTATTTTTAAAGTTTATTATTGTTTTAATTATATTTCATCATGATTTTTCTTTGTAATACTATGTATTTTATTTTATCTATTTAAAATGGTATTCATAGAAATCTGTAGGCTTCACCACTTTCCAAAGGAGTTCATCACACAAAAAAAGGTCTAAAATTCCTGCTTAAAAGTATAGCCAAACTGTCCTTCTTGCTATTCGTCATGATATTCCATCTCTCCTTGTTTCTTCCCCTAGACGGCCCTCTAGAGTGCACTCCCATCTCATCTCCAAGTCTTAGAATTATTGATTTCCTTCAAACTTTTGTTCAAATACCATATTCTGTCAGAAATCTTTTCTAATCCACTCCAGTTCCTAGTGCTTTTCATGTTTATTTTTCATATATTGTGTATGTTTATATATGCTATTTCCTTTGATAGAATGTAAACTCTCTGAGGGCAGCTACTGTTTCATTTTTGTCTTTGTATCTACTGTATCCAAAGTGTACTAGGTTTTTAGTAAATAGCTGTTGATTGATTGACCTTTTAATTCAGTCCCCTTGTTTTGCCAAGAAACTAAAATCCATAAAGTTTAAAATTACTTGCCTAATTTTAAAGGTAGTAATCATCCTCATATACACAACTACAAAAGTAAAACCATTGGGTTTTTTGTTTGTTTCAAATCACTGGGGAGTTAAAAGCACTAGTAAAGCCCTAGGGCTTTCATTTGTAAAGGCATGTCTACCATATCACCTGATGTATTTAAATAGAAAATTAAGCCCTCAAAAATTTAAGACAGCTGCAAGATTTTTTTCTTTGTAAAGCCCAAATCTAAAATAGCGGCTGAAAATGTTGCTCTTAATCTCTTTCAGAGGTTAACATTCTGCCTTACACTAATACAGAAGGTATTTATTTAGTTGGAGAATTGAATGGGTAACATAACTAAGAAACCTTGAATAGAAGGTGGTTGTTTTTTTATTTTAGTATTTTACAAACTGTCAAATTATTTCAACTTCAGTATTATATATATGATGGTAGAAATATAGAATGGAGAATAAAGCTGGCCAAGTTTAGATATACATATGAAGTGTTTCTTTGCTAAATATTAAATGCTTTAGTTTTGAATCAACACAGTAGATTTACTGTGCTAAATAAGCTCAGATCAAATGAAATAAGTAAATAATATTTTCATTTCTTTTAAGAACTCAGTAGATTGCCACAATGAATCCACAATCTTATGCAAATTAAAATATCTATCAGATGGACTATTATGATAAAAAAAAGAGGAAAATGATAAAATATTAGAGGGTCATGTGGAAAAATTGAGACATTAATATATACTGTTGGAGTTGTGAACTGATCCTACTATTCTGGAGAGCAATTTGGAACTGTGCACAAAGAGCTATAAAACTGTATATACCCTTTGATCTAGCAATACCATTCTTAGGCCTGTATTCTAAAGAGATTTTTATAAAAGGGGAGGAGGGGGAGTATATGTAAAAAAAAAAATCTATAGTAGCTCTTTTTATGGTGTCAAAAATTGGAAATGGAAAGAATTTCCATATTTGGGAAATGGCTGAACAAATTGTGTTATATGAATGTGTTCTATTGTTCTCTTAGAAATGAGGAACAAGTAGTTTTCAGGAAAATGTGTAAAGATGTACAACTGATGCAAAATGAAATGAGCAGAATCAGGAGTACATTACACACAGTAATAGCAGTATTATACCAGGAGGAACTGTGAATGACATGGTCATTCTCAACAAAACAGTAATCCAAGACAATCCCAGAGGGACTCATGATGAAAAATGCTTTCCGACTCAAGAGAAAGAACTAGTGTTGTCTGAACACAGACTAAAACGTCTTGTGTTTCTCTTTCTTTTTGTCTTGCTAACCTGTCTCCCTCTCTTTTTTCTTTTTTTTCTTTCCCCTTCTTTCTTTACTTTTTTTCCTTTTTCCTTTCTTTCTTCTTCATTCTTTCCTTCCTTCCTTCCTTCCTTTCCTTTTCTTCCTTCCTTCCTCTGTTTCTTTCTTTCCTTCTTCCTTCTTTCTCTTTCTTTCTATCATTTTCTCTTTCTTTCTTTCTTTCTCTTCCTTCCTTCCTTCCCCTTTTATTTTTTAAAAGTAAAAAGGATAATCTGAAAATGATACAGTGAGCTTGATTTTGATTTTTGGCATTCAAGATTATATTAAAATTATAGTTTATGGATATTTTGAAATGTAAAACACTTTGCAAACCTAAAAGTACTATGTAAATTCCTCCTATCTTATTTATTTTTAAGTAAAAGTGCTAATAAACCAAAGACACTTTTATTCAAGATATGCTCATATCAGATTAACATAATTTTCCCTTTTTGATAGCATTACTTGGCAAGCACAAGGACAGCAAGGGATTTGAGAATAGATTATATAAAAGGGAGAAGTGTGTGGAAAATGCAGCTATTGGGTCTGAATGAACTGAAGGATGGAGGAGTAGAAATCATAATGAAGACTGAGAAGAGCGTTAGGGAAGATGGAATATTCAAAGGTCATTTACTATGCTTCACTAAACCTTTTTAAAACAGGAATTCGTCATAAGTAATATAGCTTTTATTATTGTTTTGCACTAATATGACAGGTACATATTAGTGAGTAGTGAAATATTCAAAAGTCAAATGACCTAAGGATACAAGAGGACCAAAGAACAAGAATAAGCACTTATTTTGTAATTAACATCTTGTAATCAATAGTGTCATGATTAAAGTGGAAGTTTTTATTTTATCATGTAGGAGTTTAGTTATATTTATGTAGTTGTGGACTTTTAAGCCATGTCATTTTTTTTTGTTTTGTTTTTAGACATGGGGAGATTTTTTATGAAACTTTGATGCTTCAACAAAGGATGCTCTAATGGATGACAGAGAAACTCCTACAAATGACCTACAATTAGACCCACAAGATGGATGCCATACCAATGACAGCATGGAAAGTACAAGGCAATGCTTGCCTTCTGTATCAGATGAAAATGAAAATCAAGTTGATGAGGATGCATGTGAAGCTGTGACCAGCAGTGACAATGAGATGGGAAAACATGAAAAGTTTGAACAGGACAATCTCAACAATAATGAAAGCTGCAGCAACTGTGATAACTCTGTTATCCCAAGCTGTGAAGCAACCACAAGTGGTAATTCTGAAAAAATCCACCCTGAAGGCTCCACAGATGAAAAGCCCCTCGGAAAGGAGAAAAAAACTCTTGGGAAAAAAAACTCAAGAAGCAAAAAGGGAACGATTACAAAGTCAACACCAGGTATTTCAAACAAAATCCTTTTTAAATATTACATTGTATTCTTTGAACAAGCTCCCTCAAAATGCTTCTTCCATTTTCTCTTGTATGTCACTATTGTCTGTTCTTTCAATGTGATCTTTAATCTTCTTGTTCTTGTTACCATATCTTTCCTTCATCTTTAGTTTATTACATAAAATTTATGCTTAAGTCATAAAACCTTAAAAATATAAGGATGGACTAATTTAAAAACCAAATATTTACCTGTGATGTGAATCTCTTCCACAATAGTCTCCCTGACAGATAACATATTATTATGTTAACTTTCCATTTGTTTCTTTTGCTAATTTTTGAGGTGCTGTTTAATAGCTATTCCTTAAATCTCTCTCATTCTTTTTTGCTCTGTTCATGCCCCCAAGAAAGTATTACTGTAGATTAACATGATTTCCCAAATTTCATAGTAGCTTTAGAATATAGGCTTTTAATTTGTGATCCATAAACCCCTCAGCAGTATTTTTATAGGAAAGGAAAAAAATTATCTTTATTTTCACTAACTCCTAATTGAAATTGAGCATTTCCTTCGATTATAAATGCAGGTAGCAAGGAGTCCCTAAGGCATCTCTGAAGTTTCACCAGATTGCCAAGTAAGTCCATAACAGGAAAGATTTTAAGAAACCCTGCTCTAGAATAAGTTTACTCTCTGTTTTTTTATGTATTAATGTGTCAACATATAAGGAGGGATACAAATACAGTTCACAAGTGAACTGACCTGGGTTCTCAGGGAGTGCTGCTGATCTGTCCTCCTTACTATATATATACTTAGGTACCCTGAACAGTATTCTTGCTTGGTCTGTTGCATTTTTAATGTTTTTAATTTTTTTCTATTATCCTAACTTGCATAATAAAGCAATATCAAACTCACTTTGATGCACTTCTGTATGTCCATTTTGCATTCTGTTTTTGCATACTAGATTATAGTAAAACTGATTATACATCTCATTTGAAGCTGGTTACCCTTAAATGAAATGTCATTCTTTGTAGCTGTCAGAACTTAGATCTTGGGTTGCTCTCTTTGGGAAGTGAAGTGTCCTGTGAAAAAGGCAGCCTCTAGTGATTTAAGAGTAGGAATGTGTGGGGATAGGGGACTCTGGAACAACTTAGACTGGGATTTTTAGCTTCCACTTTCCATGGCCCTAGCTGTTGAACTTGGCATAGGCCTGTGATGAAGGAAGAAGAGATGTCACCTCTTCTCCTTTTTTTCCTATTCCTTGATTGTTTTCCTCACTGACTAATTAGAAGTTTGTTCAGTTTTTTTCCAGTACTTCAGTTATCTCTGATTTCATCAGCATGTATTCTCCCTTCACCAGTACTATTCCTCTCTGATTTAGCAATATGTCTTCATATGTTGCTGTTGCCAAAAAATTTCAGTGATTTGACAGCCAATACTCTGATGGCCAGTTGTAGCTAGGTGGATAGAACACCTGCAGGGCTTTTCTCCAAAGCCTTTCCAGATGGTTAGTACCTGTTCGAACTTAGGCTCTGCCATCACAGCCTTAAAGATCCCAGGGTCACTGTAATAGCATGATAAAGTCTTAGAGAAGTACTCTACTCAGAGTCTACTCAGAGGAGGAAGATGGTCATTTTCAATAAAGGATTATTTTTGTTTAGGGATTAAAAATCCTTATTTTTCATAAAGTTAATTTGTTAATATAAGTACTTAGTAAATATTATTAACTTCTAACTTTAACCTGAGTTTGAAGCAACTTGGTGAAAATAAAATCCTGGACTTGGAGCCAGAAAAATCTGAATTTGAATCAGGTCCCACATATTTCCTACCATGTGTCTGTAAATATAATTTTATTTATCTAAGTCTCAGTTTTCCTCACTTCATGAGGATAAGAATAATACCTTTCTTACCAGATTGTTATGAGAGACACATGAAATAATTTTTGTAAGATGTTTTCTAAACCTTTAGAGTATTCCATAAATGAATATGCTGCTATTACTGTTGTTTTCTTATCATCATTTTTGAGGGGGGTTAAGGTAAACTTGAACAAGTCATTTTTGCATGTTTAAAGTTGTGCAGCCTATTGTTCAAATGAATTAAGCAACCTAAATTAAGAGTACTGAGATATAAGTTAATCTTCTGTAGAATTACTAAAAACACCTGTAGGACAACTCCATCATCAGACTGAATGATGAATATACTTCATCATGTTCTTACTTTATCTTAATATCTTTAGCTGGGTGTGTCTACATTTTGAAAATTGTTCATTTCATGTAGTTTTAAGATAAATATTTAATAAGACTACATTGAGAAACAGGGTAGTATTATAGATAGAACAGTGTACTAAAGTCATGAAAACTAAAGTTCGCATCCTATCTTTACACTTACTAGCTGTGTATTCTTGGGCAAATTACTTAACTCTCTCTGTTTCAATTTCCTTATCTTTTAATGAAAGGGTTGGACTTATTCTCTAAGATGGACAATGGTTTTATCTTTAATAATGCTTCAGTTCCATTGCAGCTTATTTAAATTTTCAAGGATCTTTTGCAGTGTGTAGCATGGAAATTGGTTGTATGATGCATAATTCTAGCCACCAGTAGAAAGTAAATTTTTACAAGCTTCAGTCACATGTTGCAACATTTCCACAACTTGATTGCAAAATCTGGAGCACTTTATAAATTGCTGTTTCTTAAGAGTAACTTCTCTTTAATTTCTGTCAGTGATGACCTATTCCTATATTATTCTAAAAATATCCTTTCTATAAACACATCTATATGATTTAACCTTTTGTTCCACAATTCTAGGTTGATGTATTATTCATTAAATTCATGCAGATGTTGCTTATGAAGCCTTTTTTGATTCCACTTTTGGATGTTGGCCATTTCATAGGTTTTTATCTAGATAAAAACACACTTTCAGTTATGTTTGACATATCCTGGTATAGAATTATTGTCATTTTTTACTATTGCTCTGAAAAGTGAATTGTTCCAAATTTATTTCAGAAAAATTTCAACCTATTATGGGCTCTGAGAACATCTACAAATCATCTTTTTTTTTTTTTTCCTTTTTGATGAGTTACTTTTTCCATAGCTGCTATTAACATTGTATCTTCTAGATTCCTTATATATTTTATCATACCAAACTGGCATTGTATAGGTGTTAATTGCTCTAAATGTTTTTTTCTTATTAAACTTATTTATTCCACTGATCCACCACTATTTCTTAGCCAGTACCAGATAGTTTTGATGATTACCACTTTATAATACAGTTAGGGCCAAATAATTTGTAATAAAAAAGGTTCTGTAAATGTCATGATGCTTTTCAGTGGCTTGTTTAATGGTTACAGAATCAATAATAATTGCTTTTACATCCTCTGACAGTTTCTAGCACACTCTTTTTACTCCCCAATCAATATATTATTTTCTTGCAAGCTTATAGATTTTTAAAAAACTTGGTACAGAAGCTGTATGGTGGTAAATACATAATTGACCTATGTTTGGAGGGGGTCAAAAGATTTTCACCTTTTGGTAATGTAAGCTGTATGAAAGAGGAAGCCAATAAGTGCTATGAGGGTAATTCATGTTGTATTCTGAAGTATTTGAGCCAATAATTAAGTATTTTTTCAGATTCTGCCAACTTCCAGTCTTACAGAGAAATTAGAATTTTGATTACCTCCCTTGATATAGATGTTCTTTTGTTCATCATATTAATGGTAAAGAAGTTTTCCCTTTCTCATTTGGTCTAACGTAAGTGTGTGTGTGTGTGTGTGTGTGTGTGTGTGTGTTTTAAACTTATCTTCTTTCCTCTTATTTCCTTGCTTATCAAGTTTCTATAATAAAATATTTTTACATTGAATTATTTCATTTGTGTTGCTTTGACTTCATATTTCCATTCAGTCTTTCATCTTTTGCATTTCCATAAATCTTCAGTAGTTTTCCTTAGCCAGTTTTTCCCACAGTAATATTTGATGTCTGACCTGAGTTATATTCCTAGAAATCTTCACCTTCTTTATGTGGTTCTTACCATGGCAGTAATTGCCACATATTTTTACCCTTCTTGTCCACTATTGTGAAAGAATCAATGGATTCATGATCATTCTCTCAAATGCCAGCTTTTTTGTATTTCTGTTTTAGTATATTCAGTCTGTTTGGAGTCATGCCATGTCCCAAAACTCAAAAAAGAATTCAAAATTCTGGTGTAAGTCTGAACATCTCTTTTTCAAAGACATTTGAGACATCATTATTGTTTTTGTCATTCGTTTCTTTACTAAGTATTATTTCTGGAGTTGCATTGAAGTAAAGGTTTTTCAGTGACCTCAGGTGGTTATTATTTTAATTTTCTAATTTAGTGTAATTCCTTTTCTTTCATTGAGAAAGATAAATGTCATTTCAGAAGGAATAGCCTTTGATTTTCTTCAAATTCTCTAAAAATACATTTATTTTATTCCATATCCTAGGTTTAGAGGCAAGTTATTTTGTATTGTCTTTTCATCCTGATTACATGAAGTTTTAGGAACTGAAAACTAATTGCATATCTGTGTAAGTGTCTAGGCTTCAAGATATTGGTTTTCACTAGTTCTTTGGCTTTATTCTGGTTTCCAAACTAAAAAGTTTTAAAATTCATTTTACCTAAGAGAGTAGCTGTGCCTATAGATTACTTGACAAATTCAGAATATAAAGACATTAATTTCAGTCATTTGAAACTTTTATAAGTTAGAGAAATATAGAGATCAAAGATTTCCTTTCTTTATAATTAACCCCACTTAAAAAATCAATACCAGTTAATTTTAGTTTAATAAAATCAAAATAATCTACAAAATAGTTTACTATAACATTTAGTATTTTGTCTTGTTCTCAAGTATACAGGGCTTAATTAAAATGGAAGATAGAAAGCTAATGAGAAAGGAATGTTCTATAGTCACATAAAAAGTAAAACATTTTTTCAACAATGAAGTTTTGAGGGTTTTTTGTTGTTTTTTTGTTTTTTTCCCCCAGAGATGGGTAGGAGACAATTGGGATTAAGTGATTTGCCCAGGGTCACACAGCTAGTAAGTTTTAAGTGTCTGAGACTGGATTTGAAATCAGGTCCTCCTGAGTTCAGCGCCAGTGTTCTCTATCCATTGAGCCATCTAGCTGCCCCTAACAATGAAATTCTTAATTTTTTTCCCCAAAGACAGGTCAAATGAGAACATGTGTGATTTTTGCTTTTAATTTTAAAATGTTGAGAATGGGGAGAAAAAAGAGTCATGGGTGTGATAAAAAGAAAAGAACATTTTCAATAAGACTCTTAAGATTAGTATTCTGTATTTCTAGCACAGTTGGGCAAAAAATGTAGGATTTTTTAGTTAGTTATTTTGGCCAAAAATGTTAAGTATTACCTGAGGCTCTAGAGGGGAAAAAAAAAGTATCTATTATTTATATTGCACTCTTAGTTGTCGTTTCATTCATTGTTACAAAATACTATATTTTGTCTGTCCCTTGATCTTGACTTGTTCTGTAATGTAGATCCTCATATTATCTCCCAAATTAGTAAACATCTGAGCCAGAATTTAAACTCAGATCTTAGAAATTCCAATTCCATTACTATTTGCTATGTTACATGAATGAATTGGAACAGAATATAGGGGTCTTGTTATCCTAAAAAATACGTTCTCAGTTTCTGCTTGTATTAACTAAAGGGCTTGATTTAGACTATTTCTGCCACTTCTAACATTCTTTCAGCTTGACATAAGAAAATCCAGATACAAATACAAATTATAAAATGCATATTCAGAATGAAAAAGGGATTTGAATTAGAAATGATAGAATCCCTTAATATGTGCAAAATATTGATGAGCTACAAAAAATTGATATAATGTGTACTCTCCTCAGGAACATATTTTATGTTAAGCTAGATATACCTATGAGAAATTTTTTTTAAAAATCATTTTTTAATCTTAAAAAAGGAGAGTGAACTCTGATCCTGCTTTAGGTTTTAGAATTCAAATTTTGGTCACCAAGAATTGTTGAACATACCATTTTTAATACTGTTTGCATGGAGCTAACTACACTCTCTCTTTTTTTTTAATTTAATATTATGTTTTCATGGAACCAAATAGTCATATCAGAATACATCTATATTGGAAAATACATAGCTAAATATAAATATAAAAATAAAATTTTTATAGCTAATTTATTCATGTCTTAATAAAATATAAGACTTAAAAAAAAAGAGTGAAAAAAAACAAAGGGTAAATTTAACTAAATGGTAGAAAATCTTTTTTTTAAGTTTTTTTAAAACAGAACTTAAGAGAGAGATTTGAATGATGTGAAGTAGCCATTATTTCTGTCTTAATTATCTTAAACACTAGGTGATCAGTTTAAGTCTAATAAGAGAAAGTTTTAGGGGATATAAGGAAAACTTGCCTGAAAATATTACTGAGGGAAAGCAACAGGATTTCCATTCCTTCAAATATTTTAAAAATAGAACATGTGACTATCTTCATCTTTTTCTCATAGGTCTTTAAAAATAGGGGAATAGATCACTTGAAATTATTTCTAACATTTTCCTTTTTCTATGTCATGTGCTTCATTTCAATAATAACAAATTAGCCCTAATTTCTTTCATAGGTTAACCTGGAATCATTTTCTATCTGTACTGTCAGCACAATCTATTTATAAATATCAGTGATTGCATATTGTTAACTCAGAGAATGTGGTGCAAATTGTCCAGAGAAACAATGGAACTTGAAAAGACTTAAAAACCAATAGCCCTTGTAGATATTTCAAAATTTTCAGTTTTTACTGTGATCCTCTTCCTTGACTTTATTTTAGTTTTCATACTAGTGATCATGTCCTTAGAAGCTAAGCCCTTTTTAAAAATTAAATGAATAGGTATGTACAACAGAGAAACTCAGAGAAACTCAATTCACATTTTAGGCAGTTTTAATTATAAAGGAGTTGTTCAACATTTGTAGAGTCACATTCAAAACTTATGTTAGTATTTATGGACTTTCTACATTGTTAATGAACTGTATTTAAAACATAAGGCTCTAAGCATGTCATATTGTAACAGAGGACCTTTTTTTTTCTTCATCTAAATTAGGATAGGAAGGTACCTTATATAATGCTTTCCCTGTGTTGTTAAAATTAGCTTTGCTAGATATTAATGCTGTCCTAAAAGCTAGAGGAATTGAGAAATGAATTTTGCATGATAGAGTCAAGTTGATTGTATTGTCTGTGGTTTTCATCCTGTCATCTCAGCATTAATGTCATTTGTTTCATTATTTATTTAGGACTTGTCACAATTAACACCAAAAATTTAACAGAAATAGCATTCATTACTGCGTGTTCAGCCACTCAGTTGTGTCTGCCTCTTCTTGACCCCACATGAAGCTTTCTTGGCAAAGATACTGGACTTGCCATTTCCTTCTCCAGCAGACAATGTATTTATTAAGCATCTTGCCATTGGGCAAAAATGTCTGCAGCCCACCCGCACTTCCAGCCAACTTATTTGCATGTTGTGGCATCACTTCCCTGCTATCATGGTCCTCTGACACAACAATAACAACTGTACGCAGAGGTACTGTGTTAGATTTAAGGCCTAGTGATACAAAGATTTCAAGAATCTTCCTGCTGGGGGGTATAAAAATATCTACTGAGAACATTAAACACAAAATGATTTTGGTTGTTGAAGAGTTTGGAGGAAGGGCGGGATCAAAAAAAAGCTTCACATAGGAGGTGGCAACTGACTTGGGCCTTTAAGAGAGCAAGATATTCTATAAGGTAAAAGTGAAAAGGGAGAGAATGTCTGTGCAGAGATACACTGATTTAAAAAAGTAGATTGTCACCTTGGAGCAGCAAGGTGACAATCCAGCAAGATGGCCAGTCCATTTGAAGCTGGAGTGCTTGAGGACAGAAGCTAGGTGAAACAAGCCAAGAAAGTTAAGCTGGGCCAGATTGGAAAAAGTTTTAATTGAAAAACAGAGGTAAATTGCATTTTGTCTTAGAGGCAATAGGGAAAACACTGAAATTTATTAAATAGGTGAATGAGTTAGATAGGGTTTTTAGGAATATCACTTTCATAGCTGAATAGAAGATGAATTAGAGAAAAATGGAGGTAGTGGAAGCAGGGAGACCATTTAGAAGGTTTTTGCAATAGTCCACTCAATAGGTGATGAATTCCTGAATTAGAATGGTGACCCTGTGAGTGGACAGAATTGGACAATTACTAATGGAAACTGATAAAAGTGCTGGGCCTAGAATCAGAAAGATGAGTTCAAGTATAGCTTCACATTCTTACCAACTGTGTGACCTTGGACAAATTATTTAATCTTTGTTCAATTTCCTCATCTATAAACTGGAAATAACAATAGCTCCTTTCTCCCTAGGTTGTATAGATCAACTGAGATGATACTTGTAAAATGCTTAGCACAGTGCCTGGCACATACTAGGTGCCTTATAAGTATTAGCTATTGATATAGCTGTTAAAATAGAATTAAGAAGATTGGATATGGGAGGTTAGAGAGAGAAAGATGATTCCAGTGGTTGGAGCCTACATGGTTAGAAGGATGGCAGTTTTTTTGACAGAAATAGACTACTTTTTAGACTTTATGATCTCCAGAAACACATCATTCTACAAGATAAAATATTCTTCAAATCATTTCCCACCCTAACTTGAGCATGCTGATTTCCTAATGCACCCACCATAACCCTCAACTCTCTTTTTACTCTGTGTGTGTGTGTGTATGTGTGATCTTCTCTCACTAGACAGTGAGTTCTTTGAAGATAAAGACTCTCTTCTGTTTATCTTTTTTATCTCTAAACCTGACCAAGATCTTTAATACTGTTCATTCTAGGGGACCTGTGGAAGATGATGGTAAAATTCATTTGCCTGGAGAAGTTTATCAGTAGTGTATGCCAGTTTTACCATGGCATGCTTGAATGAGTTCTGGATAAAGGACTAATCTCTTTCCCAGTCACTGGTGGTAAAGAAAGGCTGTGCTATGTGAGCCAAGCTGAATCTCAGTAGCACAAAGGAAATGTGAAATAGGCAAATCTATAGACATCTCCATTCCAAATGTTCAAATGCATGATTTGGGCCTGCTCTCTGGTAGAGTCTTCCCAGCACTAACTTATCTTGGACTGGTCAGCAACAGCTGAGATACTATACCTTGATTCCAATATCATGATATCATTGGACCTGTTCCAGTTGGAAGGACCAACAAAGTCTCCCCAGCATTTAGTATTTAAGTAGGTGCTTAAGAAAAGGCTAGATTCGGGAGAAAAGATGAGATCTGTTAGGGATTCTTTTGAATCATCATGGTAGAAATGGCTAATGGTTTGTAGTGATAAGGTACTGGCCTAGGAAAGAGGGAAGAGATTGAACCAGGTTGATGGAAAAAAAAAGAGGGAAAGGCCTAGGACAGAGTCCTGGGGGGTACATGAGTGCTTTAAGGGGAAGACATAGATAATAATAGTTACTATTATGGAAATCTTGGAGCTGTTAGATAAAATAAAAAAAGACTGGTGAATACAGTATCATGAAAATCTGGAGAGAGGAGCTTATCCAGAAGGGGTGGTGAGTATTTTCAAAAGCTTCATAGAGGCCAATAAATATGAGGCCTGAGAAAAGGCTGTTGGATTTAGTAATTAAGAAGTCATTGATAACCCAGAAGAGAACAGTTTTAATTCAGTGGTATTGTATAAAGATATATTGCAAAAGGTTGAAGGAAGTAGAAGCAATGATTTTCAACACATTTGACTGTGAAGGAAAAGACTGATAAAAAATAAAAATAAATAGGATTTTGAGATCAAGTGAAGTTTTTTGTTTGATTGGACTTCATTTTCATTTCTTTAAAGGACTCCAATTTCCTATAAGGAAAGATAGACTCAAGTCAGCAATCAGTTATTTAGCACTTGCCTGCCATGTGCAAAAATAGGCCCAGCCCTTAAGGAATTCACATTCTAATAGGGGGAGGCAATCTGTAAACAACAATATTCAAACAAGATATATATCTTTCTATGTTTATTTGATAAATTGGAGAACATCTCAGAGGGAAGGCATTATGATTAAAGGAAATCAGAAAAGGTTTCTTGTAGAAGGTAGTATTTTAAAACTGAGACTTCAAAGAAGCCAAGAAGCAAAAGTGAGAAAAGAGAGAAATCTCAGCAAGTTGTTTGAGTGACAAGCTCCCAAAAGACTCTTCTTGATCAGTGTCTCCATATAATTACATACATACATACTTGTGGTATACTCCCATCAGAAAACATAAATTTAGGACCAGAAGAAGTCTCTAAGATAATCTAGTATACCTCCTCCCCTCCTTATTTTACAGATGAAGAAATTAAAATGAGGGGAATTTGGATTAGGGGAACAGATTAGAGAACAGAAGTTGCTCAGTCACAGAGGCAGTAAGTAACAGAGCTGACATTTGATTCTAGGCTCTCTATTTCCAACATGAAAGCCCACAGGAGATGAGATCAAGGTCCCATGTAGACAATGTAATGTAATATCATATATGGATCATATCAAGGAAAAGGGTCAACTCTTCCCAGAATCCGGAACAATAGAGGAGAGAATGGGGTGTGAATATTGAGAAATGAAGATGTAGAATTGTGAAGAAGGGTGATTTCATGGTAGGAAGCCTCAATTATTCTCTCCTTAAAGTAGAAGGGGAAAATACAATGCTAAGAGGAAGGGAGTGGAGAGAGGGGGTATAGATTGAGGAGAGAAGAGATTTGGCTATGCCACTTGAGGGAGTAAAATAATAAGGAAAAATTAGAGGAGAAACAACAGGGTTGGGGTTATTTTTGAGGTTTTTTGGAAGATCTAAAGAGGGAGAATTTTTTTGTAGTGTTGGCTTTTAACCATTGATATAGGGTACAAATACAATAGCCTTCCCATCCTAAAAATGGTTTTCCCAAACATTTATCCCATTCTTGCTTTCATTTGAGTGATAGGAAAAGATCAACTGATGATGTAGTTGCTTAGTAAGTGTTAATTGATCAGAATAAAATATTTTAACTCTGCCTCAGTCCCCCACCCTGAGTTTTTATATCTTTCAAGAATGTCTCTTACAGATAGAATAGTAATAAATAACTAGTTGGGGTAAGGTAAGATTTGAGCTGAGTCATGAAAGAAACTAAGGCTTCTTAGAAGTATGGGGGTAAAGAAGGAGAGTGTCTGTGACAATTAGAATATTGGGGTAACCCAAGCAAAGACATGAAAGATTGGATCTGAAAATTTAAGGCTAGGAATAGAAAAAATAGCCAGGTTATTGTGAAGAGCTTTACATGCCAAACAAAAGACTTCATATTTGTTTCTAAAGGCAATAATAGCCACTAAGAGTTTATTAAAGGGGGGAAGGGAGGAGTATGATATGGTCAGATGCAAACTTGAAAATCACTTTGTCAGCTGCATAGAAAATGGACTGGAGTAGAGAGAAACTTGAAATGGGGCAGCCAGTTAGAAAGATTTTATAATAATCCAGGTGAGACATGATGAGATTGCATTAGGACAGTGACTGTGTGAGTATAGAGAAAGTAGACTTAAATTTTGGGAAGAGAAAAATAACAAATCTGGCAACATTCTGGATAGCTTGGTTGAATGAGAGTGAGAAGTTGAAGCTAACACCCAGGTTTTTGACCTGAGATGCATAGCTTGAACCAGACTATCAGAGGATCCATGACAAATCAAAGAGCTGCCTTAGACCAACATTTTAAAATATTCAAAAAGTTATGTTTCCCTTTTCCTTATTCTCCTGGTACTGATTTGAATTTTAGAAGGATGAAAGAAGAAACAAAGGATCAAAACATAAATCCATGCATACAGCCTACATATCAAAAAATTTCCATGATGTACAGTTGTAAAGAGCTGAAACTCTGAAAAGGTGTGCTTGAATCAGACAACAGAGCACTTAAGGCTAATTACCTATTCGATATGAGCTAATGGCTCTATATACACATTTAGATAAGAAAGTGATGTGATGGCTCTCCTCACCATTGGTGCTTGCTGAATGTTTGGTGGTGAGGTAATCGTAGGCAAGAATTGGAGGGCTGAGGGAGAAAGGTCAGAGTCACTTGGCTGCAGGACAAGGAGGAGAGAGGCTACAGACTTGGGACTCCACAATCCAGGATATATCTTTGGCAAGCCACGTGGCAGCTTGCCTGCCTCCTTCACTTCTCTCCCTAAAGACCAAGGATTGATTTATCCTGACTCTGACTGATCCTGAGGCCCTTTAGGGAGCTAGCCTGGACATTATATACAGTAACCTGTATTATAGTGGAAAAGGGAATATTTTGACAAGACCTCTGTCACAGTCTGTTATTGAGATAATAAGAGTTCAGGATTCAGGATTTTGGAAGTCGCAGTAAAAATAATAAAATTTAATAATACAGTTAAAGTTACCTATACCAAAAGAATGATATCACTTCATATTTTTGTAGAAATATTCTTTAATTCAGGTTGTTCTTAACTTTAAAAAACAAATTCTTATACCAGTTAGTCAAGCAAAACACATTCTCACATTGACCATAGCCAGAAAGATATGTTTCATTCTGCATCAACTCCAGCACCTTACAAATCAGCATGCTTCATCATTAGTCCTCTGGAATCATCGTTGCATTTTTCTTCCACTATAAAATAGGTATAATAGCCCCACCTCCCAGGGTTGTTATGAGTATTAGTTTAGGTTATATTTGTGAAGTACTTAGTTCCTGGCATATAGATGCTCAATAAATGCTAGCTTTTTATCATTATTTATTATTATTATTTTATTATTAGGCTAACATTTATTGAGCACCTATTATATGCCAGACACTATTAGGATACAAACAAAGGTTAAAAAAAATAGTTCCTACTCTTAAGGAGCTCAAAGTCTAATGGAGGAGACAACATGTAAATAACTATTTACAAACAAGATGAATACAGGATAAATTGAAGGACTTCTCAGAGGGAAAATACTGAGATAAAAGGAGGACAGGAAAAAGTTTCTTGCAGAAGATGGGACTTTAGCTGTGACTTGAAAAAAGTCAGAGGAGTTAGGAAGTAAAGATAAGAGCAGAAGAATAAATACCAGTCTGGTCATAAGGTCCCAATGGGAACCTTAGAAGCCCCAGAAAGTAGCTGCAGCAATAGGTAAGACTACACACTTAGACTCTGGCAGCTCAGGCCCATGGTCTTTGAGGTCATCAACGCTGTTTGGAAAGGCCAAAATTAACCTTAAGTTCCAACACACAAAACCTCAAAGATCCATAGAAGCCCAGCACAGAAAGAAAAGGTCACAGAGGGGATCACATGAGGGGATCAGGAAAAATCTAAGCTGGACCACCTACGTTACCCATAATCATAGTAGAGAGTAATGCTTGTCCCTGAGGATGAATATGATAGTGATCAGTATCCTAAGATGCTAAGAAGCAAAGAGTAATACCATAAAAACTGCCAACAGTTGGATTTTTTCAAAAGGACTACATGAATAGATAGAAGAATGAGGTAAGAGTTGAAAAAGTAAAACTTTTTGAAGAAGGAATCAGGAGAGTAAATTACGTAGAAGAGAAAGTAATAATCCTTACTCAAGAAATAGACTAAACAGCAATCAGTGCAAGAAATACCAGAACAAAATCAACAGATTGATTAAAAATAGATGAAAATGTAACATACCTGGTATCAGACAACCATCATGTTAAACAGGCCAAAGAGAAATCATTTAAGTCATTGAATCCCTAACAAGCAAGGCTTGACCACATTACCCTTCTCCCAAAAAAAAGCTAAGACTATACTATATTTCTAAAAATAACAAATAATAATTACCAAGAAACAGCAGAACTGATAGATAAATTATCTATCAGTTTTTATAGATTCTTTTCTCAGTACTTAATTCCATTGGCAGAAAGTACCAGGTATGTCATGGTCAAAATCTGGAGTCCTCATGTCAAAGAAAAAAACACTTCCCTCATTCAGAAAGAAGAGGTTGTAGTACCAAGGAATTATAGTCAACATCACAAAAGAACTGGCATTTTTTACTACAAACCACAGCAGATATTGGAATTCAATGTTCCAAAAGGCAAAATAAACAGGCTTACAACCAAGAATAATTCACCCTGCAAACTTAAGTATAATCTTATGGGGAGAAATGAATTTTTAATGCAAGAAAGAGTTTTCAAGCATTTCTGATTATTTAAAAAAAAAAAAAAAGAGTAGAAACTTTGAAATGTAAAATAAGTCCAGAGAAAGATAAAATTACGTTTTTCTAAACAATTAGAAGGAGCTATATGGTAATGTAGTAGTAACATTTTAATAAATACAAAAAGAACTAGTAAATGATTAAACAAACTGAGGCATATGAATATATTGAAATATTAGTTCCCTTTAAGAAAAGACAAAAACGATCATTTCAGAGAATCCTAGGTAATATGAACAGACAAACAATGAAGTGGGTAGAACCAGGAAAGCAATTTACACAAAGGACAACAATATTTTTTTAAAAAGACAACTTGAAAGACTTCAGAATTTTAATCAATGGCATAAATGACAAACTATGTCTCCCGAGGGCCTAGGATGCAGCTTAACTTTTTAACAAGTAGGTAATAGATATCAGACATATATTTGAAATGACTATGGATTTATTTATTTGACTATTTTTGAAATAAAGATTTTTCTTTCTCCATTTTAATTGGAGAGGGAGAAGCTAGCAATAGTGATGCCATTGGTTTTTTGTTTGTTTCTTCTTCCCAATAGCATTTTATTCTTCCAAATATATGCAAAGATAGTTTTCAATATTCAATTTTGCAAATTTTTGTTCCAAATTTTTTCTCTCCTTCTCTTACCTCTCTCCTCTCTAAGACAGCAATCTGATGTAGGTTACATATGTTAAATTCTTTTAAACATATTCCCATATTTGTCATGTTGTGCAAGAAAAATCAAATCAAAAGGGAAAAAGCCACGAGAAAGAAAAAACAAGCAAACACAACAATAACAACAAAAACATGAAACTACTATTCCACATTCAGTCTTCATAGTTCTCTCTGACTGTAGATGGCTCTTTAATACCAAGTTTATTGGAATTGCTTTGAATCAGTGCATTGTTGAGAAGAACCAAATCCATCACAGTTAATCATCACATAATCATCTTGTCACTGTGTACAATGTTCTCTCTCAGTTCTGCTCACTTCACTCAACATCAGTTCATATATGTCTTTCCAGGTTTTCTGAAATCTGACTGCTCATCATTTCTTATATAATAATAATATTCCATTATATTTATATACTATAATTATTTCAATCATTTGGCAATTAATAGGCATCTGTTCAGTTTCCATTTCTTTGCCACCACAGAAAGAGCTGCCACAAAAATTTTTGCACTTGTGAGTCCTTATCCCTCTTTTATGACTCTCTGGGATACAGTATAGATATATATGCAGAGATATATATATAGATATATATATACAGAGATACTGTATCTCTGGGATACAGTATAGAGACACTGATAGATCAAAGAGTATGCACAATTGTATGGCCCTTTGGACATAGTTCCAAATTGCTCTCCAAAATGGTTGGATCATTTCACAAATCCACCTACAATTCATTACTGTCCCAGTTTTCCCATAAGCCTTCCAACATTTATCATGATCTTTTCCTGTCATCTTAGCCAGTTTAATAGCTTTGAAGTAGCACTGTACAGTTGTCTTAATTTGCATTTCTCTAATCAATAGTGATTTAGAATGTTTTTATGTGAATAGAAGTGGCTTCAATTTCTTCATCTAAAAATTGTTTATCCATATCCTTTGACCACTTAATATAGTGGTGCCATTGTTAATAGTTTTAAACTACATAGGAAAAAAAAAAAACCAGAGGTTTAGAAGGAATTAGAGATAAACAGGACAATTACACATGAAACATGTAAGAAATATGTGCTTTTTAAAAGGCAGAATGAAATAGTTATGGTTTCATACAGAACTATCTTCTGGTGTTTTGTGTGCATGGAAATGCATGTGCGCGTGTATGTGTGTGTGTGTTCAAATTGAGATTAAAAATAAAAGTATTTTTTAAAATTTCCATCTCATTTCTACATCACTTGTTTGTTATCTATAAAACTCAAATTGAGATCACTTGAAATAAATCAATAGATGACATATATAATAGTTTGTTAAATAAAGCAAAGTGAAGTATACTTAAGATACATCCTCAATTTTTTTTTAGACTAAGGTCTAAAGACAAAGTACTGTGTTCTGAAAATGGACCTTTAGTCAGATACAGTTTATCATTTATTATGATCTTCAAATTTGGAATCTAGTTCTGACAAGAGAATTCATGTGATACACTATTAAAACCTGACTTTTGAGTCATTTCTTTGACCCCTGGATCTCAAGGTATTTTGTGAACAATTACTGTTTTCCAGACTTCATTAACAATAAGTATATCATGAAGCTGTATCTCTGAGTGACTTAATGTTATCATACAGAGTGAATCAGTACATTCAATAGTAATACTAATTTAACTGAATATTTTTTCTCTATAACAAATTTTTATGGATATCTTTAGTCTTTGCTTTTCTTGCTTTTCTTCTTTGTACTACCCCTCCTAGAGATTCATCGCACATAATATTTTTTTTAAAGAAAAAGAAATAAAGAGGCAGAAGAAAAAAAAATTCTGTTGTTATTTGTAATGTTCCACACCATGGACCAGCCTCACCTCTACAAAGGAGTTGTAGAAAAGGGGGTCCTCTCATATCTCTTCTTTGGGTAAATTCTTGTTCAAACAGTTTTAAATAAAAATACACTTGGTTTTCACAAACAGTCTTTTAAAATAATTTTTCCATGTTTTAAATTTTTTCAGCCAAGTTGACATAACAGATGTTTATATAATGAAAGAAAACTTTACTTAAGTGGAGTATTTCTTTAGAGTTAGGGAAGGCTAATATATGTCAATGTTTGGATTTCATTTTTCTCCTTTTAAATATAGCTTTACTTTATTTTTAAGTTATTGAATTGTTAGGGTTGTTGGTACCAGTGGAAGAAATTTTATTAAATCTACATTAAATTAATAAAAATTAAATTGAATAATACTCTTAGTGAGTAAAATGCTTTTAAATGTGAGACACCAAATAATTAGAACAAATCAGTTGAAAAATAGAGAAATTGAAATATGTTCATTGCTATTTAAATATTTTATTAATTTTTCCAAAATTCAGTAATCAAACTAGTGTCAGAAAATAAGTTTGTCCATTTGTGACATTTTAAACTCCAGGGACATGAATGATTATGTCCATTTTTTTGTGTGTCCATTGAGAAATAATTGAAAATAGTTTTATTTACTAACGGTCTTTTTTCTGATTCTTCATTATTCATATTGACATTCAAGCATCTTAGTTTTCTTCAGTAAGCATTTTAAATAAAATTTTAAAATCAGCTGAATACTTTCCTTTAAATGAGTCAGTGATACCACTTTAGAGCTCTCCTAATGTTGCTCTGTCATTTTTAATATATTGAGTATAGTATTACCTTACTTTCAGAGTAAATATTACTTTTTTTTTTTTGTAAAAAAAATTTCTTTCCTTTTTGAGTTGTTTTAAATAACATAATAGTAGCTAAATGGGGCCACCTACATTTAAGTAATCTGAGAATTAAATTCATAGCTAAAGAGTTTCTAAACATCTTCTAGGTTTCTTGGTCCATTTAATAATCTCTTGGATAATAGAATATAATTATTATTTCATAATTTGATTAAGAATTTATATGCCTTTTGAAAAAAAAAAAAGATAGAATTGACATATTCCTGAAAGGCCTTAGCAACACTACCAAATAAATCCTGTCAGTGGTATCAAATGTGAAATTTGCACATAACTCCTCTTAAAAGGACAGCCAGTTTCTAATCCACCCCAGTAATACAATATTCAGTCAAAGCTAAGAGGCTCTATTAATTAAAATGCTAAGCTGAATGTCAGATTGTTACATCTCTGTCTCTATTTATATAAGGCAAATAGTCACCCTTTTTTGAATTTTCCCATTTTTGATGGAAATTATAATTTTTTCTAACTTCTTGCAATGATGTTACAAAGTAACTTCAATAATCTTAAAGTAGGGAAAGTGTAATTATTATCATTGACATGTAAATGGTTTATAACAGTCCAAAATTACTTAATTTAACCCTAACAACACTATGAGTAGGCACTACTGAAATTATCCCCATGTTATAAATGAAGTAACTGAAAAAAGTTGAGTGACTTTTACTCATAAGCACATAGCTAGTATCTAAGGCAGGATTCAAATACTGTTCTGTCCTGTTGGTTAATATAATGCTTTTTGCATCAAACTATAAAGTCCTTTGAAAAAAATATTTGAATCATAATAGTTACATGTTGTTAGTAATCCACACATCATTGTTGTAGTCATTCAGTTGTTTTTCCGTCATGTCTAATTCTTTGTGACTACAAACATTTGGGGTTTCTTGGCAAAGATACTAGAGTGATCTGCCATTTCCTTTTCTGGCTCATTTTACAGAAGAGGAAACTGAGGTAGATGGGATTAAGTGATTTGCCCACACAACTAGGAAATGTCTGAGACCAGATTTGAACTCAGAAAGATGTGTTCCTGATTCCAGATCCAGCACTCTATCCATTGTACCACCATGTTGCCTATCTCATTAAGATTTCTTTATTAGCCCTATAGGTTTTAGAAATAATTTTTTGCAAGTTTATGACCCTTCATATGAGAGTAACTTAGACCATGATAATTTTGGAGTACAATTATACATTCAATATATTTAACCAACATAGACATAGATTCACTGTATATTTCAAATTATATTTGCCAAATACTAACCTTGGATTCCTTCATGGTCAGCCTCCTCCATTCCTACTTCAGATCTGGAGAAAGTCACACCACTTTGCTGATTCTGGACACTACAGATTTATGTTACCTAATCTTTCCTAAAGCTCAAAGTACTTCCTAGCTCTGGAGGCCTCAGTCATCTCTCTTGTAATAAAAAATAGAAAGTGATGTATTATTAATTAAATAGAGCTTTTGGGAAGCCATTTTAATTTCATTTAAGTATCCCTTGAAAGATTCCCAGAATCTGCTCTAACTCGATTATTTTACAAATGAGAAAACTATGGTTTCAAGAGGATAAGTGGTTTGTTCGAGGTTATTTAACTTCATTAATGGAAAGTCTTGCTCAGGTGTTGACCCCTGCTTTTTTGATTTTCCTATACTACCTCTTTTCTTACTCAGATTTTAACATTTTATATTTGCCTTACATATAAGTCTAACTTGTGCATGTCCTAGCAGTTCTTAGAATAATTATATATCTTGATATGTTATTTCTACTAAAAATGGCATCATCTTAATATGATGTAGCCCTTAGGAATGTTGTAGTAATAATCCTCACATTACCTGACCTTAGAAATGATATAGTGGAAACCCCAATAGTAGAAGAGACTCCAATACTTTTCAAGAAGCCCTCAGGCCTTGGGGATGATGAACTCGCATTAGGAATGTAACTATTAGGAATAATGTGTGAAAGAAAGGGAGTTGGGCCTGACATATTTATTCCACTAAGCTATCCTTCAGGGATGTCTGATTTGTCATCCAAAAATCTAGGCTGCTATCTCCCACCTACATTCAAACAATGAACACTTCTTAGTTTTGTGAAAGAAGAAAAGGGGTCCTTGTTAGCCCCCATTACCAAATTTCCCATAAATCATGTGAAATCCAATCCCATGATGTCATTTATCATGCTCAATTTTGCTTTATCCTCCTCAATTATTACAAATTTATCTGTTTGTCCCCTGCTCTTAGCTGCCTTCCTCTTTTGGAATTTAGCTTGCTTTAATTGGCATTACAATTATAAAATTTTGCCTTTTTGCCTTAGAAATTTTCTAAACTTCCATATCTTTAGGGATACCAGTCTGGAACACTAATATATTTTGGGGATCCTTTGCATTCTGGAACCTCCAATATAACAATCACATGAATATAAAGTTTTGGGAAGGTCAGAGAAGGAAGAAATTACTTCTGATTATAGTTATCAGTCCTCTTACAGGTGAAATTTCAGTTGCCCTCTGATTTTTATATACAAAGATGAGAGCAGACCAGAAGAGAAATGTAAACAAAGTCTAAAGTTAACAAAACATGAGGATGGTTGCTCACACAGCAAATAAATCATTTTTATCTAGAGTAGGTAATTTGTGTGCTGAACAAATGGAAAGTATAGCTAGATAGGTGGATTAGGCCAGATTGAAAAAAGCTTAGAATGCCAATTTTGATTTCAAAAAATTATAGGACAGATTTATTAGGAAGAGCAAAACTTTAGAAGGACCTGGCAGCAGGCAACCATATATACTTTTCAATATGAGAATAACAATTAAGACTAAAACTGATAAATGAGATTTTAGGTAAGTTGTGATAATATTAGCAATAATTTCTTTGAAATTTTATTTACTTCAAAAAGTTGCATCATTTTAGAAGTTGCTTATCAAATGTTTATTCCTGGCAAATTTTAAAATGTATCTCTCTTTGCACAACATGTAGTTGCTTAAAAGTTCATGTCCCAATTTTTTTTTAATGTCCTCAAAAATCTTGTATTTCAATTACTTCTGGGATTTGGGAGTAGTTCTGAAGTTACCAGGTTAGAGTTAAAAGAGGAAGGTTCAATTTCATTTTTTTTTTTTAAAGATCTGTTTATGTTCAATCAAGACAGCAGAAAAGAATTTATTTTTTTTTCTTTGAATCAATTTTGTTAAGTTTTAACATGCATATTCTTTTGTTATTGTTGTTCAGTCATTTCAGTTTTGTTCAACTCTTCATGATCCCATTTACATCTTGCCAAAGAGACTAGAATCGTTTGCTGTTTCCTTCTCTACTTCATTTTACAGATGAGGAAACAGGCAAATAGGGTTAAATGACTTGCCCAGGATCATACAGCTAGTAAATGTCTGAGGCCAAGTTTGAACTCAGGTCTTCCTGACTCCTGATTCCTACTGCCCTATTATTTTTCTTTAGTTCAACCTTTATAACATCTTCAATTACAGATAGTGCAAGAATATTTTATTTGAACTTGGAAATATTTAGCAAGGTGTCAGCAGAATCTTACTTTAATTGAGCTTGCATCTTTTTGTTTCCCAGTTTTTATTTAGGTGATTATAATTTTATTTGTAGTAATATCTGAAAGTTTCATAATTACATAATTATGTTAAACTATTCTATGTAAAATGAAGGGATTTTAATCGTTATGTAAATATTTTGTTTATTTCTTGAAGGATTTTCTTCAGGAGACACTGCAGCAATAATGGAAGAAAAGATCGTTAGTCTCTCTACACATGCTGGTGGTGAGGAAAGTGCTGTTGAATCCAATGCTAATTATCAACCAAAGGAGCATACACAAGTTTTGCAGTCCCTGTTCTCCCTCATCCGAGGTGAATTTGAACAATTGGATTCAAGAATTCTGCCCCTTTGTCTTCATCAGGTACCCATTCCAATTAGTATTCTCTTATACACTGCCAACTCTCAGCTAAATAGAAGAGTAAGAATGGAATCCAAAATTTATTCTGATGCATTGTCACTTACATATCTTTCATTCTTTGTCCCATCCATGGTTCTAGAACTGCATAACTGCATTGGCTTTATGAGAGGTGACTTTCAATTAAATGGAAAATGGAGAATCTAGCCCTATATTGGCATACCTGGTAGTTTAGTGAAAGAGGGAATGAGGGAAGGAATAGATAACCTCAGTCACAGGGATAATCAATAATTCAAACCAAATTTTGTGCAGCAATTAAACATACAGTTAGACACAATGAATGCTTTTGGTGGGATTATAGCTGATAGGCCTAATGAATATTTCATCAAAATTTTCATCACATACTTAGTGAACAAACTTAGTATCTCTATCCTGTCTGCTTTTGATTGTGTATAATGTCAACTGCTAACAGCCATAGAAAGTATTTTATTTTATATTCTTTTTGGCTTTACTTTTCTCCCTTCCCAAACTTGACACTTAAACAATTCATGTCTTCATTCCCTCTCATGCCTTACTTTTTGCATCCTACTCAGGTGCTATCCAGGTGCTATATGCATACATTCAGGAAGACTTGGGTAATAATTGCATAGAATGGGAAGACATTGATATAATATTTACTGATGGAAAGAATATTCACAGCAAGATTTTCTGAATATGCTCGTCTTGAAATATATACAATCTTTAGCAGTAGTGTATTTCATCAATAGTACACTATCTGGAAAATAATATGGCCTTAAGCTTTAGCATACAAAACTGCAAAGAAAGCATCAAGTGTATTATCCAAATTTTTCAAATCTTAAGAGTTTGATACTATCAACAGACCTATACTTTGGCAGGAAAAAAAAATTATTTTTCCCAGAGAAATGACCAACATTCTAAAGCTATTAGGGGATTCCTTGGTTGCTTATGGCAGAATGGATGCCCATTTTTTATCCTCAGGTAAGTATAATAGTTTTGAAAGAACAGTGTGGAACCACCTCAAAAAGTGTAGCTTTCAGCCACCTTTCTGCTTCAATTGACACTTTTAAACAGGCTACTCTTCTCATTTCAGGCAGATTGGTAATAAAAGAATCCTGTCTGATTTATACATTAATAGCTCTGGTCTTGATCTTGTTGACCCTCATATATAGAACTGTGTTAGGAGTAATTAATTATAGAAAAGGAGTATTTTTTAAATTGCATTATTCAAACTGCTTCCTTTTCTAGAAATTCAGTTTTTGTTTGAAGAATTGGTCCACTGGACCATCCTTCTGTCTTCACCATGAGCATTTGGGCCACTTGATGAGATTTTGCTATAGTTAAAAATGCAGAGAGAATCTGTAAGAGAACCTCTGACTCTTCATAAAACTCTGTAGGGGTATGAATATCATCAAAAACTGCTTTTTAAAAAAAAATGTTGTGAGTAACTTCACCCCGCAAAGTCTGTGCAAGAGAAGGGGTGGTGGGAAGAACAAAGATAAGGTATGACCCTAACATCTAGGAACAGTAATCTAATTAGGACAGTAATAAACATGTATACAAATATGTAGAATACAAAATAGAATATGAATTAGGAGTTAATATTTTATTTTATATTTCTGTCCTCTGCTTTTTAATGTAAGATACTCTTGAGATAATAAAGGAGAGATTACTTTTAAGTAAGGAAAATAAAGAGATTTCAACCCATAAAAATGGATATGTTAAATGTAGGGAACATCAATAAATCAGTAATCATATTTTAAGTACTTGCTATATGTCATGTACTCAGCTTAATACTGGAGATACAAAAAGAGAGAAGAAACAGTCCCTACCCTCAAGGACCTTACAATTTAATGGGAGAGGCAATATGCAAACAAATATATACAAAGCAAACTGTACATAGGATAAATAAGCAATAATTAACAGAGGGTAGGCACTGGAAAAGAGTAGTTGGGAAAGACTTCCTGCAGAAGGTGGGATTTTAGTGGGATCTAAAGGAAATCAAGGAAGTCTGTAATCAGAAGAGCAGAGTGTTCCAGGCATAGAGGACAACTAAAGAAAGTACCTGGAGTAAAAGATGGAGGGTCTTTTTTGGGGAATATCAGAGAGGCTGGAATTGAAGAGTTTGTGAAAGAAAGTAAGATGAAAGACTGGAAAGATCTACATTATTAAGGGCTTTGGATGGCAAAGAGAATGTTGTATTTGATCTTAAAGGCCATAGAAAGCCAGTAGTCTTTACTGGGAGAGTGGGAAGGTTTGCCTGATTGGACCTGCATTTAAGAAAAAGTTAGTGGCTGACAGGAGGATGATTGGAGTGGGGAGAATCTTGAGGCAGTAGACCCTCCAGTAGATTATTGCTGTAATCTAGGTATGAGGCAATGAGGGCCTGCATCAGAATGGGAGGAGACATATTTGAGAGATGTTGCAAAATTGAAATCAGCAGGCCTTGCTTGGTGACAGATTGGAAATATAGGGTGAGAAATAATGAGGAGTCCAGGATGACTCCTAGGATGTGAACCTGAGAGACTGGGAGGATAGTGCTGCCCTTGAAAATAATAGGGAAGGTAGGAAGTGGGAAGATTTAGGAGGAAGGATAATGATTTCTGCTTTTGGACATATTTTGGACAGCCAGTTCAAGATGTTTGAAAACAGTTGGAGAAAGGCTGGGGCAGGTAAGATCAGTTTGGGAATCATCAGAATAAAGTCGGTAGTTAAAGCCATGGAAACCGATGGCATCATGTTTCTCTTACTATGCATCTATCTTAAATGCATAATTGTACTAAGTAAAACCGACAAATGATGCAGGTATTCACTATGGTATGCTTTGGGGAAATAACTTGTATAATCAAAACTACTGTACTTATAATAAAAACAATCTTCTGTGAAGAGCCTAAAGTAATTCACAGAAGCTCTGCTTTCATCCAGTTTCATTTCTGAAACATTGATAGTTGTGCAAGTCTTTGCCTTTTAAAAAAAGTTAAGTTCCATGATGTCCTTAGTAGATTATGAAATGAATGTTTAGAATAAATGTTTACTGGATTTATTCAAATATAATTTTAGGATGTCATCTGATGGAACATATATATCATCTTGTTCAAAAAAAAAAAAAAAATCAAGAGTTTCACTGTGTACCTGGATACTCACTTTACATTTTCTGGAACTTTTAATCCTTAAATTTGTGTGAACCTAAGAAGTCACCTTTGACATGGAACTAGAACTGGAAGAAAAACACTTGTGAATGGGATGAATAACTCTTTTTCTTGGGATAAATAGATCTAGGATACTCCTTCCTGATAGTTTAATTAGATTAAACTTCCCTAATGAAAATGAAGTTAAATATCTGTGTGTGTGTGTGTGTGTGTGTGTGTGTGTGTGTGTGTATTTGTGTATGTGTGTGTATGTCTGCCTCTATCTCTCTCTCTGATCCTCCCCCCATTGTCTCACTAATAATGCTAATCTTCCCATTGTTTTAAACAGATCGCAGAGACCTATTTTCAAGAGGAAGATTGTATCCTTTTCTTTCTATTGACCATTGCTTAAGAAAAATTTTTAAGAATTATCAGCAAGAGACTAATGGTAGCTCTTCTCAAAATTTGTCCTGTTTTATAACTAACATATGGTTTTGGATTTATGCACTTTTTTTTTTATCTTAGAGGATAAAACCAGGAACATTAGGTAAAAGTTACTAAAAGATAAATTTAGGTTTGGTATTGGGGAAAGGGGAAAAAATAAACATTCAAATAATGCCAAGAGGCTGTGGTAATAAACACTTTACAAATATCTGATTTGGTCCTCACAATAACCCTGTGAGGTAGATGCTATTATTATTTCTATTTTATAGGTGAGGAAACTGAGACAAATAAATAGCTTGTCCAGGATCATAGGGCTAGTGTCTGAGGCCAAATCTAGGCCCAAACTGTATCCACTGCACCATCTAGCTGATTTATCTGAAAAAAAAAAATGCAAAAATTAAAGCTTTACAGAAGTGAATTGGGCTGTCATATGAAATCATGAGTTTCCCCTCATTAGAAATCTTCACACAAAGGCTGGATACTTGCTGAATATCTTATTTGGTGATGAAGATTCCTTTCTGGTTATGAGTTGGACCAAATGACCGGAGAGATAATACCCAACTTTGAAATTCTTTGATTTTTGTAGATTTAACATCACTCTCCATCATTGCCTCATATAAAATATCTTTGATATAATCTACATAAAAATTTACTTTTTCTGGGCAAACAGGAAATTTTAGGTCTTAATGAGTTTTAAAATAGTAGGACCATCTCATTTTAGGTAGACATCCTTTTTGACAAAATTAAACCTCATATTCAGCATAAATGTACGTATAGACATTTCTTTTAGTCTTCCTTTATATTTTTCTCAAATCCTCTATTCAGATGAGAAGGCAATGAAGTTCATTCAGCTTGAACGATTATATCATGAGCAATTGCTTGCAAATCTGTCCTCCATTCAGGAGCAGTGGGGTAAGTATAGTTTGATTAAGAAGGAAGAATTCTCATTAGATAAAAAGCTTAAAAAATTTGTCTTGGTTTTCTCAGTCAAAGGTTATATATTGTCCCAGCCAATTCAATGTTGCAAAAAAATAAAAAAGAAACATTTTTACTATAACTTGCCTTCAGGTTTTTGCTTTTGACATGAATATTTGGAAAAGAACACTTTTTTTCCCTTTTTTCTGATTAGTTTTCTTGAGCAATTGTCATTAAGTTTTATCTTTTTAACTCTAGAATGTTATTTAGTGTTTTCTTTTAAAGGAAAATCAGATACTTTATTGTGGCATTACAGTTTAATCTGTTTCAACTCTCTTAGTGACAAATCTTTTTCATTTGTTCAAAATATAATAGATTTTTATACTAATTATCATTGGTGTAGGCTCATATTTTTACTTCCTAAAATATTTTGAGAGCACAGTGGCTTCTAGATTTTATTTTATTTTATCTTTTAATTAGAAGCAAAATGGAAAACAGCAGAACCACATGTTATTACATCTCTGAGGAATTCAGAAAAAGGATTGAATGGTGAAGAATTTGAAAGACTTGCTAAACTTTGTACAACACATCAAGAGTAAGTATAACAGCTGCAAGGAAAGAATGCTGAAGAACCTCATTAAACATCTAGTATCTATTAAAAACTTGTTTAAAAATTAAGTTGACATTCTCAATAGGATGATTCCGAATTATTCCCAACAGTCACATTTTTATTCTCAAAATAATAATGGATATATTTTTTCTCTCTTCTCACTGAGAATTATTGGAAGAGTAAACTAACAATTTATTATAATTGATGTAATTGCTTTCAAACACTGCATACTAGATCAAGAAGTTGCTTTGGGATCTGTAACCTGGGAATCCTATTACTACGATTATTAGTGCACTCAGGGGTTAGTAGAAAAGAAAAAAATTAGCTTCTTGGTATTTTAAATTAAAGGATCTATTTGGATGACTAAAGCAATATTTCGGAGAACAATAATAAGAACTGGTAAGGATGGTAGCACCTTCTGTGTGCCAAGCATTGGGCTAACCACTTTACAGATATTCTCATTTGATTCTTGCAGGGACTCCATGAGTTAGGTATTATTATTATTATCCCCATTTTACAGTTGAGGAAGCTGAGGCAAACAGAGATTAACTGACTTGTCTAAGATCCCACAGCTAGTAAATAAATGACTCTGGACTTGAATCATGTTTTTTTTTTTTACTCTACGGCACCACCTAGCTGCCCAGATATCCAGGTTTTTTCATTCTCTTCAGTAGCTATCATTTTAATAAATTTATTATTTAAACAGGTTAGTCTGTTTTGAGGATTTTTTTAATTACAGGTTTTAGTTAATTGGTAATTCTTGAAAAATAATATGTAAATAAGGTTCTCATTCATGAAACATATAGACAGGAATACAGATTTCATCTGAGGAAAATAAACAAAATTCATCTTATCAGTATTTTGAAGTATGTATATTTCTTTAGAGATCTTTAATCTTTCTATTTTGTTGCAAATTTTTTCAGCCAACAAACATTTACTACATACTTATTATATGAAAAAATCAATCTTATTCTTTAAAATTGAATTTAAAAATTAAAAATTCATTATATTACTTATTAAAATTTACCTTTTCAAGTTATTTTTTAAATTTAGGAATAAGGCATCTCAATCTTTTCCTGCCATGTTCAACAAACATCTTTAAAATACCTGCTATGTGCCAAACATTGTGCCAGGTATTTAGGTGCATTATGTTCAAATGAATCTAATTTCTTTGAATCAGAAGTTCTCCCCATCCAAAGTTGGAATCAAAAGATCCCAAACCACTCTTGTCTGTCCTTCCTGTGTCCTTCCAGAGTCTTCCATAAATTTATCACAAAGGATCAATCCAACATGCTCAAGGCTTTCCTCTCTCTTACTACATCTCTGACCCTTTTATTCCTATCATACAAATCTTTGTTGATGTCTTTTACTACTTATTCTTTGTAATAGTAATAATAGCAATCATTGATGATTTGTTATATGCATACACATTTTGTACACATTATATATTTTTCCATTACCTTCTGTGTAATAATCATTTTTAATTCTTTGGTAACTATTGTATTCCATACCTTGCTGCTTTATAACATATATAGTACCAACACTATAAAATGTTGTAGAAAAGATGGGCCTTTGGTTTCATAGAAAGCTTGAGATCAGTGAAGGAGCTTTGTAATTTCCTAAAAATACTCTGGCCCTTTCTTTTCCTTTGGTTCAACTTTGGGCCCAACTTGTTACAGAATAAGTGAGTGGCCAAGCCAAACTATTTTGAATGATTACAGATGTCTTCTAGGAGACTCCATGTTATTTGGGGGCTGAATGCAATCAGAATAATATTATGCACAAATAGACAAAAGAAAAACAAAAACAATCCATATAAGGGAAATAACATGTACACATATAAATAAATAGAAAATGTTGTTTTTCAGGTGACCCCATTTGGGTTTTTCTTGATAAAAGTACTAGAGCAGTTTACCATTTTCATCTCCAGCTCATTTTACAGATGAGGAAGCTGAAGCAAACAGGGTTAAGAGACATTAGTAACTAGAGAAGTTAAGAAAGGCTTCATATATGAGCTGTTTCTTGAGTTCCACTTTGAAGGAAGTTAAGTGTTCAAAGAGCCAGAGATGAGGAAGAATTTAACTTCAAATATGAGGACAACCAAATAAAAGTACAGAGATCAGATAGAATGTTGTATGTGAAAAAGAAGGAAGTAACTAGTTCATCTATATTACAAAATGGCAGATTTTTTTTTTTAGCATTTTAAGCATTTGTTAAATTTAATATTTTTCTCAAGTAGTTTATTCTAAATTTAAGGATGAATATAGAATGTTTTTCATTATATATGATCACTTTATATTTTGTAGCTATAAATATACATATAGTATTTTAAAATTATATAGTGAATTATTTTTGGCTTATGTGCTTTTTACATTTATAGCTACAGTAAAGGTTAAGCATAGTTCACAGTAATTGGTCATCAAATGAAATCAACATATGATATAGCTTTGCACTTTAAACTATGTAGACCAAATGTTTCAGCATTGGAAATGTTCAGTGCTAATAATAGAATCTAGAAGAGTGAATCCATTTTTTGCTATTTCAATGACATTTGTTTAGAAGTTCATTCTTGTTGGGAATGTTTTTTATTCTTTTTTTCCTCCATTTTTCCTACAGGCCTCTTCTCTCAAAACATAAGGTAAGAAATTGTTTTGAAAATAACCTTGACAGAGTATCAGTAGCATTATACATGTATAATGGATTTTTGAGGGAAATATTTTTATCTTTATCAAATCATTATAACACTTTAACTTCAATTAAACAGTTACCAGAAAAGATCTTAATGTTTTGCAGATCTTACCTACAGAAAAGTCTTTAGAGGAAATATGTTTTATGCCATTAATGGTAATTAGAGATTTGGAGGAAAGAGGAGCCACTGCCAAAAAGTCAGGTATGTGTTTATGATTTCATCAGAATTTTATATTTCAGTATTACTCTTGGTATTCTACAAGTCTTCCATCTCTTTCATACATAACAGAATTTTTGTTGAGTTTTTTGTACTTTTATCTTTTTAGAAAAGCTTTTTTTTATGATTCCACTTTTCTGCTTTTTTTGTTCATAAAATCTGAATTCTTAGAATACTTAAAAATTAGTTCCTAAGTATAATATTTTTTACATTAGTGTAAGCCTTTGGTGAAAATTTTCTTACATATAAGTTACAATTATAAAACTCAAAAGTTTCATTTCATTGCATAGCACACAGTTCAGTAGAACTGTGTGGACATCCCTAAGAAATTCAGCTTATGCTATTTTATTATAAGTCTGCTCAGCTCAGAAGCATTATTTCTTTTACAGAACAAATATATTTTATATCTGTGATGAATTTGTAACATTAAATCCTTTAATCCAGAGATAGCTGACTGACAAAATGTAATTGGGAATTGTTTAACAAAATAAATAAAAATACAGGACAACATAGATATTAATTTGTGGTTTTCTAATTCAACATGTGGCTTGCAGGGTTCCATTTCTATTCAAATTTGACACCACTGCTGTTAATAATACCGCGAACAGGTAGAAATGAATTTTGGTAGCCAAGTCATCCTAGTTCTGTTTAAAAGCAGTATTGTTTAAGATCATATTACTTACTGTTACTTGAAGGTTTCAAGTGAAAAGGGAACTAACTAAAGGTTTAAAAGAAAGTGAATTTTTAGGTCTGTAATTATTGATGTTTTAAGTTATAAAGAGAACAGAACCCAAAACTTTAAAAAATGAAATTTAAAATAAGAATGATTCTGAAGCTACAGTCTTAATTTTATGTAGCATGTAACAGTGTATAGCAAGACAAAAGGAGGTGGCACCAGAGCCAAGACCATTTTTAAGAGGTGTTTCTAAGGAAAATCATAGTTAGGATGTCTCCTTTCCTTTCCTATATACTTTTATATATTGAGGTGCTCCAGTGTGGTATGGAGAATAGATTGATAACCCATTCAAGGACACCTCTGTAAATCAGAACTTGTGAGTTCAAGTGGTTGACTATTGAAGGAAGAAGGGAAATCCCACTCCTTTGTCTCAGTTACAGAGAAAGTAGAACTTATCAAAGAAATCAATGAATTATATTATGACCTGCATAAATATGAACTTCAGGCTATTTTTATCATTGGCTAACAAATTCCATCCAATCCTTCCAAGTTCTTCCTTCCTGAGTCACTGCTTTGGAGGTATTCCAAAGAGGTGCTCAAACTCAGAGTGTGAGGATCAAATCTGTATGAGGATTAAATGAAATACTATATGTAAAGTCTTTGTGGACTTGGATAAATCATTTGACCTCTCATATCTGCAAAATGAGAAAATAAATAATGTCCAGGATCCCTTCCAACTTTATAGCTATGGTTATGGTTTACACTATGTTAACATCAAAATTATAAGCTCTCTTATTAACTTATAGTAACAGTTATTCTCGTTTGATTCTAAGTGAATGTAATTCGAGTTTGTGTCCTGAAACTCAAATAGCAAAACTTTCACATATGCCGACATGTAACATAATGTATGCAGGAAGGCAGAGCAAGAATTATTTCATTTGATTGCCACAACAGCCCTTTGTAAGTACTCTTACTGTTCCTAGGGGTTAAGAGACTTGCCCAACACCCCTCAGGCAATGTCACAGACAGCATCTGGACTCAGTAGGTTTTGTAGAGCTCAAATCCAATGTTCTGCCTACTCTGCTAAGCTTCTTCATGCATAGGGAGGCATCATGGTGCCCTAAAAGAGAAAGTGGATTAAAAATGAGAAAATCTGGAGATTTGAACCCAGAGTCAGTGCCTCTCGCAGAGCCTTATTTTCTTTATCTTCAAAACAATCTGATTGGACTAAATGATCTCCAATATCCCTTCTAGATCTAAATTCAAAATCCTATGGAAGATTAAGGCACTTAAACATACTTGGGAGATGCAAATATAGTTTGGTTTATCGATAGATGATAAGGACTTGTGATTTAAGCAAAACTCAGTAGGAAAACAAGTGAATAATTAGCTTGTTTGCAGAGAGATAAATAATAATTTGTTGATCAATCTAGTTTTTGTCCTGCCGTCAAATGGATTTACCTTCAGTTTCACATCTTGAGACAAGCATGTAAGTAGTAATGAAGCCAAATAGCCCCAAGTTTATTGAATACTCACGATTTGCAGAGTAAACACTGTGGAAAATTACAGCAAAAAAATAGGTTTGTTGGTTGACCTGAAATAGCCTGTAAAAAGATTTTTATAACATGGTAATGTAAGAAGAGGTGAATTTGGAGGATGATTTTTTTTTTTTTAAATCCTCCTTCTATATGGAAAATGAGCATCTAAAAGCCTTTACACCCTGGCTTAGATTTAATGTCACACACAAAAAACAGAACCAACCACACAACTACAGAGTAATTAGTTAGAAATTTGGTAATTTCTTCAACTAAGAATATTATATATGCTAGTAGTATAAAATTATAGTAAGTTTTACAGAAAATAAAGCCTTCAAGGGAAATAAGAGAGTGAGCTTTTCCAAGGGAAGGCTACATATTAAGCAAGTATTAAAACATATAAAATAAAATAGTCCTTTTTCCTGGAAGAATCCAAGATAATTTGTCCATTAACTCTTTTCACTTCAGTTGGAAGTAGTAAAACCATAACTGTAATCTTAAAAATAATTTCCAAAAATTGTGCTATTGCATTTTTACTAGTCTCCCTCCCGTGCAGTTTAATTTGTTACTATTATTTAGGATTCAGTCAGTCAGAAGTCAGTAACATATATGTGTACTACTTTTTCTTTTTTCTTTCATAAGTTCCAATTAATTAACTAAAATCTGTTAACATTGCCAATTGAAAACTACAGAAATTGACCATTTATTTTTCTTTATATCCTCGTCATTAATTTTTTCCTTTTACTGCCAGCATTGTTAGCAATGTTATTGGGATACAACTTCTAACAGTGGTTAATCACTTGAAAAATATCAGACCAGTAATCAGTTATATTCACTAAGAAATTTGCCTTCACTTGATAATAGAAGACAAGTTTATTTTAAATGTTGAGGTTGTGAAACCACAACTGTTTGCTTTTCTTACACAGTTATATTGTACTCTTTAACCACAGAAAACAAAGTTATCTTTGCCTTGGAAGAGTCAGGTATCCTAGTATAAGTAGCTTGTTTTAAATTTGCCATACTTAGCACCTAAACCTTTCATTTTCCCAGGCAAATCTTCCTGTTGCCTAAGATAACAAAGCAGGCTTTTACTTCTACTATTAAATTATTGATATATGGATAACATTTTTCCCCAAAGGAATTTAATATCTAGGATATTAAATCTAGGACCAGTCAATACTTAGAAAGCTGCCAGTTCTGCTAGCTGCCTCAGTGGATAACATGTTGGTCTGAGTCAGGAAGACCTGAGTTCAAATTCAAATACTAATTGTGTAATCCTGGGCAAATAACTTAACTATTGTGTGACTCAGTTTTCTCAATTCTAAAATGATGACACCTACCTCACGGGGTTGTTGAGAGGATCAAATGGGATAATATCTACAAAGCAATTTGCAAACTTTAAATTGTTAGCTATTGGTTTTTTCAGCCTGTTATAATAGATTTTTACCTGATAATCTTTCAATCTGTAGACATTTCCATATTTTATATTTTGTATGTAGACATACCTTGAAGATATTGCAGATTAAGTTCTAAACTACTGCAATTAAAAGAATATGGCAATAAAGCAAGTCACACAAATTTTGTAGTTTCCCAGTGCATGTAAAAGTTATATTATACTAGGCTATTTTCTGTTAAATGTACAATAGTATTAGGTGTAGGAATATAATGTACATATCTTAATTTAAAAATACTTTATTGCTAAAAATGCTAACCATCTCAACCTTCACTGGTTTATAATTCTTTTGCTGGTAGAGAGTCTTGGTTTGAGGGTGGTGGATGCTTGAGATTGGGGTGACTGTGATAGCTTCTTAAAATAAGACAAAAATGAAGTTTGCCCCGTTGATTGATTTTTCCTTTCACCTGAATACCTAAAAGACATTGTAGGATTTTTAATGGGCCTAATTCTGATACTGTTGTATTTCAGGGAATAGGAAAGCCCCCCAAGAGCTAGGGAGAAAGGAGGGGAATAGCCAATGAAGCAGTCAGAACATATGCCCAATTAAGTTTACCATTTTATATGGGCACAGTTTATAGTGCTCCAAAACTATTACAGTAGATCACCATTATAGATCACCATAAAAGACAAAATCAGAATGAAAAAGTTTAAAATATTGTGACAGTTAATAAAATGTGACACAGAGACACAGTGTGAGCACATCCTGTTGGAAAACTGGCCCTGATAGACAGGGCTTAGTACAGTTGCCAAAAACTTTCAATTTGTTTTAAATAAAAAAACCCACAATATCTACAAAGCTCAAAAAAAAAAGAGGAATATGTCATGCCAAAATAGCTATCTTAATAAATATAGTTTTTTCCTTTTTTTAAAATATACTTTTAATTTGTTGGTTTTATTCTGTTACCTCTTATAAATTTTGTGTTTAAATTTTATATGTAAAATGTAGAAATATGTATAGAAGAATTGCACATGTTTAACATATATTGGATTACTTGATGTTTAGGGAAGGGGGTGCAGAGAATGGAGGTAGAAAAATTTGGAACACAAGATTTTGCAAAGGTGAATGTTGAAAATTATCTTTGCATATATTTTGAAAATAAAAGGCTATTAGTATTTTTCAAATAGTATGTAAAGCTAATGTTTAAGATCTTTGACTCCATATCATGAACAGTTGTCTGTTTTTTGTTTTCTATTAGAAAAACAGGTCAGCTATTATTATATTTTCCAAATAATATTTTTTCTACTAAAGAAAAAAAATTAATGATTAGAGATCATGGATCTGTCTATTTTGAGGTTTAGGATCCAAAGTTTCTAAAGATCTAAATAACATTCATTTTCAATGCAAAATCCACAACTAGTAGCTGACTGTAGTCAACAATGGATAGGATTATATGTTATATTAAAGGTTAAGTGTCTTGTTTAGGGTTAAACAGCTGTTAAGTGTCTGAGACCATATTTGAACTCAAAGAGGAGCCTTCCCAACTCCAGGTCGGAGGCTTCACAGTGCACCAATCATTTTCATGAATTGCTTTTAAAATGGTTTTGAATGAAATATATTTAGTTCTGTTTGCAAATACATTGATTAGGAAATAAATTTTGGTTACTCTTACCTTGCAAGAGATCCCATCGATAAATGTTCTTTCTTATCTTTGTTCACCTATAAATTTTCAATTTTCAAATTAAGATTTTTTTTTTGTCTTTAGAAAATGAAACTTATACTGGCATTGAACCAAGGAAACAACACGAGCATAAAGAAGAAAAGGGAGAGAGGAGCTTGTCCGGTAATCAGATTGATGAGCTGGAGGCAGTCAGTCTTCCAGTAAGTGCCAGCAAAGACCACATGGAGGAGCAGGAGGGCAGGGTTGAATCAACACTGGAGTTACACACCCAGCCCTCAGAGACAGTGGGCAGCAGGCCTGGTTCTGATTCTTCTGAGAATTCAAGTAAAGAGGATAGCTGCTTACCACTGGGTGAGACAGAAGGCCATGAGGATGTAGCAAAAAGGGAAGGAATTGCTGAAGCACCCAAGGAGCTGATTCCTGGATTATCAATGGTAGATCCCTTGATTTTATCCAGCAGTGAACATATACCTCTTTCTCTGAATCCTGAAGATGAAAATTTACAGGCTGAAGGAAATGGACTCCAATGGCAACCCCAGGACACCCCTGATGTTACTACGAGAGAAGAATATAAAAATAGTGCATTAAATCAGCAGCAACCCGATCTTACAGATAGTGATGGAAAATTACCACCACAAAATGTGCATTGTGAAGATAATAGAACATCTGACTTGGAGGATCCCGAACTACATCTAGGATCAGAGGAATGGAGAGAAGAGGAGGAAGAAGAGGAGGATGAGGAGGAAGTCAGTAAAGAAACAAAAGATTACTTGAATAAGCTTTTAGAAGGATGCCTAAAAGACAGTGAACCTTGTCTTCCATATGAAGAAAATCAGGAGGACTCTGACACCCTTCAAGATCTTTCACCTGAAGAAGCATCTTATAGTCTACAGGAATCTCTGCCTTCCGATGAGAGCTGCCTTTCACTTGATGATCTTGCAAAAAGGATAGAGATCGCAGAGGTAAATCTGAGAGATTTAATACCAAAGATCAGAATTAGAAATAAATGATATTTTAAGATCAATTTATTTATACATACATATGCACACATTTTTAACTATAATGTTAATTAAGAGCACTTGTCCTAGACACAATAATTTTAATTTAATTTCAGGTATTAGGACTTAAATCTTAATACCATAAATCAATTAACAAACATCTATTAATATGTGCCCTACATACATGCCAAAAATTGTTTTTAATAATGATTTTTTTGAAATTCAAGGAAATTACTGGTCTCTAGATATAGTTGAGTTATATTTTTTAATTACTAGGAAAAATCTTTAATAAATAGGACTTATATATGGTAGTAAAAAAAAGTTCAGCACATAAGAATTATTCTCCAATTAGCTTTTAATAATATCTTTTCATTAAAGTCTTTTCTTTCCTTTTCATATAGAAGATAAAATTTAGTATATTCCATTTTGAATCTTAATTTAAAAAAAATTTTTAAAAAGTAGTTTGAAAATATTAAAATGCAGTGTATTAGAAACAAGGTTCCATTCTGATTTTAATAAACATAGTGTTTTAAGGACAAGCACAGTAATACTCAATGACTTGGACCACCTACCCCATTAGCACAATAAGTAATTCAGATTCAGATTTTTTCCTAAAGAAATAAAACTCTCTTCAGTGAAACAAGTTCAAACAAAAAAGTAACCTTCTTTTAGAAAATAGCCATACCTACTGAAGAGCCTTTTTTTTTTTTCCTAAGTCTTTGTTAAGTTTCATTCTTTCCTTTTAATTGATTCTGGGCTTGTTTTGTCTACTGTTGATAATGATAGAATTCTAGGTAAAACCATAAAACTACTCTGCATAGTACTTTCAGTAAGCCAAGATTAAAGGCAAACAAATAATTACATTGGTTATAATATTGTTTGAAATACTTTTCTCCCCAAGATTCCAGTAACATTTAAACCTTAATTGCTGCTAAAGTAGGACATAAGCTTCTTTTTTTTTTAATTCTTAGTTTCCTTCATTTACTATTTATAGTTGATTTTCCAGGAATAATTTTCTTTTGGAGTTTTTCTTGGCATAATTAATCAGAGTAAACGATAAATTATTTTGATACTCTTCACTCTCATTTATATTTGTTTCTATGCAACCCAGTGCAGATTTGTTGAAGCAAATCCCTAAATTACTTTTTTCCAATTCAGGGAGGGTATTAACCAGACTCACAAAAAGAAATGAAAATTTCGGCTGAATTGTGAAGCAATCCATGAAATCATGCTCTCTGTGCAGCCATCATGGGTGGAGAATAAGAAAGTGCTAAGTGAGGCCGAGTGCCTAGAGTGGAGTAAAGTATGACAAACAGTGCCTTGTAAATCTGTATGAATGCTATATCAATGTAAATTGCTCTTATTATACTAATATAGTAAGCTCCACACGTGTGGAGTTTATGGAGTATAGAGACCTAAGGGGTGGGGTCATCTAATCTTCCAGCCTCTATTCATAGGAGAGGAAATTGAAGCTTCAAGAGGTAAAGTCTAAGGAAATGGAATTGAAGACTGACTTGACTGGATTATACGCTGAACTAACTAGTTGTTTCAGAGCAAAATATATATATAGCTTATATAATATAGCTTATTATATATATATATACATAGCTTATACTAATTTATCTTACTCATCAAAAGCACTATATTAATTGTCTTCTGTGTCTAGAGCACAGTCTCTAGACCCTGGGGAAGAGTGAAAATTTAGATGACATCAACTATTTTGTCATATCAATTAATTTTTAAGTCAGCCTTTTTGTGTGGAAACCACCTTTTATACATTGGCCAAATTAACATCAGTCCTCTAGCTATCAATTCTAAGCTAAAATACAAATGCTGACAGATTTTTCCCACTGTGGAAAAAAATGGCTTGTTCTGTATATTTTTAAATTTCTTTTATAAGTTGTCTTGTTTATTTTTTATTGAACTGAATACAGCCAGTGTCTCAATAGAGTACTGGGCTTGAAGTCAAGCCTCAGATGCTTATTAGCTGTGTACACCTGGACAAACTATGTTTCTTACTTTGCTCATCTGTAAAATGGGGATAATAACAGCACCTACCTTGACCTAAAGATCAAATGAAATCACATTTATGTAGCACTTAGAGCAGTCCCTGAGATATCGCAGACAAATAGTTTAGTTATCCTGGGTCTTATAGCAAGTGAATGATGCTATATTTAAACTGTGGTGTTCTTGACTGCAGGCTCAAGCCTTTATCTTCTGCATCAGCTAGCTGACCCTAAAGTGAAAGTTTACTCTCAGAGCCTAGAGTGCAAGGGCCAGAGCCAGGTTCTGGTGAAAGGGTGATGAGGAAGTTGACCAGAGTGTAGTCAGCATGGTTTGAAAATAAACAGGAAGTGAATAACTGATAGCCTTTTCTTTTTGTGTGCTCTGCATGCTCCCCTGAAGCCAGGATTCCTTGGACTGGCAGTTAGGAGCCGCCTTCGTGTTCTAACTCATAATGAGGGGGACTCAGTTTACTCAAAGAGAATAGTCTCTGATAACTGTTAACTACTAACAGTATGTAACAAATAATTGATAACTTTCTGAATTAGATACAATCCCGGCTGCCTGTCTTTGGGAAAAAAAGCTAAGATGTTGTCCTATTCCTCCAAAACAAGGGTTCTTACTTGGGAGTCCGTGAACTCTTTTTTTTTTTTTTTTAATGCTTCAATAATTGAACTTTAATATAATTGATTTCTTTTATAATCCTTTTTATTTCATGCATTTAAAAACTCTGAAAAGAGATGCATAGGCTCTATTCATCAGATTCCCAGAAGGATCTCTGACACAAAAATAGTTAAAAACTCCTGCTTTGGAGAAATATGTGAGAATCCTTAGCTATGTCCTCCTACTTCTAGGCTATTGAATTCCTTCACAAAAGACAACCACCACATTAATCTTCTATCATTCATGAACTCTTTATTTGTTAATTTTTCAGCTGTATCATTTATTTGATAAATATGTGCCCTTTATGTTGTTAGGCACTTTTTATGGATCTGACTTTTAATGTCTAAGTTGCAGAATAGTGGTTTTATGCATTAATAGAGGGGGTTTACTCACCAGGAGCTGCCTACTCAGATGAAAGTACAGATGTAGAAAAATAGATAAATATTTCTCAAGTTGTAGTATTGTACCACAGAGGTACACACATAGAAAGGTCCAGAATACTGCTTTGGTTGTTGATTGTGTGACTTTTCATGGACTTGCATAAATGAGTCTATCAATGCAAATTAGAGGGAAAGTAGGCTTTTTTTTTTTTCATTTACTAATAAGAAACAAAAATATGTAGTTTTGAAAGAGTGGGTTTTGTGGTGTTTTTTTTTTTTAATTATGTTCCTTAAATTGGTCTTTGCTTTTCTCAGTTTTAATATAACTGCTGACAATTGGATCCACTACCTAAGTTGATGTGAATTGTTTATTAAAAAGAAGCAGTACAATGTCCTGTCATCATTTCATTACCATTCATTTGTTTATTTTTGCTGGGGCAGTTGGGGTTAAGTGACTTGCCCAGGGTCACACAGCTAGGAAGTATTAAGTATCTGAGAACAGATTTGAACTCGGGTCCTCCTGACTTCTGGGCTGGTACTCTATTTATTGTGCCACCTAGCTGCCCCATTTCATTACCATTTAGAATGATATCAGTATTCATTCTTTAAGCTAGCAAGCCTCATTATGATAGGGGAGGGACTGATAAGACAGACTTGCTTATGAATCAAGAAACATGCAGTTCAATCTCTTGGAAAAAAAAATATTTTCTAATTGATATTTCACCCAAAGTATCTTTCTTTTTGAGATTCCCAACATTGAATCAGTTTCATTTTCATTTTTTATTTTCTTATTTCTTGCTGATTACATGTTCCATTATTTTGGATTTCATTTTGCATTATCCTGTCTGACAAATATTTTTGCTGAATAGGATTAGCGATATAGAACTGAAAAGAACCTTAGAAGTCATCTAGTCTTACCCATTCAGATGATGAGACTGAAATACAGCAAAAATAAGTTACTTGACCAAAGCCACTCAGGTATTAGGTGTCAACACTCAGAACTTTTGAAGCAATCATGATTTTTCTTTTAAACCTTGCTGTCTCCCAATCATTTTATCCCCATTTCAAATATAGGGAAATCAAGTTCAAAGCATTTAAGCCATTTGCCTCTGTTCATATATGAATTCAGAGGTAGGCAATGCTCCTAGGTCTTCCTAATTTCATGTCTCTCCTCTGCCTATATAAAAGTAGATCTGGAAATACTTTTTTTCTGTGACTTTGCTTTAAGTTACTGGGGAATATAATTTGTCTTTTGGGTTTATCAACTCCATTAAAGCAAAATTTCAGTTAACCCCCCCCCCCCAACAAGTTTGTTATCTTCTTGTTATCTTCTATAGGATTCATTATATTCATTCATGTTGACAGTATCAAATGTTAATTTGCATTTAGTTCCATTTTTAACAACATGTATGTGTGTTATAAAATACTTGCAGTTCTTAGTTCTCCTCATTAATATCTGATGCATTTTCCGTATATCAAACCCATTCTTCTAGTTTTACATTAATTGGTACACATTTCTAAGCCAAATGTCAAATTTCTAAAAATGGGGTCTATTATTTTAAGTATCTCCTAATTGGGATAGAATGCAGAATACAATTATTGTAGTGTTAGAGATCATTTCCAAAAAAATTTTTTTTGTTTTATTTATTTAACATTTTTCCCTAGTTCCATTCAAAACAAAAAAAATTTTTTTACATTTGCTTTTAAAATTATTGAGTTCTAGATTCTCTCCCTTTTCCCCACCCACAATTAAGAAACTACTTGTGAAGTTATGCAAAACATTTCCATAAAAGTTAAGTTGTGGAGGGAAAAAATAGATGTCCTACCCTAATGAAAATAAAAATCCTCAAAAAAAATTAAGGAAGAGAGAAAGAGAGAGAAGAGACAGACAGAGAGGGAGGGAGAGAGATACAGAGAAAGAGAGAATGCTTGAGTTTGTATTCAGACATAATCAGTTTCTTTTCTGGATAAGGATAGGATTTTCATCATAAGTCCTTCAGAGTAGTTGTGGATGATTATTCTGCTGAGAATATTAAAGTCATTAACAGCTGATCATCCTGGAACATTACTATTACTTAGCATACGATATATTTCAATTTGAATTCATGGAGGACTTTTCAGGTTGTTGTTTTTTGTTTTTTTTCCTGAGAGTGTCCTGCTCATTTTCTATAGAACAAAAATATTCCATCATAAACACAACAGAGTTTATTGAGCTATTCCCCAATTAATGGGCAAACCCTCAATTTCCATTTTTTTTTTTTTTACCTCAAGTAGAGAGTTGCTGTGAATATTTTTTGTTTTTTCTTTTTTTTTTTTCAATCCCTTTTGGTATTCATGGCAAGTAGTGGTGTTGTTAGGTCAAAGTTTATGCGTGACTTTATAGCCCTTTGGGCACAGGTCATATCTTTTGATCATTTATCAAATGTGGCATGGCTCTAATTTTTTATAAATTTGACTCAATTCCCTCTATGTTCAAGAAAAAAAACTTTATCAGAGAACCTTGCTTTGAAAGAAAAATATTTTTGAGAAAAAAACTTGTGTTGGGGGTGGTAACTGAAATTTTGCTTTAATGGAGCTAATAAACCCAAAGGAAAAATTATATTCCCCAGTAACTTAAAGCAAAGTGACAGAAAAAAAGTGTTTCCAGATCTACTTTTGGAACTCACCATTGATTTATTAGAATAACAGAAAGCTGGGCTCATTTTAATTTTAACCAGGTTGTATAATGTCTATTGTTCTGCTTGTATGTAAGTGCTTTTTATGGCCATGGTTTTTTTTGTTTTGTTTTGTTTTTTTTACATTGCCATAGTTGGTATATGTTTTGTTTTTGTAAATCTGATTTGGAATTTTCAACTACTTGTATTCATCACTTGCTATAAATCTCCCAGAGGAGAAAGAACTTCTTGAGCTTAATTGAAACCTTGTAATTTACATTAATAAACCTTTATTGCATGGCTTTTGCTGTGTATGATGTGCTTAGTTTGAAGGAATTCCAAAAGACATTTGATAAAGTCCCTTGTGCTTAATAAGATAGATGCCTATTGGATGATAATTTAGGTTGACTGAGGACTGGTTGAGTGACTAGACTCAAAAAGTATTGTTCAGTGATTCACTATCAGTTTGAAGAGAGTTCTCTAGCACAGTGCCTCTAAGAATCTGTCCTTAACCTTGTGCTTTTTTAAAAACATTTTTATTGATGATTGAGATAACAGAATAGGTATCAAACTTATCAACTTCTTCAAGAGACATGAAAGAATTATTTTGATTCTGTATATTTTTTAATTGATTCTCTTATGTAAGTGATATCCTATTCTGTATGATAGCTCCATTTTGTATGATTGCTCAAGCCACATTTCTTTGTCTACTTGCTCATGAGCTAAATTAAGACATTCAGTTCTCCTGATAATCATTTTTCTATTCTTCCCTCAAGTTATCTTTGAGGGGTGCAAGTGAACACCAGGCAGTCTAGCCCACCATCTCTAAGCTTGTAGATAGATTCAAATAATGAATATTTCTTAGTTACACAAGTTCAGTTTCTCCTTTGAGTTAGTTAGAAGAAAATTTGTTATCCTCATGTCTTCTGCCTCTGGAAAATCCCATGACATCTGTTTGTAATCTTCAATGACCTACAAGTTGATCTGGTACATTTTCACAAAATATATTGTCCATTATTGCCTGTCCTTATACAATTAAGAAGGATCTTACCTCCCCTCCTAGGAGCCAAAGAGTCTGCCATCCGTGATCCACCACCAATAGCTTCAGGGTGTAAGATAGATCCCATAAATCAACTGAAAATTCTTTAGTGACAGAGAGGAGTAGTTTCTAGATCCATATGGGTATTAGCCCATTTTCTTTCTAATTATGTCCTCATCCCTTCTCATCCCTGCTGGTAGCAGTGTAACCAATTGTTTTGTTTTCCCCATCTACCCATCTCTGTTCTTTGTTCTCTTGTATTTCACAAAACCCTGTATCATAGTTTTTAGTCATTGAGAGAGCCATTGATCCAACTTGTTGGTTACTGCTGGTCTAACTGATAAACTGACATGCTCAGACCATTGTCTCTCAGTTTACCCTAATTTTTTAAAGTAATAGATGTAAAACTAGGAGGCTAGTCAGTATTTCAAATGGCAAAAATGAAATAACATTAGTAAAGTGTTCTGTATGGTGCTAAGTATATAATTGTTATTGTTGTTAAATCGTGTTCAACTTTTCATGATCCCATTTGGGGGTTTCTTGACAAATATACTAGAGTGGTTTGGCTTCTTCAGATCATTTTATAGATGAGAAACTGGGTTTTTACACAAGGTTACATGATTTTACCCAGAATCACATAGCAAGTATCTAAGATCAGATTTGTTGACTCTTTCTAACTAGAGGCTTGGTACTCTATCCATTGTGCCACCTAACTGCTCATTATTAAGTGGTATATAGTAGACACTTAATAAATATGTTTCTTTTCCTTTCCAAAGTCAGAATCCAAAAAGACCTTGACAGTCTAGAACTCTAGAACATTAGACTAAATTTAATAAGATAACATTTAAAGGGAAATATAAAATATTATACCCGGATTCAAAAAATTAAATTTCTAAGATAAGAAAGGTGTGTCTAAATAGCAATTCACCTTTTTTTTCCTCTCTCTCTAAAAACAATTTTAAAAGGTCAATCTCTGGAGAGGATAGGCTCTAGAACAGAAAGCTTAAAGGCAATTAAGTTGGATAAGACAGTGATATCTTATCTAAACTTTGTATTTCTCCAGTCGAATTTTGAATTGCATGCCAAAATAAAATGAGGTTTGAAATGAAAGTGACTAGCAAATCATATATGTGAAAAGGAAGTAAAGATTTTAATGAACTATAAACTTAGCACAGATAAGCAGTATGAAATAGTAGCCAAAATTGCTGAAGTTATATATAATTATATGTTGTGTATGTAAATGCATTGATAGTATTCCCATGATGTCCAGAGCAAGGGAGCTGATACCTAGACAACTGTACTCTGCATTTGTCTGACCATATGTGGAGTACTCTGACTATTTACAGGCAGTCATTCAGTCAGCTAGAAATGTGTCAATTGCCTGCTGTGTGCTAAGCATTCTGCTGAGTGATTTTATATATTTGTTGCAGGAAATTTTTAGTGTGTCTTCTAAAGAAAAGAAGCCTTAAGGATACATGGAATAACCATCTTTACACATTTAAAAGAAAGTCCAAACTTATTTTGCTTAGCTTGAACAAAACCAGAAGCATGGATAAAGGCGAATGTATTTTAGATCAGCATAATGAAAAAATATCCATAGATCTGTTCATAAATGAAATGATCAGCCTTAGGTTAGTGAGTTTCACATTAGTGAACATCATCTAGGAGAAGCTAGATGACCCCTCCGATAAATTGACAAGAATTCGTTAAGCACCTGCTTTGTGTTAGGCCCTGTGCTAGGCATTAAGGATCTAAATACAAAGAATGAAAACTCTTATTCTCTTTTTTTCCTCCTTTCTTTTAATAGCTTTTATTTTTTTTTCAAATATATGCAAAGATAGTTTTCAACATTCACCTTTGTAAAACCTTGTGTTCCAAATTTCTCTCTCTCTCTTCCTTTCCCCCCTCCTTAGACAGCAAACAATCCAATAAATATATACAATTCTTCTAAACATATTTCGTCATGCTGGGCAAGGAAAAAAAAAAAACAAATAGCAGCAACAAAAGCTGAAAATACTTTGCTTTGGCCCACATTCAGTCTCCATAGTCATTTCTCTGAATCCAGATGGCTCTCTCCATCCCAAGTCTATTACAATTCCCTTGAATCAGCTCTTTGTAGAAAAGAGCCATGGCTATCGTAGATGATTGTCACATAATCTTCTTGTTACTGTGTACAATGTTCTCTTGATTCTACTCATTTCATTCAGCATCAGTTCATATCAGTCTTTCCAGACTTTTCTAAAATCAGACTGCTCATCATTTTTATAGAACAATAATATTCCATTACATTCAAGAACTTATTTAGCCATTCCCTAAGGGATATAATTTCCAGTTTCTTGATACCACAAAAAAAGCTGCTACAAACATTTTGTACATGTAGGTCCTTTTCCCTTTTTTATGATCTCTTTGGAATACAGACCCAGTAGAGACACTGCTGGACCAATAGTCCTTTGAACATAGTTCCAAATTGCTCTTCAGAACAGTTGGATCAGTTCACAATTCTACCAACAATACATTAGTGTCCCACTTTTCCCACATCCCCTCCAACATTTATTGTCTGTTTCGGTTTTCTTGGGGTTTTTAGGAGCAGCCTTTGCTTTAGTTCAGTAATCACCACAAGTGCAGCCAGGAATTAAAGTCCAAATCCTTTATTATCTCTTTCAAAGTCCTATCTCCTTCACTTGGGGCTTGACCAGTTTTCTGAAGGCCTTCAGGAGTCTTAGTTTGAGTGGAAAATTGAGGGAGGAGAGCCTGCCACCAAGGTGGTGTGAGATGGGATGAATCTGTCTGAGTCCAAGGACTTGTGCTCCAGCCTTCAGCCTTCTGTCCACTTGTCTCTGAATGAACCTAGCTGAGTTTGTCCAAGCTTATATGCTCTCTTATCATAGGGGTGAATCTTGTAGAACTATATTAAACACTAAGTATATGTACTGAACTTGAGAACTTACTAAGCACCATACTAAATAATATCGTCTTTATCAATTCCACTGAGTTAGCCTCTTGTAACAATCCTTGTTTCAGAGTTCTGGCCCATAACAATTTATCATTATCTTTTTCTGTCGTCTTTGCCAAAAAACCCTGTATTCTCAAAGACCTTACATTCCAACTGAATCTCCTAGATTACAAGGGATCTCTGAGACTATCTTATCTAAATTCTAATTGTAAAGAATTCTTTTTACTACATTTTCCAGCTTTTATAGAAAGCCAATTGCAAATGACCTCCCTCCTTAACTATCTTGTATTTAATTATCTTGTGTTTATTCTGCATATACTTATACATAGATGCATGTATACATACACGTGAATATATATGATTCGGTTTTACTGACACTTCTCACACTTCTCCAGGGAACCCATGGCTTTTTATGTAGTTCTACAAAGCCTTGCTTCACAAAAGTTCAATGATTCCTCAAAATAAGGCCTCTAATTTGTATTCTGTTCCTTCCTATTTCAAGCAGATGATTTTAACCTCAGTGTCTGAGTTTTCTTCTCATTTACTGGATTAGATTTTGCCCTTCAAGTTGGAAAACAGCTTTATTTGTTTATGCAACAAATTAATTTTGTTAAGGTGGTCTTTAATATTAGAGGGTAGCATTGAAAAGACTGCTTATTATGCAACTGTGGTACAATAGGCCAGATGGATCTTATTTTCATCTTCAGTTATTTAAAGAGCATCACCAATAACAATTATATTAATTTGCAGCTTGAGAAATTATTTTGTTCTCAATGGAAACACATTGAAAAGCTTTGTTGTAGTTTTCCTTTTTGATGTAAGGAGGGAGCTATTTGGAGATTAATTTAGCATGCAATTTCAACATCTTGTTTCCTCAGATTACTGATCAGACTCATGGTTAAACAGTATTGCTATCTGGATTTGGAGAAGAGCTAGAGAAACTATGGCCTTAGGTTCTAATGTAGCTAAAAAGAATATTCAGGTACCTACTTGGGCACATTATATTCTGCCTTTTTATTCTGTAACTTGAAGTTGTACACCAAGACTCTTCCAAGGGCAGCACTCGGGTATCCCCACACCTTCATCTTTATTCTTTGGGCATCTCTTTTTGACCACCTCTTCTTCCTTCTATATGTTGACCCACCTGCCTTTTTTTTTTTTTTCCCAATTTATAAGAGATTCAGTACTCCTGGAAAAGCTAAGGAATGGAGAAGGGAGGGAGGGAAATGAAAAGAATTGGAAAAGTTTTTACCTTATCTCTATTCTCAAAACAAAGGGTTACAGTTGCTTCTGAATTGTTTCCCATCACTTCAATTAATGCCCCTACTTAAAGGCATCTAGAAAAGAGAAGTGTAAATTATACTTTGATTTGTAGCCAAGAACTGGAGGGATATTAGGTAGTCATAGCTTATTGAGTCATCTCCAAGAACAATGGCTCTTTCTCATCCTTGCCCCTCTTTGGAATTTACTTCCACCCAGAATATGTATGGTGATGTCATCTACCGATGTGGTACTAATTACCAACTTAGTCTCCAAAACCTTTGGGTCTTCCAAGTTGTAATAAAGTGAAGAAACTAAAGTAGCTTAACATTTACATGCAACCAAAAAATTAAACTGAAAATTAAGAAAAAAGTCAAGAATGCTGATTGCAAACACCATGTGTAATCATCAACTGCTTTAGGCTTTCTTGAAGGTGAATCTTTTGTTTGTTTTTAGAAAACAAAATAAATTGTTTCATGAATTCTTTACTATTCAACCCTATCACTCTTAGCTTATTAGAAAATGAAGCAGTGTGCTATTTAGTAGAAGCAGAAAAATCTAAGTTGTGGTCCCAATTCTCTAAACTGTTTCTGCTTTAAAGGAATTTTTGTTCTTTTGTTTGGATTTACTTTCTCTAGAAGGGCTGAAAAACCGTTCTTGTTCATGAGACATGTATATTTATACTTAAATCTTAATGTGATATGAACTGCTCTAAATTTCCCAGAACAAAGATATTATTAGGAATACTTTTTGAAAGGCATAAATTGCTGACTTTTATTGATTTTTTGGAAACAGTGACTTTTGTGTGCTCATTTTTCAAAGAATTGAAATAGAGGACTATATTTGGTAATTTAGTTCTAAGAACCTTAAGATTTGAAAATAACACATTATGCAAATGCAAAGCCCATTATCAAAGACAAGCTTACACTGGAAACCACCTCAGTTTTCTATATCTTATCTGTCAAATGAAAGATAGATATTATAGGTAGTCTTTAAGGCAGTGCAACTTTTAGCATTTCATGTTTGTTCAGCCACTTGTACCCATTTTATTAATTCAAAGTATATTCTGCAAACCAGCAGCATGCACATGAACTTATATTAATTGATATGCTTCTGATGTGTTTTGGTTAGACTGCCCCACTCCAAGTGCTAGTCTTTTCCCCTATACTCTTCCTCATGCTGCTTCCTCTCCTTGGGATTTTCTGACAGAATTGTCTCAAGAAATAAAGGAAGGAAAAAAGAGACAACGAACAAGAAGTAATGACTTAAACAAGGAGTGATAATGGGCCTAAGAAAAATGTCTCATCATTTTAAAGTAATGAAAATGAGTAGATAGGTGGGTATGATAAATTGCCTATGAAAATAACTTTTCAGCAAAAAAGCTATAAGAATTTTTTTGTATAGAAGCATAATAAAATCATGTCTATATCTATATATGCACATATATTCATATTTTCACAAAGACTACTTTGAAGATCATTAATTTATGTATGCATAAGAATCTTGAATCAGATGTAGAATCTCCAGTTAGCACCACAGGATTTAGAAATGGAAGGAACCTTCGAGGTCTATCACCTCGTCCACTTTATCATTTTAGAGATGAAGAAGCTGAATTAACCAAGTATAAAATGATATTGGGTAAAAAACATTCTCTGTACAACAGCTTTATCCTTTGGGGTACAGTTATCTTAAACAATTCAGAGATGGAAAGAGGGGCTGGCTTTGAGATTCTGTTGGTACAGGGAAGTCCTAAAGCACTAAGACATTAAGTGATTTTCCCAGGGTCACTGAGTCAGCATGTATTGGGAGCAATACCTAACCCTGGCTTCCAGATCCATTGTCTCTCCACTATTCCACATTTGCCAGAGTTAAACTAATGTTGCTATCAGTAGCCTCAAGAAATAGGTTAGAACTGAAGATTGTTTTCTATTTTTAACATAATCTGCTCTCACCTATAATCTGATTTAGACTCCAAAGCCTGAGCAATTATGGAATGAAGGCATTAAAGAAATAATACTACTTTTCTTCCTCCAATTATGTTTTCTTTCTTGACTTCCTTTTCTGCACACAGATAGTTACAAGAAAGTAGTGGTAGATAGATAATCTTATGTTGAAACTTTGTGAGCAGTTTTAAAGATTGGATAACTAGCATGAAATAATGATACCAAAAGGCATATATTAATTTTGTTGTCAAGCTAAAAGTACCAAATATTTTTTTATTCTGCTTTCATTTATATGTCTGTAAAATTGCAAAAATGATTGAACAGTTCTTTTAGTAATCTGTTCTTTTTAACTGTCTTTCTACATTATTGGTTTCAGAAAGGTAGCTTATTTGAAAGAATATGAAGTATTTTTCATTCATTAAATTTTTATTAAGGGGCAGGTAGGTGGTGTAGTGGATAAAGTGCCTGCTTTAGAGTCAGGAAGACTCATCTTCCTGAGTTCAAATTTGGCTTCTAACTACTTATTAGCTAAGTGACCCTGGGTGAGTCACTTAACCCTGAATGTCCTCCCCCTCAAAAAAAAATTGTTATTAAATTATTTTTTAATTTATTTACTTATTAAATTATTAAATTATCAATTTATTTATTAAACTCCTCCCCAGTCCCTACCATCCCCACACTAAGGCCTCTGAACTTCCTTTCCACCTACACTGTTAAGATCTCATAAATACAGCACTACTCTCCCCTCTGTTAGTGTGTGAGCTCCATAAGGTCAGGACCTGTGCATTTGCCTTTCTTTGTATCCCCAGTTGACATTTTAAGAAAAATGTCATGAGAAATATAGCATAAAAGGAATTTAATTTTATGAAAAATATGAAAAATTACGAAAAACAGTTTTTTAAAATATCTTTAGTTTATACTCCAAACAAGTTTACAAAATAAACCCAATACTTATGGCAAATTATATGGAATTAATAAAGAACAGACCTAAGAAATGATTTAGTTCCTATTATCTATTTAACTGCTTTAGTCCCCACAGTTTGTCTTTGAAGTTTTAAGTCTTCAGTTACAGGCAAATTGTAGTGCAATTAATTGAAATAACATGCAGATACAATTATGAATGGTTGCTATTTATCTCTGAAGAATGAAGAAGAGCTCTAGAAGTTGGAATATATCCAAATATTTTCCAAAAAAGACAAAATAGAATCTAAAAACTGTAAACTAATGCAGTTGACAAGTTGGCAACACAGAATTGGAAAGAACCTCCAAGATCATCTAATAAAACAGAAATCCCCTCTAGAGCATAACTAGCACATGGATTTCTCATTTTATAATGAAGGAAATTAAAACCCCAAAAAGTAAAGTGATTTGCCCAAACTGACACAGCTATATTAATCCCTAGAACAGATTAATCTCCAGGACAGATTATTGAAGAATTACATGAACACATAGGCCAGGAAGGCAACACTAAGGGCCAACACTGATTCACTAAGAATGTCCTGATAAAGCAAAGTGATTTCTTCCCTTTTTTTCCTTTGGTGGAAGACTAGGAAATTTCCACCAGAGTCCTATTCTAGTGCTTCTTTGTTACATAAAAGAAACACCAAATTCTCACAAAACAAAGTTCAAGCCTTGGCAATTCATTCTACCAAATTTGGGTGGGGGGGGGGGAAGAAAAAGAGGGGGAAGGAAATCTCAGTACAGTTCTGGCAATGGGTCATGTGTCTCTTGTTCAAGGCCAGCCTGGTCAAGTTCAGTGCTAGAGAACTGACCACAGTTGGTGAGGTAAAGAATTTTTTCAGCCACACCTTCTCAGAAAGACTAACTCCTGAGGCAATGGTCTCAAACTCAGATAGAAATAGGTTTCATTAAACTATATATAAAGATCCCTATTGGTACCTCTTGTCTCAGAAAACTCCATATAAACATTGTCTATGAACTTAGTTCTTTCTGACTTCAGTTCATATAATAAAGATCTGGAATTTTTAGTGCACTAGAATATCTGTATGAATCAATAATGTGTGGTTGCTAAAAATAATACAATTTAAGCTACATTAATAGAACCATTGTCCAGAACAAAAACGGTGATAGTACCAATGTACTCTCTCTTCATCAAACCACATCTATAGTCTTTTTTTTATTTCTCAGTACCACATTTTAGAAAGGACATTAATAAGTTTGAGCCATTTCAAAAGAGAACAACCCCAAACCATAAAGGATGCTTTAGAAGAACAGGGGAATGTTTAGCTGGAAGAAGAGTTGGAATATAATAATGGTCTTGAAACATTTAAAATGTTATTGGACATTTTTCTTGACTTTAGAAAGGAGAATCAAGAATAGAAGATAAAAGGAAGAAGATTTTGGTTTAAGAGAGAATTTCTGATAATTGGACCAATCAAAAAATGGAATAGGATGCCTTTTAAAGTGAGGAATTTTCTGTCATTTGGAAATATTCAAGAAGAGGCTAGGTCACTATTTGTCCAATATGTTACAGAAGGATCCATGAATAGAATAAGATATTAATCACCTTGGAAGCAGCTTCTAAGATTGCTAAATCAAGGCTAAGTTTACATTATGTATTGGTCAATCTGCCATCTGGGGGAGGGGGTAGGAGGGGAAAAATTGGAACAAAAGATTTGGCAGTTGTCAATCCTGTAAAATTACCCATGCATATAACTTGTAAATAAAAAGCTATAATAAAAATAAAGTATATGTTAAATACAATATACATATACATGTCCATACAATTATTTTGCTGTACAAAAAGAATCAGACTTTGAAATAGTGTACAATTAATCTGTAAAGGAAATAAAAAATGCAGGCAGACAAAAATAGAGGGATTGGGAATTCTATGTGGTGGTTTATACTTATTTCCCAGAGTTCTTTCACTGGGTGGAGCTGGTTCAATAATGGCTGCTCTATTGGAACTGATTTGGTTCATCTCATTGTTGAAGAGAGCCACGTCCATCAGAATTGATCATCATGTAGTATTGTTGTTGAAGTATATAATGATCTCCTGGTTCTGCTCATTTCACCATCATCAGTTCATGTAAATCTCTCCAGGCCTTTCTGAAATCGTCCTGCTGGTCATTTCTTACAGAACAATAATATTCCATAACATTCATATACCATAATTTATTCAGCCATTCTCCAATTCATGGACATCCACTCAATTTCCAGTTTCTAGCCACTACAAAAAGGGCTGCCACACACATTTTTGCACATACAGGTCCCTTTCCCTTCTTTAAGATCTCTGTGGGATAGAAGCCCAGTAGTAATACTGCTGGATCAAAGGGTATGCACAGTTTGATAACTTTTTGAGCATAGTTCCAAATTGCTCTCCAGAATGGCTGGTTATATTCACAATTCCATCAACAACATATCAGTGTTCCAGTTTTCCCACATCACCTCCAACATTCCACATTATCTTTCCCTATTATTCTAGCCAGTCTGACAGGTGTGTAGTGGTATCTCAGAGTTGTCTTAATTTGTATTTCTCTGTTAATAATGACTTGGAGCATCTTTTTCATATGACTAGAAATAGTTTTAATTTCTTTTTCTGAGAATTCTCTGTTCATATTCTTTGACCATTTATCAATTGGAGAATGGCTTAATTTCTTATAAATTAGAGTCAATTCTCTCTATATTTTGGAGATGAGGCCTTTATCAGAACTTTTGATTGTAAAAATGTGTTTCCAGTTTATTGCTTCCCTTATAATCTTGTCTGCATTAGTTTTGTTTGTACAAAAACTTTTCAATATGATATGATCAAAATTTTCTATTTTGTGATTAATAATGATCTCTAGTTCTTCTTTGGCCACAAATTCCTTCCTCTTCCACAGGTCTGAGAGGTAAACTATCCTGTGTTCTTCTAATTTATTTATAATCTCATTCTTTATGGCTAGGTCCTGAACCCATTTTGACCTTATCTTGGTGTACGGTGGTAAATGTGGGTCAATGCCTAGTTTCTGCCATACTAATTTCCAATTTTCCCAGCAGTTTTTGTCAAACAGTGAATTCTTATCCCAAGAGCTGGGGTCTTTGGATTTGTCAAACACTAGATTGTTAAAGTTATTGACCATTTTCTCCTTTGAGCCTAATCTATTCCACTGATCAGCTAATCTATTTCTTAGCCAATAGCAAATGGTTTTGTTAACCGCTGCTTTATAATATAATTTTAAATCTGGCACAGCTAGGCTACCTTTATTTAATTTTTTTTCATTAGTTCCCTTGAAATTCTTGACCTTTTGTTTTTCATATGGACTTTGTTTTATTTTTTTTTCTAGGTCATTAAAAATAGTTTTTTGGGAGTCAGATTGGTATAGCGCTAAATAAATAGATTAGTTTAGGGAGTAATGTCATCTTTGTTATATTTGCTCGTCCTATCCAAGAGCATTTAATATTTTCCCAATTGGTTAGATCTGACTTTATTTGTGTGGAAAGTGTTTCGTAGTTTTGCTCAGATAGTTCCTGACTTTCAACCTTGGCAGATAGATTCCCAAATATTTTATACTATTGGTAGTTACTTTAAATGGAATTTCTCTTTGTAACTTTAACTGTTGGGTTTTGTTAGTGATATATAAGAATGCTGATGACTTATGTGGATTTATTTTGTATCCTGCAACTTTGCTAAAGGTGTGGATTATTTCTAATAGCTTTTTGGTAGAATCTCTGGGGTTCTCTAAACATACCATCATATCATCAGCAAAGAGTGATAATTCGGTTTCCTCATTGCCTACTCTAATTCCTTTAATCTCTTTCTCAACTCTTGTTACCAAAGCTAGCATTTCTAATACAATATTTAATAGTAATGGTGATAGTGGGCAACTTTGTTTCACTCCTGATCTTATTGGGATACATTAGCTTTTTTGATTCCCATGTCACATTGTTGACTAAGTTTATTGTCCATTAAAATCTCCAAATCTACTTAAAAAAAAAAACTCTCTAGTTTTGCCTCCTTAGAACTATATTATTGGTTCTCTATTGCTTTATTAGTATGTACAAATATGTTTTTGATCTAGGAAGCTTTATGGTTTCTGGTATATTATTTAAAACATTAGTTTTCTATAGGAAAACCTAATCTAACATATCATTTCAATTTATAAGCACCATTTTTGGTGCTATACATAACTAATTATAGTTATATAATTATATAATATGTAGTTATAAATAACTAATACTCTTGGCATCTTTCATACTGTGTTTTTGTTCCTACTTATGGATTACAAAACAGCAACATCCAAATATCATTAATCTTATTAAAAAGTAATTAATGAAAAAAAAAGTAAACAATGAACTTTTGTTTTGCCCCTACCCTGATGAATAATGAAATGTGTTATTAATATGATCCATCAATTTGTTTTCCTTGGCAATACTTAAAAGTGGTGTTTCTAAAATTTGACAGGTTGTTCCAACAGAGGGATTGGTATCTATATTAAAGAAAAGAAATAGTGAAGGAAATCAGCTTTCCCAAATGCAGCAAAAGTCATCAAAGAGACGAGTGAGGTTCCAAGAAATGGAAGACTCCTTGGATCAGGGTAAGTTGTAGATAATGATTAGTAACAAAATTTTTTAAAAGCGATGTGAATTTAGCAACTAATTTTATCCCTACATATTCTATTCAACTAGGAAGAGGTTGTAATAAATATGTATAATTTCATGGTGGTCAGCTTTCCTAAAAAACACCTTTACACACTTCACTGTAAGGAAAACAGCCCATCATTATGTCTATGCTCGAGTCTGTTGTTCTTCATGGCATATGTCAGAATTTGTGGTGCACAGACAGAAATCACCTTTAAGAACCTAGGTTGACTTATTCCACATTGAGTCATGAAAGGAAGATTTTAATGCAGAAATTATTTTCTTCAAATCATTTCAATTTTGAACATTTTGTTTGCCTCTAACTAGAGATTGCTAGAACTTTTGTTTCTTTCACATAGCTCATCATGAGGAAAAAGAAAAGCATCATCTCAGAAAGGATTACTCTTATTACTATTTATTACTCTTTCAGAATATCTGTAGATTATAAGCCTTGTATCAAGTTCTTGATCCTCTTTTAAAGTATCCCCATCTCCTCAGATAACTCTACAATGGATAAAAATTCATTAGGAGAATAATATTCTGGAATTTAAAATTCTAATAATTGCCATCAGCTTTGCCATAATTTTATAAGTTGGAATTTGCAGGACTGGTCCTATAGAAGCTCATTTTTCCCTGCAATTCATAGCTGCCTTTGGGACAGGGGTGGTATTGGGTAATATGATTTCATAAGCCAAATTACCTAAGGGGTCAGGACTTGATAACCAATAGCATGCCCCATTTCTTAAAGTTAAAGCATAACTTTGTTACCTTAGGCTTATTTTAAAATATAACATTATTTAAATATTTATAATATTGTTTCATTAATCACTCTAAGTTAGATAAAAAACACAAATTAGGGCAGGATTTAAAAGAAATATGTCCAGGAGTGTAGTACTTTTGTCTAAATCACAGATGTTATTAATCACCTCTTGACCCTGATTCTCTCCACTGTATTTCAAGAACTTTCTGTCACTCTATCCCATCTACTTATTGGCTATAGAATATAGACTTGTACATGAAAGAAAACTTGAGATCATCTAGTTCAACCCTCTTACTTTACAGATGAAGTAACTCAAAGGCAATGGCTTGCCAAATGTCACACAAATAGTGAGCAGCAGGATATCTGAGAACCACTAAGCGGTGACCCCAGAGCTAGGACACACCAGGCTGCCTTCTTGATAGTCCTGAGAATTCAGACTGTTGCTCCATTCTTGGCTTTGCCTAGTTCAGAGATGTCTTTAAGTCACTCTTCCCCCAACTCCCCATTTCTTTTTCCTGAAACATGAAAATGGAAAAAAGACCATGTATCCTTATCTGTCTTTACACTGTTCTATGTAAAGAAACCTACAAAACCAAAAAGCTCCATTCCCATAAATCTTTTCTGTCATGAGAGGGCAACTGCCCAAATGTCAAGCACACAGGGTCCACACTTAGTTTCATTCCCATTTCTACCATTTATGGCATGTATGTAATTTTAGCTAAGTCGATTAATTTCCCTGAGCTTCATTTGCCTCATCTGTAAAATGGGAATGGCAATTCTTGGCTGGTCTGCCTGGAAGATCAACTGAAGTGACCACAGGTATTAAAGGACTCTCAAGAGTTGTGGGAATTTTGGTGGATGATTATATCATCACTGCATTCTGTAGATTCTATTCAACCTGTGTTTTTGCTACAAACATCTTAGAGACAACCTTTTTCTCCTTGAACACTTTAAACATATATCAATAAAGTTAAAAAAAAAATTATGAACAGTTTAAACTATATGGAGATAGTTGTGCTGAAGTTTCTAAATGATGATCTGGGGTTGGGGAGGGCAGCTGGATTGTGCAATGGATAGAGCACCGGCCTGAAGTCAAGAGGACCTGAGTTCAAATCTGGCTTCAGACACTTATCACATCCTAGCTGTGTGATCCTGGACAAGTCACTTAACCCCAATTGCCTCAGGGGGAAAAAAAAAAAGATATGAGGGTAGATAGAGTTCAGAGCTAGCCTCAGACACAACACTTTCTAGCCGTGTGATCCTGGGGCAAGTCACTTAATCCCAATTGCCTCAAAAAAAGACAAACAAACAAAAATAAAAAAACAAATAAATGATGATCTGGGCTTATAAAAGGCATATTTCTATTTGAATAAACTTTTTTTTTCAGCAGAGGAATTTCTAGGTTCAATCATTTCATTTGATTCAAAAATGACATTCTTACCTAAAGCAAAGCTTTAACCATAATATTAATAAATTATTTCAATTTATCTTGGTTACCTCAGGATTTGTAATTATAGAGTAAAATTTTATATTAAAATGCTCAGATTCTCTTTAAGCACAGTTTCATTACTACAAGAGCAAATTGACCTTAAAAGAGTCTTAGATTTGGAGTCAGAGAACTTGGATCAGAGTCTCAGCTCCATTATTTACCATTAGTGGCTTTGGGCAAGTTACTACCTTATGTAGGCTCAATTTTCTCAAGTGTGGGGGTCGGGATTGGATGCTTTAAGTTCTGGGACAGCTTAGGCTTTTAATTTTTTTTTATGTTGTAGGCACTAGCAGAATGTAAAATTGACTTCTTTTCTCAAAGATCACATATACTTTGTCTCTATACCTAATCTTAGTGATAGCATTAATTTCTATTCTGACTCGAGTCAGAAAGGCACCATGATGTAGTATCTAAGTCACTAAGTTGGGAGGCCCAGAAGTCCTAGGCCTGAACTCCAGCCCAAATGTTTGCTAGCCCGTCCCTAGACAAATCAGTTACTCCCTCTGCTCCCTAATTTCCTCATCTTAAGAGGACGAGGTTGAATATGGGGACTACTGAACCTCTCCCAGCCATTCATCTGGGATCTTCCAAGTTGAATAAGCTGCAAGACATTGAAATATAAGTGGTTTTTTGTTCACATTAGTGAAGCCTGAAGCTTTTCCTAGAGGACCGGGCTTCTTTTCATCCTGGCAGGTGCTTAGGGTCCTGTTTTGGTTTCCCTTTGATGACCTCTCCATATTGGAGATTTGTACGTGACCTCTGGTTTGTCTTCATGATCTTACAGATGAAGTTGGTGGCGGCTCCTGCCTTTTACTGGTCTTGCTGTGCATAGTGACCGTTTTCCTCAGCGTCGGAGGAACTGCCCTGTACTGTACCTTTGGTGATGTCGAATCACCCGTTTGTACTGACTTTGCGGCCAACATGGATTTCTATTATTCCAAGTTACTGCAGGGAATAACAGAGCTTAAACACAGGATATCCTTCTCCTAGCAGCGTCCCAGCCTTGAGTGCTGCTAGTGGTGAGAACGCTTCTGTCCCGTGCGCTGCCGCTTTTGGTGAAATACCTTGGGCAACAGAGACTTCTTCTTGGGCAGAGACTCCGAGCACCGGAGGGTGGAAGGATGACCAAATCTTGATGTCCGTGAGAGCACATCAGTATCTTCCTGCAAGTCGCTGCAAATAGAAATGGACAAAGCATTCCTATAACCACCCATTTTTAGCCATCCTGATATGCTAAGGGTTAAAGATCACTTTTAGTTTACATTTGTTTGTCCAAAGATGTTGCTTCCAGCTATCATGCAATAAGTCTTGTGTGTGTCACAAAAAGGAATTTCCTTATAGTCTTAATGTGTTTTTAATTATACTCAAGAGCTGTGTAATCCAGGTTTAGCAAATCAATGTTTTCCAAGTCCACCTTCCGTATGTGAAATAGTTGTGTGTATGTATTTCTCTATTCTCAGGCAGTTATTATGAGCAAATACCCAACACAGAATAATAATGATCGTCATTATTCTTTTATCTTGAATATTGCTGTGCAGGCACAGATTTTCTTTCCATTTTAACCATTGTTTAACTATACAACTCTGGAATAGATGGCCTGAAGTAGACAATTGAATTTCAGAAATTTGGCTCTGGCGTGGAAGCTCTGATGGCTATGTGCAGCAGTTGACGATGATTGATTTCTAGCTGAGCCAGTTAGATCAAACAGTTCCTGCTGCTCCTCAGGCCCCCATTTCTAACCCATGGTCAGTACATGCTTCTGACATGGTTTCCATACTAATAAATGCCATGAATGAATGCTTCAAGTTCCAGCCTCTCATCTTAAAAGCAAACTTTTTTTTTTGGACAAGTAAGATTACATCATTGAGATAAATGATTCAGTATTAAAAAAAATTATGTTTCTTTTTACATTTGAATGTGCGTTTTTATATAATGAATTTGAATATGCATAAGGGACATTTAATAGACATTTTGTCAGCTTTAAAGGTTCAGTCATTTCTGGAATTCCCCTTCTTTCCCAAAAGATAATTAGTAATGATAAAATGGAATTATCCTCCTCTGAGGCTCAATTGTCTAACATTTAGGAGCCTTACTTTGCCTTTTCATATCATGGGCAACAATTACACATTATTTAATGCAAAACATTATTAAGAATTATAATTTTCCAGAAAATAATCTTTGCTTTACATTATTTTCATGTCAGAATCATCTAAAAGAGGAAGGGAGAAATCAATTTTATATTTCTATGTGTTACTGGCTGGTACAGTACCTCCCTTTGTGTTTCTGCTTATTTATTTAGATTAGATTTGTTTTTAAGGGATTTTGTTTTGTTTTTGTAAACTGAAGTGTTGCTGAGCATGCATTTAGTTATTTTAAAGATATATGTACAATAACTGTATCATTAAGCGTGTTTTGATTTTCTGCAACTTAAGTTCAGAGTGTTTTTAAACTTGTTTATTTTTAAATTGATGGTTTGTTTTCACCAAAAAATACTGTTTGACTTATCTGCATCATGTCACCATGTAATACCTTCAAGAGCTATAGGTGAGAGATATTTATTTAGAAAGTATATGATATTGAGATCATGAAATCTTATACTTAAGACTGATTTTATTAGAAAATATTTTAATGTTCTATTATAAATTTTAAGAGATTAAAAAGCCAAGGTGATTTTTTTAAAGCAGCTCAGTTGCACTGTGTATCAAATTTATACTCAAATTCTATATAAAATGTTGATGGTACTAATTCTTATATGGTTCTGTCAGTAAGGGCTGCTCAGCTCACAGGAGCTCCAGTGAGTGGCCATTAGCCATAGCCAGATGTCTTCTGTTTTGCCCTCACTTTCTAATTAGGAGACTCTCTTTGTCCTGCAGTCTGGCAGATCCACATTAAAATTAAAAATAAGGTTTTCCTCCCTCTTTCAGAGTCACACAGCTGAAGCCCTTCTCCTTCCAAGTCATTTACTGTTGGAATCTACAGGAAATCAGCTGTATTTGCCTTTAGAGCATAAGGCTTCTTCCTTTTAGCATAGTTTCTATTGATTTATTGGAAAATTTGCACAAAGAATAGAGGAGAAAAGAAATAAGATGCATCAGTAAAATTGAAAAAGTGGTGCTTAGAAGGAATATATATCCTTATAACTGCCCTGAGTGAGGAAAAGCGAGGTCAGTACAGTGTGGCCAGAGCACATAGATGCCTTGATTTACGGACCGGCTTAAAATCTCAACACAGCAAATTAGGGCAATTTTTAAAAGTTTAATAGCCATTTATTGCATGTCTTGGAAATTCCACTTAGTGATGAAAGGGCTGTTTAACTCACATGAAAAATTTCACCTAATTTTTCCAACAGTGTAAAGTTTTCTGTCATTTGAAGGTACTGATAATTTGTAACAAATCTAATATTCTTAAAGAACTGTATTTGAAAGCATCAAATCTAGCTTGTGATTTAAAATCTTTAACAAACAAAAAGTGTCTGAGAGAATTTATTTGGACCCTCGGGTGCTGAGCAGTTTTTGACTCATACGAGTACCAGGGGACCACCAACATAGTAAGATGTTGAAAGGTTCCCACTTGCAAGCATCTCTCTTTCACTTATGGCTGCACTGCCTGGAATTCTGTCATAAAAGTTCCATTCCTTCAGATTTAAGGTATTGTCTTTTAAAAGTCCAACCTTGCTGGAGAGGGAAACACATGAACCATAATGTGGGTTCTGAGGAAGGTAAGAGGCCCTGCCTGGGAATAAAAGGAAAGTGATGGGAACTCTGCAGGAGACAGCGTGAAGGCCACAGCTTCCATTACCTTTCACCACAGCTTATTCAGCCATTCCCCAATTGATGGGCATCTACTCATTTTGCAATTCTTTGCCACTACAAAAAGAGCTGCTACAAATGTTTTTGCACAACGTGGGTCCTTTTCTTTCCTTTATGATTACCTTGGGCTATAGACTCAGTAAAATGACGCTTGCTGGGTATGCACAGTTTGATTGCCCTTTGAGCATAATTCCAAATTGCTCAGTTGGATCAGTTCACAGTCCACCAACAATGCATCAGTGTCCCAGTTTTCCCACATCTGCTCCAACATCTATCATTATCTTTTCCTATCAGCCAATCTGAGCTGAGAGTGTTGTCCTGGTAACAGACCACCTTATTTCCCAAGAACCAACCTCAGTAAATATGGATAGCCTTATCCCCACTAGGCTCTCCATTTACACAATAAAGACAATACCTAAATACCTGCTATTGCAGTCTTAGAAATAGAAATGATATTACAGAGGACAAAAATGGAAAAAGCATCTAGATACAGAAGAAAGGTCCATGCTAGAGGCAACACAATTTTGAAGGTGTTGAGGGATCAGTTATCAAAGTGTGGGAGACTAGATGAGGGAAAAATACCAGAAGAGTGGCAAAAACCTTTGACCTTGTTACTACCCCAAAAGACTAACAATTACTTACTCCATACCTACTTGCCCATGCACATAAAATTTTTACAAGAATAATCTACCCACACAGCAACGACCTTGATGAGAGTTTTAGAAGAGATTAGTCAGGTTTTTATTAGCAGTATTCTTTGGTAATCTGTATCTTTATGCACATTGTGAATGAAGAATTTATAGAATATAAAGTGCTACTATACTTATTTTTTATTTACTATTAAAAGTATCCGAGTCAATTAAAAAAAAAAAAAAACACTTTAAAGGCCTCCAACAAGATGTCTTCATGCATATATCAAAATTAATTTCCTTGGAAAATATAACAAGGTTCAAGAACCCTTCAATCTTTAGTATCCAGCAAGGCATGAAAAATGTAGATCTAGTCTTGACAAAGATGTTGACCATTGTCATAGAAATGATCCAACACAGATCTAAAATGAAGACAAATTTCCTATAGACGATTAGATCTGGCAGGTGTTCCTAAGAGCAGTTATGTAAGGGATGCCTCCAAAGAAATATAGAATAGAGAAAGACACATCAGTTATGTGTGTGAAAGATCTTCAAAATATAAAAACTCAGGTCTTCAGCACTTTGAATGGACATGTGTAATGACCATGTGAGAGGATGTGACAAGGGCTATCCAGGAAAGCATGTGATTTGCCTTCATCACAGGGGATATCCACATCAGATCCATTTGAGCCCATAGTTTTAATACCAGTTAATTCTGCTTTCATTTATGTGGGTTGTAGTGAAAACCTTCAAGGTTTATTAGATGTAACTTACCTAGGACTTGTTTTGTCCCAGCTCTGCCCCAGTATTATTTTTTTAAATGCTACATAATTCTTGGCATTAATCCCTCTGGCAGCAATGATCATTTTATATAGTAAACATTAAGTACTTAAAAAGCAAAGCATTGTAGATAGAAAAAAAATTTAATTTTCCTCATAGAGCTTACATTCTGAGGGTCCAAGTACACGGGTAAATAAATACTAAAGTAATCTGAGGAGTAGGAAAATACTAAACAGAGATGTCAGGAAAGGGCTGAGAAATTTTAAGTAAGGTGAACCTTGAAGAAAAGGAGGAAGATTTAGACAGAAGTAACATATGAGTACATTCTGGGACTGGGCTCAGCCTATATGAAGGCATAAGAAATGAAATATCAACTTATCATCAACAAATGATAAGTTTTTATGGAATTTGTAGTTCACTGGAAATAGAATGAAATTGGTTTAAAAAGGTAAATTCCACTAAATTGTGAATGTTTTTCATTAAATGCCAGGCTGAGGACTTTGCATTTTATCTTTAAGGCAGTAGGAGCCGCCAATGTTTTTTACTCTTACTTGGGCCTTGGGTTGATTTGACAGCTATTTGGAAAATAAAGAAGAAAAAAGCCTGAAGTGAAGAGATCATAGATTTTGAAGTTGTTACTACTGTCTAAGTAAGATGGGATATGGGTCTGAATTAGAGTGGTGGCCGTGTGAGTGGGGAGAGGGAGAAATGAAAGAGTTGTCATGGAGGTAGAATTGCCAAAGCTCAGCAATTAATTGGATATAGAGGATGAGGCACAGCAAAGAGATAAGTATGACTTGGGTGACTTAGAAGGATGGTGACATCCTCAACAGAAAGAGAGACCAGAAAGATTAGTGAGTTTATGGGAAAAGATAACCAGTTCCATTTTGGACATCCCGAGATATCTATCCAGAGTCATCTAAATTGAGATGGCCAGCAGCCTGTTAGACTAGACTAGAATTCAGGAGAGATATTAGGGTTGTACTGTAGATCTGAAGGTTTGCTCATAAATGATTAATTTAATGGCCTTAGATATTAGCAGTGTGACCATGGACAGATCATACAATAAAAACAATAATAAGAGTTAATATCTATATAATGTTCTAAGGTTTGCAAGTCACTTCATTTTTGTGATTGATCATAACCTCTCTCAGTTTCAAATTCCTCAACTGCAAAAGGAAGATAATTATAGCTCCTGTTTCAGAGGGTTGTTGTGAGATCTAGTGAGAAATACATAAAGTTCCTTGTGGTTGTTGTTAGTATCATTAATAATAATAAGAGGAAGCCTTGGACAACAACTGTGTTTAAGGGAAAGAAGATGGTCATCTAGCAAAGAAGAAGGAGAAGGAAGGAAGTCCAAAGGGGAGAGCAGATTCCTGGAATGAAGAGGGGAGAGAATAACACTGTATGATACCTGAAAAGAGGACTCCTTCCTCCCCTTCCCCCAGAGAATACACTATAAAGAAGCAAACATTAAAAGTGTTTACATTTCTCCAGGGTAAGAGAAAAGTGGCTGACAGAGTGAATCATGAGGTAAGAAACAGTTCCTCGAGGTCCCCCACTCTCCTCCCCCATAAAACAGATTCTGCTGCATTACCTAACTCATCCTAGAGTTGGGAAGGAGTGTACTTTGTAAAAGTGCTACACAAATGGAAGCTCTCTTGTTTCCTGGGCCCCAGGCTGGGCTTGAGAGTGGAGAGGAGAAACAAAGGGGAGATTTGCCCGATAGTCTCCCATTTCTCTTCTCCAGGGAGCGAGTTTGAGCTTGAGAGCCCCAGCTCAGCCAAGCAGCCCCTGCCAAGCTGAGACTCAGATCCTCCAGCTGAAAAGGATGTAAGGATCAGGTAACTTACTTCTCCATCCCCACCCCTATCCCTAACCCTCCCGGTACTGCGAGGTAGAAATCTCCCCAGGGTCAGAGAAAAGGCCTGGCTCCAGATATGTTACGTCCTTCCACACTAAAGGAAGAATGGTTTCCACAAAAAGAAGCTTTTTCTAATGATATTTCTTTCTGGTTATGAGACTCTGCATTCCTAGAACCAATATTGGATGTGGAGTCCAAAAAAGACCTATATTTAAATCCTGCCCCTAACATCTGTATAATGGAGGAGGAGGGGGAAGGAAATAAATATTTATTAAGGGCCTGTTATATGCCAGGCACTTTGCAAATATTTTCTCATTTGGTCCCCACAATAATCCTGAAGCATAACTACTCTTTACAATTAAAGAAACTGAGGCAAACTGAACCAGGTTCACACAAGTAGTTAAGTGTCTGACACTGACTTATTCTTGACTCCAAGCCCAATGGTCTATCCACAGAGCTCCCTAGCAGCCTCTGGGGATCATAATATCTGCTGTACTTACCTTATAGGGTTCTTGTGAAGATTAAATGAGCTCATGTTTACCAAGATCACTTTGTAAACCATGAAGAGTCTTTGTGAGTTTGCTGATAAGATTATTATCGTAGAATCACAAAACAGTCCGGTTGGAAAGGAGCTTGAGAGATGATGTAGTTCGATTCTCTCATTTAACAGGTGAGGGAACTTCATCCAAATAATCACTGGCCAGCTGGGCTAGATCAAGACAATTTGATTATTTCCAGGCACCACAATTAATCTAATCAGAGAAACCTTAACAGAGAACACCAGACTAATCAGTATTAAGACAATTCTTGCTGGGTTTTCTGCCTCAACATTATTTATCCATTTTTGTAGCCAACCTTAGCTATTTCGGGATAATGATTTATTCATAGAGTTCAGTATAAAATAATAGCTACCATTTATAGAGTGCTTTAAGAGTCAAATGCTTTATATAAGTAGTCTCATTTGAACTTTACTTTTTTCCTGTTAACAATCTTCAACAAACAGAAACATTTCAAGATAATAAGAACAAGAAAAAAGGATTATTTGAGAAACTAAACTATTATGCATAGTCTTTCCAAGTTGGTCACAAAATTGCTCTATGTTCCTTTCTGTGAATTAAAAAAAAAAAAGTTTCATCTCTCATAGTTGGTTATTAGCCTTGTGATCTTGGATCACTAAATATCTAAGACTCCAAATGCTCATCTGTAAAATGAAGGTGATCACTGCCTTGATTGTTGTCAAGAAAGCACTTTGCAAACCTTACAGAACTGTATAAATGTGTGTGCTCATTTATTTTCATGATCATTTATGGGCAACTTTAAGGTTTTTGGTCAGAGTTCTGTATTATAGAATGTTAAGATAAAAATTATTTATACCAAATCCTTAGATAAAAAAACCAAGCCCCCAAAAACTGGGGTGAGGGACCCAAGGTCACATGCTGTGTATTTATTTGGAGGTAGGATTTTGTTTTTGTTTTTTAAGGCTCAGTACAACCGCACTTCTGAATGTCAGCCAGATATGGATGTTTTATGAAGAACAGCCAGATCTCCCCCAGTTTGAGAATGCATTTACGGAAAGTGAGCTATAATTCTTTTTTATTGTGACTATTGATTGCTTAGAGTCAAGGGGTCAAAGAGGAGGAGCTCTGAACTAATGGAGGTAGAGAAGATCCCACACTCCATCAGGAGGTTTGACAACCTATAAATGACTCTTCTTTTATTTTCCAGAGAAATGAGATCAGAGCAACCAAAGCACAGAGGAGAGAAATGTGATCTTTAACTATGCTCCCAGTATAGAGGAAATGTCAAGTCATGTCAAACAATGACTAATGAGATAGAAAATCTACAGGGATTTGGGTAAATTATTTTCTCTATTTCTGTTTTTCCTTAGCTTAAATTTAAGTTATAAGAAACATAATGTTAATTTGACCAGATAGCAGAGACAAGGAAAACGAGTTGGTTTGATTGTATTCAATCAGGGAAAGAGACAGAGCCATTAGGGTCTCTTTTCTAAGCTAGGGTTGTAGGTTGTTAACAAAATTAAGGGAATCAAAAAACAAACTGATTGTCTATCCATAGGAAATGCTATGCTGAAAATGAACATAAATGATGGTACCTTTTACCTGCTTACCTTAACTATCACATGGGGTGAGCTATGCAATTATTATTGTCCACATTTCATAGATTAAGAAATTGAAGATCTGAAATATTAAATGAGTGGCCTGAGATCACAAGGCTAATAAGACTCAGCGCTGTGATTTGAGAGAGGTCACATCCTTTCACCCCATACTTTACAGAGAAGGAACTGAGACCCAGAGGGAGGCAATTAGCCCAGTTACTTGAGTAAATCATCCAAGCTAATGAATGGCAGAGACAGTCTTAGAATCTCCCACCCCAGCTCACCCCTCACCCAGCCCCAATTCAGCCCTTTCTATTGTTGCTTCTGCCTCACAACAAAAATAATCAAGTTATTTAATTAAGTTTTAAATCAAACAATCAATAGGTGCTATGCGCCAGGCACTGTGTTAGGTTTACTTTGTAAACTCAGTTTACAAATAAAGGAATAAGACAATTCCTACTTTCAGAGAGTTTACATTCTACCAGGGGAAATAAGCTGTACATGCACATACATGTATACGTATACATAGAATAAATTTAAAGGCAATAAATACAAGACAAGGAGAGAAGGCAATAGCATTTGTGAGGATCAGGAAAGGCTTTGTGTAGAAGGTGGTCTTTATAGTGAGTCTTAAAAGAAGGAAGGGCTCAAGACCTAGAGAGACTTACATGAACTGATGCTGAGTGAAAAGAGCAGGACCAGGAGATACAATATTATATGATGATCAATTCTGATGTTCCTGGCCATCCTCAGCAATGAGATGAACCAAATCAGTTCCAATAGAGCAGTAAATGAACTGAACTAGCTACACCCAGTGAAAGAACTATGGGAAATGAGTGTAAACCACTACATAGCATTTCCACTCCTGTTTTTGTTTGCTTGCATTTTTGATTTCCTTCTCAGGTTATTTTTATCTTATTTCTAAGCCCGATTTTTCTTGTGCAGCAAAATAACTTTATGGACATGTATACCTATATTGTATTTAACATATACTTTAACATATTTAACATGTATTGGTCAACCTGCCATCTTGGGGAAGGAGTGGGGGAAGGAGGGGAAAAGTTGGAACAGAAGGTTTTGCAAGGGTCAGTGCTGAAAAATTACCCATGCATATATCTTGTAAATAAAAAGCTATAATAAAAAATTAAAAAAAAAAAAAAAGAAGGAAAGGCTCTATGAAGTAGATGTGAAGAGGGAATGCAAACTGGAGTTTACTGTAGTAGGGGGGTGGGCCAAGTTTATGTGGTCAGTACTAATTAGGAAAATCTTTTCTTGAATGTGAAAAAATCAATTAGAGTAGGGAAAAGCACAGCAAAGAGAAAGATAAGAGGTCTTTGCAATTGTCCAGGAAACAAGTGATGCCCTGACCTCAAGTGGTGGCTATGTGGGTGGAGAGAACAGGTCAGATGCGAGAAATGGTACTATGTGGGGTGAGAAAATGTGAAGATTTGAGGTGGTCCCCTGAATAGAAATAGTGAAATTCAGTTTTGAACATGTTAATTTTGAACAATTTTCAGGACATCATCCAGTTTGAAATGTCCAATAGGCATAATAATGCCAAACAAAAGTTCAAGGGAGAGTTTGACAAAAAGGAGGATTGGGGAGGGAAAGCCACTGGAATTAGTAATTAGGAGACCATTGGTAAATTTGGAAAGCAGCTTTGGCAGAATGATGAAATCAGAGGCCAGTTGGCAAAGAATTGAGGAATGAGTAAGAGAAGGAAAAGAAATGGCTTTTTCTAAGAGTTTGGCTGAAAAAAGGAGCTGAGATGTAGAAGAGTTGCTTGAGGGGCTGATAGAGAGTTAAGTAAAGATTTTGTATGGGTGATGAAGGTTTGAAGATGATGGAAAATTAATGCCCTGTCTCCTCCTAAGAGGAGACTGGGAGAGGCTGAAGATGAGTTAGGAGGAGGGAATGTTTGAGGGAGCAATCTTCTAGAAAAGACTGGAGGAATGGGGTCAAGAGCATGTATAAAAAGGATTAGTCTTCTCCAGATGTACAACTTCATTATCAGAAGGCAGAGAGAAAAGGGGATGATGTCAAGGATTGAATGAAAAGAAGAAGAGCAAATTCATAGGCTTCTCTGCAGTTTTTCAGTAAAATAAGTGATGAGGTCCTCAGCAGAAAAGGGTGAGAAGAGGGGGAGATATGGGTAGCTTAAAAAGAAAAGGGAATTGTATGGGGAGTAGGCTACGGAAGCAATTGGGAATGAATAAAAGGATTGATTAATCAGAGTTCCCTTTGAAATCAGACAACATATATTTGAAGTTTACTCAGTGGTAGGAGTAATCCAAGACTAAGATTTCACCAAAAATGAATAGAAATAAAATAATGAGGCAGCAGATTCAATCCTACACCACATTTTTAGCCATAGATCTAAGGAATAGGAACTAAGTCTGAGTAGGACAGGACGGTTTTCCACATAACAGAGAAGTAAAAAATCCCTATGGGGGTTTCCAACTAGAGATTGATGCACCCATCTCTCACTGCTGATTTGTAGCTTACTAGATAGGTTCTGGGCCTCTGGGTTCTACCTCTCTCTGCCTCTTAGCTTTGCAAATGGAAACTGCCATCAATGCCCTTTATCACCAATCTAGAAGCTAATATTTATTGAGTACTAAGTTCTAGAAACTTTGGATGTAACTATATACAGTATGCTCCCTTAAATTCCCTGTTGGAATTTAAAAGCTAGATAAATATATGGAGGAAAGGATCAATAAATGTTGTGGGGCAAGATCCAAATGAGGAATCCCCTTCTGTGGGGAAGGAGACCTCATCTGCAACTTGGAATGGTCATTGAACGAGGCTCGAGAAAAAGTCAGGAAAAACAGAACAGGTTCAAGTAGAAGGTAATTGTAAGATCATAGGATGATGAATTTAGAACTGAGAGGAACCTTAAAGGCCAATGAGTCCAACACCCTAATTTTACAGAAAAGGAAATTCAGGCCCAGAAAGGTTAATTAAATGATTTATCTAGGGTGACACAGCTAATAAACATTGTTGTAACACCTAAAAAATTTTAAGAAATAAAACAAAACAATGCAACACAGAAGTTTGTCAATCCATTGTAACTTGCAGCAAAGGAATGTGTGTCTTGTATACAAGTTAATTAGCTCTTACTAAAATATTTATAGAAAAATGGGAGGAGGAGGAAGTGCTCATCAAATTTCCATTCTGATTGGCTTCCCTAACAGGAAAATGGAATGCATTGTAGTTAAAAATAAACCAGAGAGATTCAAACAAAATATAAATGATACATGCGAGAGACAGTTAATAGCATCTAGTAAGACATGTTTTGAAAGAGAATAAAGGTTATGGGATGTTTTTACAGATGAACATTATTATACATTATACTTAGCAAATTATAGCAATCCCATAATCACTTAAAACTAAGATGGTATTACTTAGGTTGACAATTCGTTACACCCCACTGCAATGTCTAAGCAGGGTTCTTTACTTGGTTCTTCCTGACTCCAGCACTCTAAGATGGTGCTTTTCTCTCTCAAGTTTCAAGGAATAATGCCCCACTAGGTTCCTCCCTTCTTGTAGGAAGGAGGCTTGGGTGATTATATAGCTGACTTTAAAATGGAAAGATACAAGATCCATCCATTGCGAGATGGCCAACCAAATTATGGAATATGAGTATATTCGAATCCTTTTGTGCTGAAAGAAAGGAATGGTATGATGAAATATAAAAATCTTCTCTTTGGCTTTGAAGCCTATAACCACCTGACTCCTTCCTACCTTTACAGACTTCTTATATTTGACTCCACTCTAGGTACTTTGTGATTCAGAAATACTTGTTTCCTTGCTTTCCTACAACACTGCACTGTCTCCCGACTCATGTTAATCCCCCAAAACCAACATTCCTCTTACTATCTAGGGCTCCATCCTCCTCCCAGTTGCCCAGGTTCCAAGTATCAATGTCTGCTTTGACTCTTCACCATCACTCATCTGTTGTCCATTCCTGTTTGTACCTATATCTCTTGGTAAAGCACTTTGTTTTCACTCACACAATTGCCATACTGATGGTATTGGTGTTGTTCAGTCATTTCACTTGTGTCCAACACTTTCTGACCCCATTTGGGGTTTTCTTGACAAAGACACCAGAGTGAGTTGCCATTTCCTTTTCCAGCCCATTTTATACATGTGGAAACCGAGGCAAACAGAATTAAGCGATTTGCCCAGGATCACCGAGCTAGTAAGTGTCTCAGGCCAGATTTAAATTCACAAAGATGAGTCTTCTAGACTCCTGCCAGATCCAACTCTTCATCCACCATACCAACCAGCTGCCCATACAGGGCCCTAAAATCCCCTCACACCTAATCCATCCCTACCTCAAGGGTCTCCACCCTGATCCATTCTCCACAGACCTGCCAAAAAGATTCCTTAAAGGATTTTCCAGTCTTCCCCTGTCACACACATTCTCCTTATTTGATCAACTCCTGTGGCTTTTAATTGCCACCAGAATCAAAAATAAAATGCTCAGTTTGACATTTAAAGCCTTTCCCAATCTGGCCCCTTCTTACTTTTGCAATCTTTTCATACTATCATCCCTTTCATTTCTATAGTTCAGTAACACTGGGTTTTTTTTATGTTTTTCACTTGGGAAACTTCATCTCCCAATTGTGCCTTTTTGCTGAGTGTTTTTCCCCCATCCCCATCTCCCCCTCTCTCCATCCCATTCCATCTGTGTTCCTGACTTTCCCTGCTTTTTTCTGCCCTGCCGGTGTCCTGCGGGTGCCATATTGCATATCATCGCTGGCATATTAGAAACATGAGGTCCTTGGGGGCAAGAAAGGTTTTTGCTTTTCTTTGTAGCATTACACAGTATCTGCATATAGGAGCACTCACTGAGTGCTTGCTGACTTAACTGGTTGACTTTCCAGGAAAATTGGGAAGACTTGCATGAACTAATGCAAAGTAATTTAGACAATGACAACACTAAAAAAAAAAAAAACCCAAAAAAAACAACTATGAAAGATCTAAAACAACAAAACCCTGATCATCCCAATGGCCCACCATGATTCCAGAGTCCTGATGATGAACATTCATTATTCATCTCCCCACAGAGAAGTGGAAGACTCAGTGATTCCTCTATTTTTTTAACTTGGCCATTGTCTGAGGTTGCTTTACTTGACTGGGCATATCAGTTTTGAGAATTTCATTTTTGTTTTTGCTTTTAAGAGTAGAAGGAATAGGAGAAGGAAGGGAGAGAAAATGTTTGTTCATTGAAAATAATGAAATAAAGTGGTACCTGAGGCTAGTGGATCAATTCATTTTAGGAATTATGAACTGCAATAGGGTTACAGCTGATTAAGGAGTCCATGAAAAATCTAACATCAGTATGGTGAGCCCTTAGGGGTAGAGGGCCACCATGCTGCCTAACTACTCAAGTCAGGAACAGCAGGTCAGAGCTTCTACAGCAATGGGCAATGGGATCAAGGCAGTAAGTGCTTCTAGTCTGGAGGGACAGGGAGATCCAATTTCAAATAAATAAATTTTTATATAGAATTTAGCTTTTAAAAAAGAAACAATAAGAAATATTGGACTTTCTAGGCTTTCCTCATCATCAGAGTCCTTACAAATTAGGAAGCTTAACACAGTATTGTCTTCCCCCAACCCTCCGAGGAGGGTTGTTTATCATTGCTTTGAATCAGATGCAATCAACTTTCCACTTTTGAGTTGAATTATTTATCAGAATTACCACTCTCACAGTGGTAAATCACCTGAATTTCATTTTGGTTTATATATCCCCAAATATTCATCAGCTTTATTACTCTAAAATCTAGGCTTACATTTTATATGCCTAGTTTTATCTTTGTAAAATTACACAAGTCTGAAGACACAAATCTGAAATGGATGGTTTTTGATACACAATTTGTTTTGCTCTTTTGATTATCTTCTTTTTTTCAGTCCAGGACTCATTCCAGAGAAGAGATTCTGACTCTGTGACTTAGCTGAAATGACAATAATTTCTTTTCTTTCTCCTCATCCGAGAATTGTATTTTAGCTGGATTCCTTCCTAGACCCTATTTTCCTGCCCAGCTCCATCTTTATGTTAAATCAATTGGGACATTAATTAGAGGGAAGCCTAACCATTTACCCACTAATTTTATTAGCTGCCAGTCCCATTCCTACCCCCTCCTCAGAGACCTCACATTCTTATATGCCCTTTCCCCTTTGATCCGTAAACCTGCTGTTAGCTGATGAATTTCTAGGACCAGCTGCCCAAAGGATGGAATTGAATTTTGTGCTAAAACATCCCTTTTTCACTGAGAAGCCTGTATTAGCATTAGCTGAACCCAAAGTCCACCTGCTCTCTCTCCTGCTTAGGGAATGGTGCATAGGTATGAACTCTGAGAAAAAAAGAGAGAAAAAATCACCACTGACCTAAGGGATGACTAGTCTTTCACTTAAAATTTCAGGAGTTTTCAGGTTGCTGGGTGATGGTGGTGATTACACTCATTCCCAGTAGAAGAGATGAAAAAGTTAATCTTCCTCCATTCTTTACAGAGGTGAGGAACCAGAGATGTAGAATATTGCATATAATGGGACATGTGGTTGAAGAGTTTGTTCATTTTGCTGACCTCTTTTTGTTTGTAATATAGGAAGGCTCCCTGGGTAGGAGATTGAAGAGGCGTACATTTTGAAATGAATGTGATGTAGAAACAACAACAAAAAAAAAAATTATAAAAAAGTTTAAAGCATTAGGTATTGAAAATATCTGCATAAAATAGACACAAAAATTAAATGCTTTTACATGAACAAAATTAACTTAGAATAAAGGAAACTGTTGAGTAGAAAGAACCATTCATAAAGATCTAATTCTGAAATTATCATTTTATGTATGCATAAATATGTGTATACACATACTGTACCTATGTGTGCATATGTAATACATTCCTACATATATATTAAACATGTTTTGTTGTGTTTTGTGTGTATTCCTATATCTCCTTCTTGGCTCTGCTCATGATTTTCTGGACTTCAAAACCATTCCTCAGCAGCTGTCTCATGCTGGAATTTCCCTCTGCATCTGGGACATCTTCATCCAGGCACATCTAAGGTCTATTCCCCCTTCTTGGATTGGTGAGTTCCTCTTGGAGCCTTGCATTTTGTGGAGTAGCTCTAGTGAGGCAGTCTGAATTATCTTCCTAGCTCTACTCCTGACTTCCCAGATTTCAAAATCAGCTTTCTCACTGATAGCCTCATCTCCCACTACCAACTCCTTCTTATTTTCCAGTTCCCTTTTGTCCATGTTTTTTCCCCATTAATCCCTTTGGAGCAGGAGAAAAGATGGGGAATGGGCAGGCATAGGAAGGAAGTCTTTCTTTTTCTTATATTTGTATCTTCAAAATTTAGCAGTGTCTGACTGATACATAGTTAAGTACTTAATAATGCTTCCTTCCTCCTTTGCTTCCTCCCTTCTTTCTCTTCTTCCTACAGGGAATTTACACAAATACTTTAAGACCCAGAACAATTTCCCAATAGATCAGGGCCAAAGAATATGAACAGTTTTCAAAAAACAAAACAAAACAAAACAAAACAAAAAACAAAAAAAAAAAATCTAACTCCACACTATCAGCAACTTAATGAAAGAAACATGCTCTAAATCAGCAGTATCAAATTCTCCACACACAGACTACTGGGACCAGTAAAACTTCCAAGGGGTCCCCAAACCAGTTAAAAAATACTGGGAAATGTTTAACAAAATAAAATACAATATAGATAATGTTAATTTGTGGTTTTATAAATTAATATAAGGTCTTTTTTTTTTATTTGACACCTCTGATCTGAATCACTAAAAGTAAAATTCAAATTAAACAATGCTGAGTTGGAAAGGGTCCATGTTAGAGAGAGAGAGAGAGAAAGGAAAGAAAGAGAAAGATAGACATACACATTTGGACACATTTGGAATTGTGAATTAGTACAACCATTCTGATAAACAGTATATAGAATATACTGTTATATATAAAAGATAAAAAAACTAACTAAACTCTTCATATCTTTTGAACCAGAAATCCCACTTATGAGCATATCCCAAAGGTAAATGATAAAAAGAAGAAATTAGGTCCAATGTATATGAAAATATTCATGGCAACATTTTTCTTATGGTAGCAAAGACCTAGAAACAAAGAAGGTACCCTTCTAACAGAAAAGGTTTAAATAAACTGTAGTCTGTGAATTTAATGAAGAAATTATGAATGGGGAAGATATAATTAAGCCAAATTCTAATTTGATGAACTCATCTTCACTAGGGAAAGAACATAATTAGTGCTTAATAAATGCTTATTGATAACTTGATTCAAGTCCAGTGCATTTTCTACCACCTCTTCTCAATTGCTATAATTGGGCACAACATAAGCCTTGAAAAATAGAAATTATTAAAATCGAATCGCATTCAAATGGTGAGAGGCATTCCAAAGTCCAGGGCCTGGGAAGGGAGAAAGGCATTGGGATGAGGAATACAAACAAGCAGAGATAAACAAAAGCCTTTGTACAGGATGCTGAGACCCCCAAGAGTGCCTTCCAATTAGTACATTGCTTGGGTTCTTCAGCCTTTTTTTCCCCTGGGACTCAGACTGGACTGAGTGTCTATCAGAATTAGCATTGTTCACAGCAAAACCAGTCCCGAGTGACCCCCCCAGGTGACCTCATTCATTGATTGTTGTCTGAGTTGAGTGGGTAGCCAAGCTATAAATACCCTGCTCCATTATCACTGAGGGAGGTCTGGAAGAGAACCTTTCTCTGTCTTCCAGAAAACCATTTCTGTTTCTAATGGTATTTTCAATCTTTTGACTGGTAGGTATTTTAGCGAAAATAAAAAGGAAATTTCTTTTTGTCCCAATATTGCCAATTCACCCATGAAGGGCAGAGGCACTAAAAGGACCCAGGTCGCACATGTCCTAGTTTCCATGCCCGGAGTACTGGACCACGTTTTAGAATGTTCAGTCACTGCAGTTTCTGCCTCTGGACACTCTAAAAAGAGAATGTTACAGAACTGGGCAGATTTGAGAAATGTAGCTGGTGAGATCCTGGGCCTTCTGGGGGAGAATGAGGAAATAGGGATGCAAAGACCGGGAATCTGGGACCAGACAATTATTTCAGTGTCTGGATCATCTGGTGTGATAGGAAGAAGGCTGGATTTGGAGCTGGAGGAGCCTCTGTCATTTACTCTCTCTGTAACCCTAAGCAAAGCCGAGTCTCTCTGACCTTATTTCATCTTCTGTAAAATGATTATAAAATAATCCTCTCTAACCCTAAATCTATAATCCGATAATCCTACAAGAAGAATATAGCCTCAGACCATGACTGCATTAAGTAGCAAATTTTTTTTTAAATAGCAACAAAACCATTTTAAGTGCTCAGATAGAAAGTTGTTGTTGGTGTTCATGTTCATATTCAAAGAGGACCAATGACAGGCTGATTTTAGGGTCAGTCCATCATGAGATCAAGTCAGGCAGAAATGGGCTGCTTGGATGCAGGAGTCCCATGCCAGTGTCTCCCGCCTCTCATAATCAGTACTAATGTTCTAAAGAGAAACCCTGAATGTGTTCTTGTCCTGCTTCTGACCTCCCTTGTGTAACTTCTCCATAAAATAATCTTTTAGACAAACTCGTGTTAGCCTTTCAGGCTATATGGCCAGCCCATCAGAGTTGTACTCCCTGCAAGAGTTTGAATGTTTAAAGATAGCTCAGATTGAGATGGGACTTTAGTGTCCAGCACCCTAACAAAATCAGTCAAATCAAAACCCATATCTTTAGCCCTTAATATGTTATAGAGTAACGCTAGAGATACAAAATCAAGCAAAAACAAAGATAAACCCTGCCCTCAAAGATGTTTACATTCTCATAGGTGAAGATAATATATTAGCAATTTTTCAAGTCTGGTCCAGGGGTCCCCTGGGGCTCCTTAAATGGGAGTCCACAATATCAAAAATATTTTCATAAAAATAATACTAAGATGTTTTAATTCCTAATATGGTAAATATTTCTAGACATAACTCCCCCTCCTCCTAAAAAAAAGCTTTATAATTTATAAGAATTTTGATGTAAATTCCAAGATTCATGATAAAAAAAAAATACTTTTTACCTCTTGAGAGAGCTAATGAACTCTGAGTTCAAATTGAAGTATAATTTTCTTGCTTTTTTGTGATATGGCTAATATGGGAATATGTTTTGCATGATTTCACACATTTAACTGATATACTGTTTGCCTTTTCAGTGGATAGGAAGGGGGTGGAAGAGAGTGAAAGAATCGGAAACTGAAAACTTAAAAAGAAAGAATTTTTTAAAAAAGTAAATAATAAAAACATTTAAGGAAAAAAATAATTTTGATTTTGAGACCAAAAAGTTTGAGAATTACTGCAATACATAAAAGAGTGCTAAAAAGGCATAAGGACAGGGGATAATGGGGACATAATAGTGAAGTTCAGGGAGTCAGAAGCAGAGCCAGGAGAGGAATAAAAAAATGGCTGACCTAGGCCCTTCCTCAAAACGGAGATTCCAGGAGGCATTATGGGAGAAAAGGGGTCTGAAGGGTAGAGAGATGGCACAGTAAAGTCATAGGCTCTGAGGAATAGTAGTTATGGCATTGTGGGGATGTACAGAGGACCAGAAGCAGAGTCAGGAGGGGAAACCCACACATATTGCCCCTCACTTTGCAGCTTATAGCGCTAAAGCCTAAGGGACCTAACCCACTGTCAGGTTAAATTAATTTCCCAAGGTCACACAGAGACTGTAAGTCACAGAGAATGTGTGGACGTGTATCAGGTGCTCCCTGATGAAATCGCAGGTCAAATCCCCCCCAAAAAAGTATCATGTGGAGTGGACACAATCAGCTACACATCCTGTCCTGCTCCTTAAAGGAGAGATGAGCACTCCCAGACAAATCCCTAGGGATTTACATCCAGAGGGCCTCATCAACCCAATAATTTCCTTGGTTCATATTTTGAATTGACTGAAGGTGTGAAATTTTCATGTGACTCTCTGCAAGCAGTGATAGGGATGATATTTTCCTCTCTTGATGGGGAGCAGTTGTTCTGGTATTTTTATCTAACCTACTTGCAGTAGATATTATTACTGTTTATGAAGAAGTTTCTCTCATGGAAATCTCTGGAGAGCTTTTCACCTTCTGCTGAGCTCCATCCAGAAGCTTTTGTTGCCAGCTCTTTTCTAAATTAGATGATAAACTTGTAGCAGGAGGAATTGGGACAAAAGATAAAAAGAATTAGGATCTAAAAAGGGTGGAGTTCTTCAAGCTTGTAGGGAAGTCTTAACTGACCTGGGTCACCACTCCCCCATGGAGTGTCTGCTATTTGCAGAGGTAGGAAATTGTTCATTTATGAAGAGGACCCGGGGACATCATGAATGATGTCTTGATTTGAACATTAATTGGATTTAAGTGAAACAGAGTTGTCCAAACTCATCAGTCTCACTCTCTCCTCCATGTTAAGTGGCAGGAAAAAAAGTCAAGATGATTGGCGATGGTCCAGGATGCACACAGAAGTCTGATATAACAGCAAGAGGAGTCAAGAAGACTAAGCTCAATTCAAGATAATTCAAGGGACTCTTGGACAAGATAATTAACTTCTCAATGCCCCAGAACAGATCTAAAACTGTAAGATGAAGAGCAAGTTAGCTGACACAATTTCTTCTACTAATGGAATCACATCCAGGCAAAAAATAACAAAAAACAAAAACCTAACAATCAGAAAGCAACATGTAATAATGATAGCAATATCTACCATTTATATACCACTTTAAGATTTTAAAAATACTTTATATATAATCTCTCTTTTTATTCTCACAACAAAAAAGTATTATCCTCATTTTATAAATGGGGAAACAGATGGAAACAGAGGATTAAGTGACTTGCAGGACTGCTAGTAATCACAGCTGGTAAATGTCTAAGACTAGACTTAAATTTGAGTCTTATAGTACTCTACCCCAAAATATCTAGCTGCCATAGAGCCCTTCTTTCTCAAAACTCCCAGCAAGCAATACAGATGAGTGTTTCTATAAACCCAACAAATATTAATTGAATATTTGCCATGTGCCCATTATTTAATACTAGGAGCTAAGAGGAAGACCAAAAGGGTATTCATTAAACTTTTGTTAGTGTTCAGTTTGTTTATTGAACCATTGTGATTATTGAATCATAGGATTTCCAAATTGTTCAGAGACCATAATGAGAAAAACATGAATTAGTCTTAGGCTTGAACACTGAGCCTAGAATTAGAATCTAAGAATTCAAAATCTATCCTCATAGAAGAAAGAATTTTGAAAATCAAGTAAGAGATGCAGGCGAAAAATGAGAGTGATGCAAGAAAATCATGAAAATCAAGTCAACAGCTTGCTAAAGGAGAAACAAAAAAATTCTGAAGGAAATAATACCTTAAAAACTATGTTAAGGGGGGCCTCATGTGACTCTCTGATGGTTGGTGCAGTAGATAAAGCACCAGCCCTGAAGTCAGGAGAACCTGAGTTCAAATTTGACCTCAGACATTTAACACTTCTTGGCTGTGTGATCCTGGCCAAGTCACTTAACCCCAATTGCCTCAGCAAAAAACAACAGAAGCAACAACAACAACAAAACAAACAAACAAACAAAATCGTGCTAGGCCAAATAGTAAAGGAAGTACAAAAAGCTAGTGAGAAGAAGAATGCCATAAAAAGCAGAAGTGGCCAAATGAGGGAAAAAATCCACTGAACAAAACAACTTTTACAAATGTAATTGGACAAATAGAAAAGGAGGTTCAAAAGCTCATTGAAGAAGATAATTCCTTAAAAATTAGATTTGAGCAAATTTAAGCTAATGACTTTATGAGAATTCAAAAAACAATAAAACAAAATCAAAAGAATGAAAAAAATGGAAGAAAGTGATGTGAAATATCTTATTGGAAAAAGAGACTGACCTGGAAAACAAATCCAGGAGAAATAATTGAAAATTTATTGGATAGCCTATAATGGAAAACAATCCCTTCTCCAATGTAGCTGACAGCTTTTAAGCTTGAAGATTAAGAAAACTCATTAATTCCCAAAACAGGTTGTTCTATTTGGATAGCTCTAATTTTTAAGTAATTTCTGATTACATCAAACATAAATTTGTCTCTTCATAACTCTGGAGCACTGCTGACCAAGCAGAAGAATCAAACAAGTGTTTATTAAGAACATACTATGTTCTGGGCACTATGGTAGGTACTAGAGGTACAGTGGTAAAAATGAAAGTCTCTTCTTTTGGGGGGGAAATATGTTATACATATCAATAATCAATCAATCAATATTTCTCTATCATTATATGTCAGGCTATATGTTAAGCCCTGGAAATACAAAAACAGGCAAAAAAAACTGCCCAGAAGAAGCTTACATTCTCTTCAGGAAAACAGCATGTATATTTATAAATATAAACAAACTATATAAAAGACAAATAGGAAGTATTTTGTGGGGAGAGACTGACAACTGGGAGAAATCAGAAGAAAATTCTTAGAGGAAGTGGCATCAGCTACACATATGAAGGAACCCTTGGATTCTAGTAGACTTTGGCTGAAGAGGGAAGGCATTCTAAAAATAGAGAATGGCGTATATACAAAGGTATAGCAATGGTAGATAAAATGTTTTGGGTGAGGAATAGCAAGAAAGCCCATTTGGCTGGACCAAAGAAGTCTAATCCCTGATCTATGTGACAGCCCTTGAAATACTAAAAAATATTTGTTAAAATCTCCTCTGCCTTTTCTTCTCTATGTAACATTCTCCCAGTTTCTGAAGGGGACTCATTGGCTGGTGTGAGTAGGTTACAGTTGTACAAGACTATATCATATTAAGGTTATGAAATGGCCAAGTTTAAAGATAGTCTAATTTCCCCCCAAGGAAGATTATGGCATTCTCACCATACCTCGTGAAGTTAAAAAAAATGATAATGAAAAATGAGAGGGTTATGCGAGACCTCTTGGAGGCACTGCTATAATTAGACCCAAGATATCTAATGCTTTTCTTGGACCATTTGCCTGTGCCACTCATTTGCCCTTTGGCATATGTACCATAGCATTGCTATATATCTCTTTATGCATATATTGTTTCTCTAAATAAATCATAAGTCAGTTAAGAACAGTGGCTATGCCGAAACCCTTTTCAGTGTCTAGTATAGTTCTGTTTTAAAATATATATTTTTTCTCAATTACAGATAAACAATTTTTAACATTCTTTTCTATTAAAGCTTTTTATTTTCAAAACATATGCATGGATAATTTTTCAACATTGACCTTTGCAAAACCTTGTGTCCCAAATTTTCACCCCGCCCCTTCTCCTAACCCCTTCTCCTAGATGGCAAGCAAACCAATATGTGTTAAACATTTAACATTCATTATTTTTTAATTTTTGAGCTCCAAATATTCTTCCTCTCTCCATTCCTATCCCCTCCTTAAGAGAGTAAGCAATCTGATGTAGGCTACACATATTTCCATATTAATGGTATAAAAGAAAGACCCAAAAGAAAAAAATATGAAAAAAATAGAAAAATGAAAAATAGTATGCTTTAATCTATATTCAGACTCCATCAATTCTTTTTCTGAAAGCAACTGCATTTTTATTATGAATCCTTTGTAATAATCTTGGATCAGTGTATTGCTAAGAATAGCTAAGTCATTCATAGTTGATCATTGTTCAATATTGCTATTACTATGTTCAATGTTCTCCTGCTTCTGCTCTTTGCATCAGCCTACTCTAGGTCCTAACATATTATAGGTGCTTAATATATGTTTGTTGTATAATGGGTGCTTAATAAATATATATTAATTAATACATATTCACTAATATGTATTAATATATATTAAGCAGGTGCTTAGTATATGTTTGTTGTTTAGCAGGTGTATGTAACTACTCAGCACACATACACATATATACACACATGAAATAAACTCCAGTGGATTATCTCTAGTATCAAATAGGAAGTTTTTCACTTAAAGGTCTTCATAACCAGGCCATTTCCTCTCATTCTAGCCTTCTTATCCCTTATTCTCTTCCATACACTCTGTAGTCCAGCAAAATTGCAAATTCAATGCATCTCTTGTCTTAGAGTCTTTGTACTGGCTTCTCCAATACTTGAATGCTTAATTATAATTACAATACAATTACAATAATTGTATTTTATAATTATAATAAATAGTTGTTGATTGGTTAGTAGTTGGTTGCTCGAAGGAGACTGAGAAACGATCAGGAGAAGGGTAGAGCTAGGTAGGAGCCACTTTTCCAGGGCGCTCTCCAGTCTCTCACATGCACGCCAGCAGAGCAGACCTGCTTGTCACTTGCCTCAGACTTAGTCATCCAGAATACCTGCTGGAGCCCATCGAACGTGTGGGATCATGTACACTTACTTGTAGAACCATCAGCGAGCACGCTTGTCTAACAATGCACACAGGGCGCTGAGTCGCTGCATCTGGGAAGGAGGGAATGAATGGTATGTGGAAGGGAAAGTCCAAGCTTCTTGTCCCACTTTCTTAGGGTTGGGACTTGGGCAATCTGGTTAGACTGCTCAGACTCCTGCATTATAAGGGTGCCTTCAGAGGCTTACAGCTTCTCATCGAATGACATGTTGGACCACTTTCACCATGGCTCAGTTTTGGGTGAGGAAGGTAAGGGTTGGAAGCTATGGGGAAGCAGCGGGCTTTGCCCTCAGTGACTTATTAGGATATCTTTTTCCCTAATGACCATTCTCACGTACATGTTGTCTCCCCCTTTAGAATGTCAGCTCTCTGAGGAAAGGGTAAGAACTTTCTCACATTTATATTTGTATTTCCAGGGTCCAGCACGTAAACATGGAAGTGCTTGATAAATACCTTTTTTTCCATTCATTCATTATTCATTCTGTGTTATAGTCACAATGGGATCAAAAATAAATTTATTGTCTGTAATCAATGAACTTATGGGACACCTTTATTTCAAGAAGTTCAAAGCTCTTTTACACGTATCACTCACATAACCTCAAATCAGATTTGTTGGTAGCAAGTATAGGTATAGGAATATATAGAGATGGAAAACATGGGGATTCTAGACACCTGTCGACCTCGAGTGTCCCTGGGAGGAAGATATCATGGGCTCACGGATCGGATGGAAAACAATGAATTTCACTTATTTTATCAGGCTTGATCCTGAGATTATTGTTGAACCTGTAGATATGGAAGTAATTATAGCATGATCCTTAACTAGTTAAAGAGAAAATTCCTACCAGTTCTATCTAAAATAAGTAATTCTCTAAGTGGATTGAGGCAACCATTAACAACCTTGACTTCTAGAACTGAAATTACATCATAAAGCATTCTAGCCACAATTAGTAAGAAATAAGATCTAAGAAGGAAAATGGTTACTTAGAGATTGGAAGAAGAACCCATCCTTCTTCTACCTTCTAGGTGGCTTATTTAAGGCCATTTCCAGATTTCCTGAACTATTTTTTTCTCCACTGAAATTTGGGTTCCAAAGGAGAAAATGAGGTTTGTGCCTTTGTACAGCCCGCCCCCACTTCAATTCACTTGGGTGTCATAACATCACTGCCCATAACATAACACCACTGTCATGGTCCCCTTCAAGAATGAGAGAGTGCTGAACCTACAGTCAAGAATATCTGAGTTCAAACTTGCCTCAGATATTTACTGACTGTAGGGCTTTGGGCAAATCACTTAATTGCTGTTTTCTCAACAAAAAAAATGGGGACATCTCTACTATACAGAGTTGGTTGTGAAGGTCAAATGAGGAAATAAAGCTCTTAATAGGGCTTGGCACATAGTAATTGCTAGATAAATGCTTGCTCACTTCCTTTCCCCTTTCTCACAATTAAAGCTAATATTTGCCATTTGAACTCATTTCTCTGGCTACTACTATCTCCAACAACAAAACATATGATGAGCCTTGTGATTTTCCGTTTTGTAGCAAGCTTATTCTCAGTGGTTAATGGATCTCTCCCAGCAATCCCCAACTTTCCATTATGATATAGATGAAGCAGAGAATAAAAATATTTTCATAGCACTTTGCAGATATTATTTCATTTGATCCTCACAATCCTGAGAAAAAGGCACTATTATTATACCCATCTTACAGTTGAAGAAATAGAGCTAAACGAGTTAAGTGACTTGTATCTTGAGGGATTTGAATTCTAGTATTCTTGACTCCAACAGCAACCACTTGATCTATTTGGCCACCTAGAAGCTGAAAGAAGGAAAAGCTATTATTCTAATCCCTAAATGGACTTTCCCCCTCCTGCATGTATTTTTTACTAACTATGGCTAGAATGTTTTATGACCTAATTTTGTTCTAGAAGTCAGGGCTCTTAATGGTTCCTGGGAATAATTTTTCAAAATACTTTCAAGAAACAGAGTTTCAAAACTAAATTCTCTGGCTAGAGTACATTGTTCTCCTTATTTCGTGGAAATTATCCAATGAGAATTTCTGAAGTTGAGGCTTTGATGGAATGCTTGTTTCCATACACTTAGATCAAAGGTCATGGATTATTTTGAGCTGAAAGGGATCTTAGTGGCTATCTTGTCAAAGCCCCCCAATGGATAGATGCAGAAACTGCTCCAGGAGAGGTAAATGACTTGCTTAATGTATTTTAATAGTATTTTACTATTAGTATTTTATCTGATTGACAGTGTGACTCAGTGCATAAAGCAGAGGGTAAGAACTCTTTGGACTCTGCTTCTATAAGACACTTAGGGAGTTGTGGAATTCCTTGTCCATCTAGTTTCATCTGAGGTAGATTTACTTCAATGAACTATCTATAAAGATATCACTAAGTCATTATCTTAATCATTCTGTACATACAAATGAGAAACCACCCATGGTCCTTTCCAGAGTCACAGCCTCTCTATACACAGCTGAAAAATCTCCACATGTGAGCTGCTCTGTTTCCTATAATACTTTGGGTCTTTTGCCAATGATAATACAGAAAGCTATTAATTTTTAACCACACCAAGATCTCTGTCACCAGATTGGGAAGAGGAATAAAAACTTTCCACTTCTCATGTGTTTTATTTTTTTTCCTCAGAAGCTTTTATCCTTCAAGATTTTGTCCAATATATCTTTTTTTTTTTTTTTTTTTTGCCAAGGCAATTGGGATTAAATGACTTGCCCAGGGTCACACAGCCAAGAAGTGCTGAGTGTTTGCCCAATATATCTTGAGAAAGTAGTGTTAAACTCAAGCCTTCCCAAATAGTTACAGCATCCTGTGTGCCCTTCAGAAGCTTATAGCCTCTCATCTCATTGAATGACATGTTGCCCACTTCTTCCATGGCTCAGTTGTGGGGTGAGAAAGGGTTGGAAGCTATGGGGAAGCAGCGGGCTTTGCCCTCAGTGACTAGGGACCCCCCAAAAGTGCCCCCCTGCTATATCAAGAATCAGTAGGTTCTGAATAATATGCATGGGACTGGCTTTGGAAGTGGGGACCACGAGTGCCAGTTGTCTACAGGGTAACCTGCCTTTTTGGGTATATTTTTAGATTCTTTAGAGGGAAGAGCAGAATCCTGCAGGAGTGCTTTCTTGATGATATGGCAGCAGGGAGTTTTTGTCCTATTATTGCTGTTCAGTCATCCAGTTGTGTCAGATTCTTTGTAACCCCATGAAACACGGCATACCAATACCATCCATGGGATTTTCTTGGCAAAGACACACTATAATGGCTTGCCACTTCTTTCTAGAGTAGATTAAAGCAAACAGAGGTTAAATGGTCACATAGCTAGTAAGGGTCTGAGGTCAGATTTTAATTCGGGTCTTCCTGAGGGTCTTCCTGAGGGTCTTCAGGCCCAGCGCTTTCTATCCATTTAGCTACTTAGCTGCTTCCTTTGTCCTGCTAGCATGGAAAGTCCCACTGAAGGTAGAAGAACTGAGATTTGAATCCAGATCCTCTTCTCCAAATTAATTTTTCTTTCCATTGTACTATGTGAACTGACTTCACACTGAAGGAACTGCTAAAGCAGAGAATTAATTTGACTTATCTTACCAGAAGATTCACAACCACCCACTTTGAAAAGTTTAACATGATTATTCCCTGTTTTATTCATCTCATAAGACAGAAATTCTGTTGGATATGATGCAAAACAGGTGAACTATCTATAGGGAACATGCTGTAGAACTGAATTCTACCTGAAATCCTAACACCTCAAAAGCACACTGCAGAAAGGAATCCAATCCTGACATGGAAAGCATTGGACATCCTAGAATTGGGTTTGTGTCTACACTGGCTGCCATTACTACACTGTCCTTGTATTAGAAAGTGCTGTGTCCCCTAGGATAGGGCGCCTGTCAACTCAGAATCAACAAGCATTTATTAAATGCATACTATACCAAATAATGTAATAATAAGGATAAAAAGTAAAAATAAAAGTTCTTGTCTTCAAGGAGCTTATATTCTACGAGAGACAACCGTATGCATGTAAGTAAATAGCATTTTACTTTCTCAATGGGAAGGGGAGGGAGAAGAAGAAACTTATACATTTAACATGAATAGTTAAAAAAAATTTTAGAGGTAATTGGAAAACATCTAACAAAATAAATATGCATTTAAATTGCAAATTAATAAGTAGGATGAATACTTGTCTAATTTCCTAAATTAATTATGCCTGGATGAAATAACAGTCCACTCAAATATACCTTTGCCCCCAACAACTTGAATAAAATGGAAACTATCTCTTGGCATTTGCACTGTATTTTTTAACTTTTAAAATGCTTTGCTTAAAATGTCTTCATTGCTTCCCTTCCCACCCCATATAGTCAGGATCCACTAATCCATTTCCCTCTCACTCTTACAGCAAGTATGGGTAGTAAAGCAATACAAATTAAGATGCTGGCCATATATGTGAATATATATTTGAATGTGTCTCTAATTAGCTGTGCTTCCATCAAGAAGTGTAAGGTAGGTTTCATCACCAGTCTTTTGACGTCATGGTTTTGAGTGAGTATTCTAAGCGCTTTCAGAGTTTTTTCCTTTCACATTCTGGTCATCATATAAATTGTTCTGCTTCTGCTCACTTCACTCTGCACCAATCCATACATGTCTGTATTTTCCTAATTCTGTCATAGTTCTCATTTCTTATGCTGCAATAAAACTTCATCACATTCATATGTCATAATTTGTTCAACCACTCCCCAATTAATGGGCACCTATATTTCTTCCAGTTCTTTGCCACAACAAAAAGAGCCTTTATAAATGTTATTCTGTATTTAGGTCCTGTCCTTGATCTCTTTGGGGTAAATGCCTAATAGTGGTCCCCCACAGTATCTGGATCAAAAGGTATATATAGTGAGGTGATCTTTGGACTATAGTTCCACATTATTTTCCAGAATGGTTGAACCAATTCAAAGGTTCTGCCAAAAGAATTCCAGGGAAATTCTAATATTCCTAGAGGAATTCCTAGACAATATACTCACTCTCTAACAATCCTCTTATTATTATTTTTGTCAACTTTGCCAATTTTATAGGTGTAAAGTAAAAACTGAGTTGTTTTGATCTATTTTTCTTTTGAGAGACTTGGAACTTTTTTCATATGGTTGTTGATAGATTGCTTTTCTTAATTTGAGCCTGTCTTTTAACTATTTATACATTGGGAAAAGCAATACTTGCATGTGTGTATATATACACAAATACATAAACACATATGTGAATGTGTAGGTTTAAGTATGTAGATAAAAAGAGTGTATGTATATATTCTTTTTTTATATCTTGGATATTAGACTTTTATCAAAGAAATTTTTGTGAAGATTTTTTCCAAATTGTTTCCCTTTTTTTTCTAACTGCATTTATTTTGCTTGTATAAATGTTTTCAATTTTAGGTAACAAATTTTTCATTTTATCTTTTATGATCATCTTTATTCCATGTTTTAGTAAGAATTTTGTCCAACATAGATTTTGTTGGCCTGAAATGTTTTGGGCTTATTTGTGAAACTGCTCTAATGAAATGATGACTGAGACTAGGTATTATTGTCCAAAAGCTCATTTAATTTGATTATCTCCTGCAGAAATTATTGGTGATTAAATTAAGCTTAAATTAGGAAAGGGGGATGGGTGAAGGCGTGGTAGGAAATATTGCTGAAAATTAAAAGCCAGTACAGGGCCTTGTAGCACAGTATTCTGCAGAATAGGTATTTAATAAATGATTATTGAATGAATGAATGTGGAAAATGTCCTAAGTACTATGGTATGGGAAGCATCTCTAAAATCAAAACCAGCAATTTGTCAAGTGGGACTAAATAGCTCCATCTAGTGGGATAAGTCAACTTTGTGTTGGAACTGATTTTGCAATGCTGAGTGAAGCTAAACAGATTATGTGGCCTTGAAGATAACAACAAAAACCCCAGTAAATTAGTTGCTATTTCTTTTTTAAATTTTATTTTAATACATATTGCTTTATGAATCATATTGGGAGATAAAAATCAGAGCAAAAGGGAAAAACCATGGGAGAGATCAAAAAAAAGAAGTGAATATAACATGTGTTGATTTACATTCTATCTCCTTAGTTCTTTTTCTGGATACAGATGGCTATTGGCATTGCCGTGGATCACTGAACTACTGAGAAGAACCAAATCTCTGATAGTTGATCACCTCACATTCTTGCTGTTACTGTGTACAATGTATGTTCCTGCTTTTTTCACTCCACATCAGTTCATGTAAATCTTTTTAGGTCTTTCTATAATCAGCTTGCCCATCATTTTTATACAACAATAATATTCCATTACCTTCACATACCACAGCTTGTTCAACCATTCCCCAATTGATGGGCATCTACTCATTTTCCAATTCTTTGCTACCACATAAAGGGCTGCTACAGATAATTTTTGTATATGTGGGTCCTTTTCCCTCCTTTAGGATCTCTTTGGATACAGACCCAGTAATGTCACTGCTGGGTCAAAGGGGATGCACAATTTTCTGGCCCTTTGGGCATAGTTCCAGGTTGCTCTCCAGAATGGTTGTGCTATTTCCTAAATATACAAACACCAGAGGATTATCATTTAATCACTACCCTTCATTGTTCAGGGAATGGTAACCTAATTAGAAGAGAAATCTGGACCTAGACCATTGAGGCCTAAAAGTCATGTGAAGTTTTATATATTGATGATTTCATAGTAACCCCGAGAGCAGAGCTCAGGGAGCTTGTACTGTCATTGGACCAGAAAAATATCTGTACACAATTTTCCTGTGTTGTGTTTTATTTTAAAAAAAATTCACTTGTTTTAATTGCTATTCTCTCAGCAACTCCATAATAAATGTGAACATAGTTCACAGAAGAAATTATGTTTCTACAACAACAAATGTATGATGATAATTTCTGAGTCATTTGAACCCCAGATCCTAACACTGCAAACCCAAATGCAATCTTGGAAGAATCTCTCAAAAATCTCAGGATCATGTTCCTACATATGATTTCCTCTGAGATCAGAATTCCCATGTAATTCTGTCTCCAAAAACCCTATAGTTCTCTTTTAACACTCAAATTAACGACTCATTGACTTTATGACACATCCAATAAAATCCCACAGAAAATGTGGAATAGGTTTGTATCAAAACCTCCTTAAAATCAGGAAAACTCCCTGCTTCTAGAAGGAATTCTGCAACTCTTTTTCTGGTAAGTAGGTTTAATTTCTTTCTTGATAAGGTCACATGATTCACCTAAGAAGTAGAGAGAGCAAAGCACTTCCTTGCTGGGTTGATTCTTCCTTGCCAAGGCTGCATAGATAGGATGGCCAGTGGGCCTGTCTCCAGATCCAAGCAAAGCCGGCCTCTTGGTCTCCAAGGCAAGGCTGTCTCCTCTAATCAAGATCTTAAATACATTTTTTCTCATCCTTGTCAAGACTCCATCTGCTACAGCTCTCTAGGTGCTTGTATTTCTCCACAGAATCCAAATATAAAAATAAAATGTAAAGAAATATGAAGATATCTTTCCAGATCTATATAAAGCATAATTTCTGACTGTTTTTATATCTCTATCCTTGCCTCCTTTTCAAAGAAGGATTTCTTGTGGTTTAGTTATTTCAATCAAATCTGACTCTTCTTGATCCCATTTGGGTTTTTCTTGGCAAAGATATTGAAATGGTTTTCTATTTCCTTCTCCAGCTCATTTTGCAAATGAGGAAACTGAGACAAAGAGCATTTAAGTAATTTGGTCAGGATCACACAGCTAGATAAATGTCTGAGGCTAGAACTGAACTCAGATTCTCCTAACTCTAGGCCCAATCCCAGGGCCTGGCACCTTATCCCATTTCCCCCTTTCTGCTTCCTTTGTATGTGTTCTCTGTACTCATCATAATCTAAACTTATTAAGTTCCATGATGGCAGGAACCATCGTTCTTTTAGTTTATATTTGTATTTCACAGTATTCAGCACAGTGACTGGCATGTAATAAATTCTTAATAAGAGCTTGTTGACTTGACTCCCATGGGCAAAATTATCATCTCTATGCAGATAGCTCACAGAATAATATATTCGTCCTTCATCTCTCTCCTAAGCTCTAGTTATGAATCACAAACTGCCTGTTGTATATTTAAAACTCATGGTCTCATATTCATCATGTTCAGTTAGAACTCATTCTCTTTTCCCCTAAATTTCCTTGTTATTGCTGAGAGAACCATCAAGCTCCAAATTACCCAGGTTTGCAATCCAGATATTATCCTCAACACTCAGTTCTATTCCCATTCACTGCACATACCCATTACATGGCCAATTCTGGTCACTTCTATTTCCAGGATTCTTTTCTCCACTTTCTTGGCTACCTCTCTGGTTTAGACCTTTATGACTCCTGCTGCACTGTTGCAATAGCTTTCTTACTAATCTCTTTGTCTCAAGTCTCTCCCCATTCCAACCCATCCTCCATAAAACTGCCAAAGTAATTTTTCTTAACTATAAAGATCATATGAAAAAAGATGCTACCTGCATCTAGATAAAGAACTGAAAACTGTAAGTATGTATAAAATAATTATACATTTCTATATCTATTTGTGTCTAATGGCAGCTATTTCTGGGGGTAAGAGGGGAAGGAAGAAAAAAACAAGGAAAATTTCAAGATAACTTTATTATATATTTAAAAGGAATAGCAAGTTGTGCATAATAAATTTACAGTTTCATATGCAATCATCTTTTTTTATACTATACTGAAAAATCTTCAGTGGCTTCTTATTGCCTTTAGGATAAAATACCAGTCTCGCCTTTAAAATTTTCAGTTATCTAGACTTTCCCACCTACCTTTCAGACTTATTCCATATTACTTCTCTTCACATATTCTATGTTCCAGCCAAACTGGCTTACTGCTTTTCTCCTGAATTTGATCTGTTTAGTCCCATCTCTGTGCCTTTGTACGTGCTATTCATCCTTTGTGAATCTTATCTATATCTACTCTGATAAGTTCAAGAGAGGAGATTCACCATTGCTATGTCCTCTTTCAGTGATTAGTATTACTCTTGGAGACCCTAGTGCCATGTGACTTTAGTTATGTAACATGCTGGAAAAATACTGACATTCAAAGTCTGAGCCTTTGTTTCAGGAAGAAACCTGGAGATGTTAAAAGAACTTTTTGATTTCCCATAGACTACCCAGGCTCACTCTCCTGTTCAATTTTAGGCCCAATTTACTGCTTATTTGGTGTGTCAAAGATGGATTGAAAAATATATATATATATAGTAAATAAAGATGATATATATCATACACACACACACACACATACACATATATAGTGCAAGTATATATACATAAAAATAGCTATAGAGTGATATATGTAGGTAGACTATGTGTTTCTGACACTACTGTAGACTATTCATGTCTCTCTTATCTATCTATCCTGATTGGGTTACTGCTAACTCCACTTGCTGCAGCCACAGGGCAAGTAGATCAAGTACAGAGCCCGAGCAAGAGCCCTCATCCTTCTGAAGTCAGATCCTCAAACACTAGATGTATGATCCTGGGCAAGTCACTTAATCCTATTTACCTCAGTTTCCTCATCTGTAAAATGAGCTGGAGAAGGAAATGACAGACTACTCCAGGATCTTTGCCTAAAAAACCCCCAAACAGCAGGCCAAAAGAGTTGGATAGGACAGAAAACAACTCAACAAAAGTGTTTTTTGTGTAACCCAGAATTCAAGCATGGGCAATGGTGGAGGGACTGATCATTCGATGATCCATGCTTAATTGAGGAGTAGAGCTGCTGAGAGCTTGAGAAAGGATACCACTTGCTAGCGTTTGGCTTTGAGAAAGTACACAGGGTTCTCTGTGCTTCTCAAGGAGAAATTCTTGGAATATAGCTGTAGGCATTCCTTCCCTGTTAAGGGACATGGATAAGGAAAAGTGACATGAACCTAAAAATAACTTTCCTTAGATTATCAATATTTAGAGGAGCAGATAGACATAATTCCAGTTGTTTCTAATCTCCTGGTCCTTTCTTGGCAGGAATCAACAATCTCACAAACACACACATATACACACAAGTATCCATACAGATATGTGTATATCTACACATATACATACATTATATATACATATAGTATATATAGCTAATGAAGGAACTTTTTTGCCTGAATATTCATAATTTATTACAAGGAATATGTTTTTCTTCTCTTTTTTCCCAATAGGGTGGTGAAGTAGAAGGAAGGAAATTTTTTTTAAATTAAAAAATATAAAGATGGGAAAAAATATCTCCAATATCTCTCCAGCTGCTTTGCAGACATCTCAAACTAGATGTCCAAATTAGCTATCTTAAACTTAACATGTTCAAACTGAACTTTTTCCCTGTATACCCTTTCTCCCTTTCAACTTTCCCTATTATCTTCCTAGTCCCTTAGGCTTACAATTTAAGTGTAATTCTCTACTACTCACTACTTCTCACCACTATATCCAATCGGTTGCTAAGGCCTATCAATTTTGACTTTGCAATATCTCTTGAATACACTCCTTCTCTCCTCTGATACTACCCCCATGCAAGCCCTTATCATGTCGTACTATTACAGTAGCCTGCTGATGGATCTACTTGCCTCAAGTTTCTTCCCCCTCTAATCCATCCTTAGCCACCAAAGTGATTTTCCTAAAGCACAGGTTCAATCAAGAACTGATGATAAAACTCCAGTGATTCCCTTTCATCTACTGTTGAGCATTAAAAGTCCTTCATAAATTAGCACCCACCTACCTTTCCAGTCTTCTTAAACCTTACAACTCTCCCCAAACACTCCGATATAGTGATACTAGCCTCCTTGTTCTTCTATGAACGAGAGTCAATCTTTCAGCTCTAGGAATTTTCTCTGGCTGGATCCCCATGCTTAGAATACTCTCCTTCCTCATTACCATGTCCTAATTTCCCTATTTTCCTTCCAGTTGCAACTAAAATTTTACCTTCTACAAGAAATCTTTACCAACCCATCTTAATTCTAGTACCTTTTCTTTGACAATTATTTCTTATTTATCCTACATAGAGCTTTTTGTACATATGTACTTAAGAATTGTTTCCTCCATGAGATTTTGAGCTCCTCAAGTGTAGGGATTGTCTCTTGCCTTTTCTGGTATCCCTAGCACTTAGTACAGTGTCTCTTGGCACTTTATAATATTATGTACTTTATAAATGTTTATTGACTGACTAGAAGTGGAATATTGTATGAACTTTCAAGTGAGATCACTGTATTCTTAGTATAACTTGTTTTACTTTGTTCTCAGAGATTTTTCAAGATAGGTATAATCTGTAAGTATTTATAATGTAAAAACAAAAACATCCATAAAACTTTTTTAAAATAATCAACAAACATTAACATTTTAATATACAAAGTAGAGAAAAAAGGAAATTGCATATGAAACTAAGAATGTCTGTTATATATAATTTCCAAGTTAAACTTTGATTGCTTTATAGCATGACATGGTCTCTGGTTTGTAGTATTATGCTTCTTTTCATAAGGTATCTGTTATTTAAGACTTTAAAAATTCCAAATATTATGCTTATGAATGAATTGATATGCCTTACTAGAAATGTCATCAAAGAAAAGCTAGAACTCCTCTTAACAGCAAAGACTCCACTGTTTGTTCATTAACTTAGTTTCTGGCACATTACTGTAATGTTTACTGATTATTACTAAATATTTTAATAAATGATTTGTCTATTAAAGAAAAAGCCATGAGACTATTTTCCTTGTAAGTGATCAAGCTATTGGGAAATAACAGAATATCTTAAGAAATTAATTCTAACTGGAAACTGAGTGGAGGATTGCTGAATAAGTTATGGAATATTATTGTTCCATAAGAAATGATCAACAGGATCAGTGGAATAGGTTAGGTTCAAAGGACAAAATAGTCAATAACTTTAATAATCTAGTATTTGACAAACCCAAAGATCCCAGCTTTTGGGACAAGAATTCACTGTTTGACAAAAACTGCTGGGAAAATTGGAAATTAGTATGGCAGAAACTAGGCATTGACCCACACTTAACACCATATACTAAGATAAGGTCAAAATGGGTTCATGATCTAGACATAAAGAATGAGATTATAAATAAATTAGAACATAGTTTACCTCTCAGACCTGTGGAAGAGGAAGGAATTTATGACCAAAGAAGTACTAGAGACGATTACTGATCACAAAATAAAAAGTTTTGATTATATTAAGTTAAAAATTTTTATACAAACAAAACTAATGCAGACAAGATTAGAAGGGAAGCGATAAACTGGGAAAACATTTTTACAGTCAAAGATTCTAATAAAGGCCTCATTTCCAAAATATATAGAGAATTGACTCTAATTTATAAGAAATCAAGCCATTCTCCAATTGATAAATGGTCAAAGAATATCAACAGACAATTCTCAGATGAAGAAATTGAAACTATTTCTAGCCATTTGAAAAGATGTTCCAAGTCATTATTAATCAGAGAAATGCAAATAAAGACAACTCTGATAATCCACTACACACTTGTCATATTAGCTAGAATGACAGGGAAAGATAATGAGGAATGTTGGAGGGGATGTGGGAAAGTAGGGACACTGATACATTGTTGGTGGAATTGTGAACACATCCAGCCATTCTGGAGAGCAATTTGGAATTATGCCCAAAAAGTTATCAAACTGTGCATTCCTTTTGACCCAGCAGTGTTTCTACTGGGCTTATACCCCAAAGAGATACTAAAGAAGGGAAAGGGACCTGTATGTGCCAAAATGTTTGTGGCAGCCCTGTTTGTAGTGGCTAGAAACTGGAAACTGAATGGATGCCCATCAATTGGAGAATGGCTGAATAAATTGTGGTATATGAATATTATGGAATATTATTGTTCGGTAAGAAATGACCAGCAGGAGGATTTCAGAAAGGCCTGGAGAGATTTACATGAAGTGATGCTGAGTGAAATGAGCAGGACCAGGAGATCATTACACACTTCAACAACAATACTATATGATGATCAATTCTGATGGACATGATCCTCTTCAACAATGAGATGAAACAAATCAGTTCCAATAGAACAGTAATGGACTGAACCAGCAACACCCAGCGAAAGAACTCTGGGAAATGAGTATGGACCACCACATAGAATTCCCAATCCCTCTATTTTTGTTCTCCTGCATTTTTTACTTCCTTTACAGATTAATTGTACACTATTTCAAAGTCCGATTCTTTTTGTACAGCAAAATAACTGTATGGACATGTATACATATATTGTATTTAATATATGCTTTAACATATTTAACATGTATTGGTCTACCTGCCATCTGGGGGAGGGGGTGAGAGGGAAGAGGTCTTCTTGCTCTTGCAAAAGGTCTTGCAATTGTCAATGCTGAAAAATTACCCATGCATATAACTTGTAAATAAAAAGCTATAAGAAAAGAAATTATCAACAAGATGATTGCAGAGAGGCCTGAAGATACTTACATGAACTGGTGCTGAGTGAAGTGAGCCGAACCAGGAGATCACTATACATGGCAACAAGGTTATGTGATGATCAATTCTGACGGACTTGGCTCTTTTCAACAATGAGGTAATTCAGCCCAATTCCAAAAGATTTGTGATGAAGAGAGCCATCCACACTCAGAGTACTATGGAGACTGGATGGGGACCACAACATAGTATTTTCACTCTTTTTTGTTGTTTGCCTGCATTTTGTTTTCTTTCTCATTTTTTCCCTTTTTGATCTGATTTTTTTGTGCAGCATGATAAATATGGAAATACACATTGAAGAACTGCACATTTAACTTATATTGGATTGCTTGCTATATAGGGAAAGGGGGAAAGGGGAAGGGAATTTGGAACACAAGATTTTGCTGGGGTCAATGTTGAAAAATTATCCTGGCATGCGTTTTGAAAATAAAAAGCTTTAATTAAAAAAAAAAAAAAAAAGAAAGAAAAAAACTAATTCTACTTTAGGAGTTGCCTCTCTGCAATTTGCTACTCATCTTTGTTTTGCCTATAACCCTGAATTTCTGGATTCTATAACCCTGAACTGTCCCTTGTTCCAAAATTATGGTACTCCTCACTTCAGCACAAATGTTATTGCTTTGTGGTGCTGCAACATGCTACTGAGCCATTCTTCATCTACCCAAATAATGTGAGACTATAGATCTTTTATGTTGCTCAGGCAGTTGGTGGGATCTGCTGAAATACAGAATTAAGCCTACCTGAGATTCCTGGCCTCAAAGAATATCCTTCAATCATGAGGATACATAAATTCTCAGCATTTGGACTATGTTTTTTCCCCGTGGGTATGGTGGTTAGTTTATCAGAGAAATCACTCCTGTAAAATACAGAAGTTATTAAATATTAAATACAAATACAACACGTACAAGTGAATCTAATAAATTTCCCTTTTTAAATTAATTTCTAACCCCACCCTACTCCTAACCCCAAATAATCCAACCCTATTTCATTTGGTAAAAAAAGTGGGGCCTTATTATACAGATGGATAAGCTCCATAATTGTCCATTCAACTACAGACTGTAGTCTAGACAATAGTCATTTTTCTTCCACTTGGTTTTTTTCTATGCAGATGAGTGTGGGTCAAACTCTTTAGTTATTAATTTCATTTAAAGGCTTGATTCAACAGAAAATGGTACAAACAAAGCAGCATTTGGAGGACCTGACCGTCCTAGGGAATCCTTCACTGAATTGAAATCAATATTATATGTCCTCTAAGACACTTCCTGGCCACATTCATAACATGTGATTTATTTTCCAACCTTCATCCCTCTCTCTCAAGAACCTCAGACTCAGCTTAAAAGAAAAAAAAAAAAACCTAAGACTCTACTATTGACATTCTGGGCTCTGTTACCTAAAATTTTTCCACACTTTGTGGAGCCAGGAGCCTCTAGGCCTCTAAGTCACTTTTGGGTCACTTCTACACCATGTGACTATATTCCTCCTTTCTCCCAGGTTCCCTTTATGTGTCATCGTCCCCCTTTAGAATGTAAACTCCTTGAAGGTAAGAATTGCCCTTCTTGTTTTTGCATCCTCAGTACTTAGTACAGATCTTAGCACATAATAACCTTTTAATAAATGCTTTTTCTATACATAATAGTGATGAACTCTATTGGCAGGCAAACATTCCCTTGCTTTATATTTTGCTTGATATTAATGACTGAGGTTAGTCAGAAATCGTTTTTCTCTTGCATTTTTCAAGAAATTTTATATAATTTTATTATTCAAGGAGACACTTTGTTGAAGAAGAACCTTTAAGTTGGCTTTTTGCTTTACCAAATAACCTTATTTATAGTCAATAATCCCAGGGAGATCTTATAATGTCTATCTTTCAGCCATTTCTGTGATAGTAAAGTTGTGGTTTCTATGGAATATCATTTGTAAAAATCTGTTTCCTCCTATTATCCTTATCAAGGATAACCTTGGTACATATATAAGTAACACCTTCTCAAGACTTCTCCAGAAATTTGTCCTCATACTCTCAGGCTGGGTGCCCTGAAAATAGCTACTACTCTCAGGTTTTAGGGTGTGTTGGCTCCAACTTGTATAGCTTACAAATCCCAGTTAGTATACTTCCCATTACCATCAACCAGCAGACACAATTGGTTCTTCGCAGTTGCATAACTGTGACATAGTAAGGACCATAGCTACCAAACACTCCTTGGAGCATTGACTAGAATACTTATTTTGTAATCACGAATCTCTAAGATCAAATCTAATCTCAAATACTTAATAACTGTGTGACGCTGGGAAAATCACTTAACCTCTGTTTGCCTCAAGTGTACAATAAGGATAATCACTTATCTTATAGGGTTGTTGTAAGGATCAAATGAGATAATATTTGCAAGCGTTTAGCATAGGGCCCAAAATATAGTAGCTGTTTAATAAATGTTTGTTCCCCCTTTTCTCTCCTCCACAAACACAGGGCATACTCTCTCATGGAAAAGTGGGCACAAATTTACAATGCAATGGAAATGAAGTATAAATGAAAGCTACTGATTCCTCTATTACTTCAGGGCCAAAAAGTCCTTCCTTTTGTGTGGAGTCAGTCCTCAGCCACTAAACCCTCAAATGCCAAGACTACTTGGAGCTCATAGTCACACTGCTAAAAGTCATTGCTCCTGGGTGCTGCATTAGACAAATGATTGCTTCTTGTAGCCATGTCTGTCTGGAGGATGTGCCTTTAACTGGATTGTGTCCTTTAAGGGTCACCTAGAGGAATGGCTAATCAAAGCTCATCCAATGCTGTTAGTACCTTCTAATTCCCAACCAACACAATTATACCTCATTAAGGGATCATATGGTGTGGCTATATTTTTATAGTTAGCTTAATATTTTCTTTTCCATGATGTGGTTTTGGACTCTCAAGGATCAATGATTTTACATATAGATTATGCTCCTAAAAATGTTAAATAAATTGGGTCAGTAGTTATTACTACTATAACGCTATAAAATGAAGCCTAAATGACAGCAAAATTCAAACAAAAAAAGTAAGATGAAGCTCTTAACTTATAATGCATGTATCCTTTCTTTTGTCAAATGTCAAACTACTAAACTCTAAGGTTACATCTATCATCAATTGAAACACTTTTTGTTGTTGTTTTACCTAACTTTCCAGGAATTGAACATTATGGAGAAATCAATTAGAATCACACTAAGAATTTATATGATGTTTTGAAATAAAATTTATCATTAAAACTTTTTAAAAATAAAGGATAGACTAGATATCAGATTTAATTCGTATATATATATATTTGAAAAAGCCTCTTCATGAGTATTTAAGTCATTACTTGATGATATTATTACTGGACAATTATTATATAATGGATACTTGCAGAATATTATGAAATTATTAAATTATGTCATATTGGGTATAAGCCCTATAGGAATTTTAGCAAAAAAAAAAAAAAAAAAAAAAGCATTTGCCATCAAGCATCACTATATCCATTTTATAGTAACTGGGAAAGACATAGGAGCTAAGCAATTTGCCACAAACCACAATGGATCAGTGTTAAAGCAAGAACAAAGCAGATTTCCTGACTCTACCTACCTTCTAATTCTTTATCAGACAATTTCCAATTCTTTCAAGAAAAAATGAAGTAAACCATTATTTCAATGTAAGAAATGAGAAATGTGAGTAATTCTTTTTATTTATTCTGAATTTAAATACCAAAAAAGCATTTCTATATAGATAAAAGAACACAAAGAGGATTGTGAAACTATAAATCTCTATTTTATATGATTAGCTTTATAAAAAACTGCATACTGCTCTATATTTTAATTTAAATAATTCTACATCTTTCAAAACCATCCTACTTTTCTGTGTTTCTTTCTGAACCTTGCTGTTTCTTAATTTTTTTTTTCCATTAACAAACATTGATTCTCTTTCCCTTCTCCTCCTTCTCCTCCCATGGAAAGAAACAGTCAAAATATATTTATAGTGAAGCAAAACAAATTCCCAAGTTGGTCATGTTAAAAAATGCATGAATGATTCTGGGCTGACAGAGAACTTTGTCAGTGATAGGGCCCATTTTGAATCATCAGTTCTTTGGAGTCATAATTGATCAGAATTTTAAAAATCTTTCAAAATTGCTCATTTTTATAATATTATAGTCATAATTTGAATTGTTCTAGTTTTGTTCACTTCAGTTTATACATACCAATTTCATAATATTTAAGTAGATTTCAATTCGTATCCCCTTGCTTTTTGAGAAAATAAGTTCTCATGCCCAACAATTGAAGAATGGCTGAATAAATTATGGCATGTGAATATTATGGAATAGTATTGTTCGGTAAGAAATGACAAACAGGATGATTTCAGAAAGGCCTGGAGAGACTTACATGAACTGATGCTGAGTGAAACGAGCAGGACCAGGAGATCATTATATACTTCAACAACAATATTTTATGATGATCAATTCTGATGGACCTGGCCATCTTCATCAATGAGATGAACCAAATCAGTTCCAATGGATCAGTAATGAACTGAACCAGCTACACCCAGCAAAAGAACTCTGGGAGATGACTAAGAACCAGTATATTGAATTCCCAATCCCTATATTTTTGCTTGCCTGTATTTTTTATTTCCTTCACAGGCTAATTGTACAATATTTCAGAGTCCGATCCTTTTTTGTACAACAAAATAACGGTTTGGTCATGTATACTTATTGGGTATCTAATTTATATTTTAATATATTTAACATCTACTGGTCATCCTGCCATCTGGGGGAGGGAGTGGGGGAAGGAGGGGAAAAATTGGAACAAGAGGTTTGGCAATTGTCAATGCTGTAAAGTTAGCTATACATATAACTTGTAAATAAAAGGCTATTAAAATTTTAAAAACAGAAAGAGAAAATAAGTTCTCTTGATTCCTTTTTTGTTCTTCTATAATGTATCCTTTTCTTTTCCATTTTTTTGAGGCAAGTTGGATTAAGTGACTTAGCCAGGGTCTCCCAGCTAGTAAATATTAAGTATCTGAGACCAGAGTTGAACTCAGGTCCTTCTAACTTCAGAGCCAGTACTCTAACCACCGCACTGCCTTTAGGTTGAAATTATAATTTAAAGGCTCAAAAGATGACTCATTATTATTTCTTCTTTGATTCTTCCATAACTACTCAGTTCAGCATCCTTCTTAGTTTTTGATGTTGTTGTGGGGGAACCTGGGTTGTAAAACCTGTTCTTCCATCTTGGCTGGTTCTCCCCTGTAGTATATTTAAAAAATGTTTCGATGACCCTCTTTTCTGGACATTGCTCTCCTCACTTCTTTCTTCAAACACTTCCTCCCATTAAAACAAAAACAAAAGAAAGGAGGTCCTTTGAACGAATAAGCAGAGTAAAGCAAGACAAATCCACCTTAGTGGTCCTATCTAGAAATATATCTCCTTTTTGCACCTTCAGTCCATCATCTCTCTGACAGATGGGAACATGCTTAATCATATGTCCTTTGCAGCTATAACTGCTCACTACATGAATCAGAAATCTTTCAAAATCTTTGAAGTCTTTCAATGTTTTTAAAAATCAAATTCTGTAGAGGGCCAGCAACAAGCAGAGCACCCATACATGAATATTATGGAACATTATTGTTCTATAAGAAATAATCAGCAGGATGATTTCAGAGATGCCTGAAGAGACTTACATGAACTGATGCTAAGTGAAATGAGCAGAACCAGGAGATCATCATACACTTCGACAACGATATTGTATGAAGATGTATTCTGATGGAAGTGGATCTCTTCAATAAAGAGAGCCTTAATTGATCAAAGATGGACAGAAGCAGCTACACCCAGAGAAAGAACACTGGGAGATGAATATAAACTGCTTACATTTTTTGTTTTTCTTTCTGGATTATTTATACCTTCTGAATTCAATTCTCCCTGTGCAACAAGAAAACTGTTCGGTTCTGCACACGTATATTGTATCCAGGATATACAATGAGATGATTGAGTTCAATTCCAATGATCTTGTGAGGAATAGAGCCATACACCTAGAGAGAAGGCTGTGGGAACTGAATGTGGACCCTGTTGGAATCCTTACAAAGTGTTAAGTCATTAGAATTGATAGAGACAATAGTTATCTAATTTAGAATGGTTCAGTATGATTGATCGATTGATCCTACAAGGAGATGTCATGGGCCAGAACTTGAAACAAGGTACTAAGTGGAATTGAGGAGACAGTGGTTAAATCTAGTTTAGAATTGATTTAATCCTACCACAAATAATAGTTTTCCAGTGATATAATGATCGGTGTACACTCAGTGTACAGCATATAAGCAAGAAGCTCTCAGGGCCAGACAAAGAAGCCCACTCTCCGAGGTGGAGACAGAGTTACTCCATATTCCACCTTTGTGCTGGCTGGAGACATTCAGAGGGAGGAAGGGGCTGAAGCTCAAGATTTTGAAGGGCACAATAAAGGACTGGATTTTAACTCCTGGCTGCGTTTGAAGTGATTATTACTTTGAACTGAAACTAAGGCTGCCTCCAGAAAACCTCCCCAAGAAACCTGCTCCCAGAGAACCATCATATATTTTAGAAAAAGAATACACCCCAGACCACAGCCTAGCATTTTCACTTTTTTGTTGTTGTTCACTTCTATTTTATTTTCTTACTCATTTTCTTTCCCTTTTAATCTGATTTTTCTTGTGAAGAAAGATAATTGTATAAATATGTTTACATATATTGGATTTAGCATATTTTAACATGTATAACATATTGGATGGCTTGCCATCTAGGGGTGGGGGGAAGGAGGGAAAAATTTGGAACACAAAGCTATACAAGGATTGAAAAATTTTCCATGCATATGTTTTGAAAATAAAAAGCTTTAATTAAAAAGAAAAAACAAGCAGAGGACCCAGAAAGCTATGTAAGGGTTCACATGCTTTCTGTGCAGCTGTGGATCATTTTGCAAGTAGGCTCACCACTCCTCCATGACCAAAGTTGAGAATAGGACGTGCTGACCTGATAGGTACCAGGAAGTGCTGCTAGCATAAGAATACAATCAATCTGGAAGCCATCTATGTGAACGTGTAGGGATCAGGAAAGCATGTTGAAAATAAATATGATAACCTTGGTAATAAATGATAACAGGAGTAGACAATTTATCACAAATTTATGTGATTTATGATTATATTGTCATAAATGGATTGCGCTAGTCTTTTTTTAATGTTAATGTCTAGCTAGACTGTAACTATGGAATATAAACTAAGTAGCTTGGAGATATCTGGGGCTGTTGCAATGCTAGATTAAAAGGTATATAAACCGGGGCAGCTGGGTGGTGGACCAGCCCTGAATCCAGGAGTTCAAATCTGCCCTCAGACACTTAACACTTCCTGGCTGTGTGACCCTGGGCAAGTCACTTAACCCCAATTGCCCTCAGCAAAATAAAATAAATAAAAATAAAAGGTATCTAAACCCTGGCTCTGTGATCAATAAACGGACTTCTTTGCTGAAGCACCCGCCTGTCCTGCATTATACTTTCTCCTTACTGAGGCCCTTGAGCTGGAGATATAGACAACACAGAGAAGCAGTGAGGAGGACAAAGTACCCCCAATCAATCAAGACTCCCGAGCCCTCAGGTAAGGGAGGGGGGGCCGTGGGAAAGCATAGAATCAGCAGGGGTGGCTGGTAGTGGAGGAAGTTTCATTTAAGCTGTGGGCTAATTTGAATTTTACTTTGTTTCACTTAGTAAAATGGAAGAGTCTCAAACAGGAGAAAAACAAAGAGCTGTATTGAAAAGTATTGAAAAAGGTAGTAGAAGATGGAAGGTTACTTATTCCAAATGGACAATTGAAAGAATTCATATAATGTGTAGAGAAATGCTGTCCTTGGTTCCTGGCCCAAGACACTCTTGACCTAGATAAATGGAAGACAGTAGGAAAGCAGGTGAAAGAAAGATTTCGAGCTGAAGGTCCGGGAGCCTTTCCCGTAATAGCATCCTCTATTTGGAACGCGTTAAAAATCTGCTCACAAGCCCCCCCAAAATGTTCCTTTACCTACAAAACCATTGAAAGCAAAGGCAGCTACAACCCTACATAACAAAGAGGGTGAGGAGAGTGAAAATGAGAATGGAGAAGAAAAGGAGTTGCAGAACGAGGAGGTTAATAAGATTTATGAAACATGGGGATTAAAAACAAACCACCTCAGTGCTCCTCCTCCTCCTTCCTGCCGTTGGTAGGAGGAGATAAAAAATACAGAATGGAGCAAGTTATCTACCCAGAGGTCAAAGGGATGTCAGTTAACTGTGGTACAACTGGCCCTCAAGGCAGAGAAAGAAACAGAAGACTTTCCCCTTGATATGCAAATTTTGTGTGGGTTATTGGAAGTTCCCAATCCACAGAATCTAGGCGATATGTGTATCATCCTATCACCACTCCTTGGTGACCAACCTTTGAGACTATCAACCTTTGGAATTCAAAATGCTGAAAGAATTAAAGAGAGGGACATTCCAATACTAGACCAACCTGTGTAAAAACCTTGATAGAGACAATAGCAAATTCCATTTTGAGCCCTCTTGATCGGCACTGAGTATCCAGAATTGCTTTGGCTGGGGGAGATTATTATACATGGAAAGCTGCCTTTTTTGAGGAATGTCAGAAAACGGACAGACAAAACAATCAAATGCATGTTAATGTTACATTTGAACAATTGACAGGTACCAGGACATACTCCCCTCAACCACCAATTGGACTATGATATATAGGTGTACAGACAGATTGCTTCCACTGCCCAAAAAACTTGGGCTCAAATATCAGAAAGTATGGATAAGGAAACATAATTTATGAAAATATTGTAGAAATCAAATGAGGGCTTCACAGATTTCTTAGGTAGTCAATAACTCAATAGTATAACTCAAGAATCCATACTCAAGCTATACAGAGAAGTGTTAGTGGTCCAGAAATATCATCCATAAATTTTACAAAAACTGGCTCAGGAAAAGTGCATCTAGATTGCCGGAGGGTATTGGCTGGAGGAAAGAAGGATTTAGTCCAACAATCTGGCTCTCTATTATTTTCTTTGCTGGCAGTGCTAGATATTACTATATATCCTAACAAAGGCACTGCTGTGGCTACCTCTCTTACCGGGCCTTTAGTAGCTATATTTTGTGGGTTCATAACTGGTACATGCCATGCTGCTGTTTTAGGAATAACTCACACTGATGTTAATCCTGCCAGCCACCAGGGCCAGTTGTGGCGGTGCTCCACACCATGGGGATACAGAAGTCAGAATTAAGACAGGGAATATGATGGGGAAGTTGATAATGACCCTGAGTGCTGTTCATACACATCCAAATACTGCTTCTTCATTGCAAACTGGATGCACACAGGAAATAAGAGAGCAGCCAATGCTCAAATTCATTATTGAAGGGAAGAAATTTAAAGGAGTGATAGAGATACTGGAAGTTCTGCTATAGCCCAAAAACTCTGGCCACTTTCATGGGTGTTGGAAATGGCCAATACTCTTCTTCAGGGTGTTGGCGGGGTACAGATGACTCTCATAAAGCACAATGGTTACAGTGGCAGAAAGATCAGATAGAAGGGGCATTTAAACCACATGTCAAATCTCAGCTTCCTGTGAATCTAGGGTCGTGGGATATTACAAGATTTGGGAATTAAAAGAGGAACAGGAGATTTTTGTTAATGGCCACTATTGAGAAAATGAAGGTCCTCCCCATATAATGGAAGGAAGGACCTCTGATTTGGATAGAACAGCTGAAAGCTTTGGAAATCATAATCAAAGAGCAGTTAGAAAAAAGACATATTGAACCCAGCCCTAGTCCCTGCACTTCCTTCATATTTGCGGTTAAGAAGCAATCAGGGAAATGGAGAATGTTAACAGATCTTAGGAAAGTTAATGAAAGAATGGAAAGCATGGAAGCTTTGCAACCTGGATTATCATCCCCTGTTATGATCCCAGCAAATTGCCATTGTGGGTTATGGATTTACAGGATTATTTCTATACTAGTTCCTTACAAAAACAGAATTGTCAATATTTTGCTTTCTTATTGCTTCATATTAATGTTAAAGCCCTCCACAAATATTATCAGTGAAAAGTTCTCCCTTAAGGAATGAAGAACAGTCCCACAATGTGTCAACAATATGTAGACCAAATCCTCCAATTCATTAGACTACAATAGCCACAAGCTTATATTATTCATGGATGACACCTTATGTGCTTATCCTAGAAAACAAGAATTATCAACTATTCTTGAAAGTTTTACACAGAAATTTGAAAAATATGGACTGAGAGTAGCCCCAGACAAAATCCAGCTGGAACTCCCATATAATTATTGAGGCCTTACTGTTAGACCTCAAGAGATCAGACCTCATAAGGTACAATTAAGGAAAGATACATTAAAAATATTGAATGATTTTCAAAAACTCATAGGAGATATAAATTGCATGAGACCGTATTTGAATATTACCAATCATGATGAACAATCTTCATATAACATTTTATTAGGAGTGTCAAAATTGGATTCCCCTAGACAACACATTCTGCTTCAGATTCATTATAGATCATAAAAAAAGAAAGTTCAAGACAGTAAGCTGTCAAGAATTTCATCAGACATTACAAAGCTACTAATCTAGATATTTTTGAGCAACCTACATGTGTATTACATTATCAGGATCAGATATTTGAATGGTTGTATTTTCCATCCCGACCATCATCATCAATAACCTCCTATCCCCCTTACAGGTAGCAGAATTAATACAAAAAAGATTGGGTCAAACTAGACAAATTCAAGGAAATGATCCTCATGTAATTCATCAACTATATATGCAGCTACAATTAGGAAGTTTGGTACAATAAAATCCTGAATGGCAAATCCTCATATGTATTTATGTAGGGACAATAGATTAACATTTACTCACATCCTATGTTCAATTTGTACAAAAACAGCATTAGATGTTTCCAGAAATACTACCCAAAAAGGGGCCATAACTATTTTTACAGATGCCACAAAAAAAAAAAAAATGAGCGAGCAGCCAATTACATAGCACATCAAAAGAAATACATAATTATAACACATAATTCCACTCAAAAGAATAAGCTATTTGCTGTAGCATAAGAATAAAATCATGTTCCCCTAAACTTAGTTTCTGACAGGAAATATTCCATATTTGTCTTACGCAACATAGAACCTGCTGTCATTTTCAACTCCCCTAATATTGATATTTTCCAGTTATTTCAAAGATTACAAACTGTTATACATACTAGAAATCACCCTTTTTTTTTTGCTTTCATATTAATTCACATACAAAACTTCCTGAACCGATATTTGAAAAGAATTCTATTGCAGAGGAACATAGGATAGTTTATCTCTCAGACTTGTGGAGGAGAAAGAAATTTGTGACCAAAGATGAACTAGAGACCATTACTGATCACAAAATAGAAAATTTTGATTATATTAAATTAAAAAGCCTTTGTACAAACAAAACTAATGCAAACAAGATTACAAGGGAAGCAACAAACTGGGAAAACATCTTCACAGTTAAAGGTTCTGATAAAGGCCTCATTTCCAAAATATATAGAGAACTGACTCAAATTTATAAGAAATCAAGCCATTCTCCAATTGATAAATGGTCAAAGGATATGAACAGAGAATTTTCAGATGATGAAATTGAAACTATTACCACTCATATGAAAGAGTGTTCCAAATCATTATTGATCAGAGAAATGCAAATTAAGACAATTCTAAGATACCACTACACACCTGTCAGATTGGCTAAGATGACAGGAAAAAATAATGATGAATGTTGGAGGGGATGTGGGAAAACTGGACATTGATGCATTGTTGGTGGAGTTGTGAACGAATCCAACCATTCTGGAGAACAATCTGGAATTATGCCCAAAAAATTATCAAATTGTGCATACCCTTTGATCCAGCAGTGTTTCTACTGAGCTTATACCCCAAAGAGATACTAAAGAAGGGAAAGGGACCTGTATGTGCCAAAATGTTTGTGGCAGCCCTGTTTGTAGTGGCTAGAAGCTGGAAAATGAAAGGATGCCCATCAATTGGAGAATGGTTGAGTAAATTGTGGTATATGAACGTTATGGAATATTATTGTTCTGTAAGAAATGACCAGCAGGATGAATACAGAGAGGACTGGCGAGACTTACATGAACTGATGCTAAGTGAAATGAGCAGAACCAGGGGATCATTATATACTTCAACAACGATATTGTATGAGGATGTATTCTGATGGAAGTGGATTTGTTTGACAAAGAGGTCTAACTCAGTTTCAAATGATAAATGATGGACAGAAGCAGCTGCACCCAAAGAAAGAATACTGGGAAATGACTGTAAACTGCTTGCATTTTTGTTTTTCTTCCCAGGTTATTTATACTTTCTGAATCCAATTCTCCCTGTGCAACAAGAGAACTGTTTGGTTCTGCAAACATATATTATATCTAGGATATACTGCAACATATCTAACATATATAGGACTGCTTGCCATCTAAGGGAGGGGGGAAGGAAGGGAGGGGAAAAATCGGAACAGAAATGAGTGCAAGGGATAATGTTGTAAAAAAAAAATTACCCTGGCATGGATTCTATCAATAAAAAGTTATTATAAAATAAAATTTTTTTAAAAAAAGAACTCTATTGCAGATCATTTCATTAGCTTATACATTTTCACAGTTCAGGAAGCACAAGCAATCTCAAGTACATCAATCAATTGAATCCCTGAACAAACAATTTCACATCACTAGAGAGCAGGCAAGGCATATACCTGCACATCATGTATCCTATATTGTTCACCACTTTGTAGTGTACAGATAAATCCCAAAGACCTATAACCTCTAGAAATTTTCAGATGGATGTAACTCATTTTTCCCTTTTTTTGGACGTTTATCCTTTTTACACATCCTTGTAAATACTTTTTCTTCCTTTCCAGTGGCTACTCTCTGGACAGGAGAATCTGCAACTCATATTATTGAACACATGCTTTCTGTCTTTGCTTTTTCTTATAGGTGTACCTTACTCTTTAAAAATAGATAATGGTCCTGCTTATGCATCATCCAGATTTAAGCCATTTTGTTTATATTATAATTTGAACATTAATTTGCCCAGCCATATAATACACAGGAGCAGATGATTGTCAAATGTAAAAAGAGGGACATTAAGATGTTCTTGCAAAAACAAAGAGAAGGAGAATTCAGGAATAAGCCACGTATGAGGCTAGCCAGAGTCATATATACACTTAATTTTTTGATGCTTAAAAATCAAAGTGTATAGAGTAGACTTCCGGGGGCAGAGCCAAGATGGCGGAGCAGGCACACACGACTCTCTAAGCTCCTCTCCTTCCCCTCATAACCAACTATTTAATCCAGCCTCAAAAATAGCTCTTCACTGCTTAAATTCATGAAGATAAGAAGCACTACAACTTACCAGCTGATCCGGAAGCTCACCAGGAAAGGTTTGTCCTGAGGGGCCAGGAACAGACTAGCACAGGCAGCGAGAGGCTAGCATCCTGAGCAGACCAGGGGCGGGGGTGATCTCTGTGGCTAGAGAAGTTATAGAGACCACTCTGCTATAGGCTAACTGCTCTGCCTTGACTACAAAGCAATAAACTGGCAGAGAAATTAATGCCTGAAACAGAGGGAACTCTAAAAAACGCCAGAACCTAACGAGATCTGGCTGTAACCCCTCAAACCCGGAAGTGACTCAGGCAGACTTTACCACAGCCCTGTGGCCACATCCGGCAGTTCGGGGCTTTTGCGGGGGCAGTTACTAATCTGCACGGCAGGGAGGCACATCCTGGGCAGCCTGAGGGGCTCAGCCTGGGCAGCCTCTGATGGGCAGAGTGGGGGGCTCGGCCTGGGCAGCCTCTGATCTGCAGAGTGGCAGGCTCGGCCTGGGGCAATAGAACCTCCCCAGCTGACTGTGCTTCCGGGCAGACACTTCCGGTCCCTGCAAATCCATTCACTGCTCAATTGCGAACACCCACAGCCCCAGGGCAGGGTTTGGCTAGGGGTAGTGAAACTTTCACTGCTCAGCATCTAGCCCCAGGGCACTCATTATCTCACACAGCGGGGGTTCTTTGAAGGGCACTTTCCCAGCCCGGCCCTGCAGGCCTGAGTTACTCCCGGGTGGGGAACTCTTTCCCAGAGCATACCAGTACTTCGCTGCTTTTTGTAGCCCGTCGGCAGGACAGCTACCCGTCCATACACCTTTCACTGCTCTGCAGAGGAAGCTGGTAACCTCCTGGCTCTGAAGGCAGACCTTACAGTCTTTAACAAAATGAGTAAAAAAATCAAAAGAACGATTGATAGTTTCTACACAGAAAGAGAACAGCTTTTCAACCCTGAAAAGACTAATAGCAGACAGTCTCCAGACAATTGTTGGTCTCCAGACAATTATTGGTCTCCAATACAAAAGGCTCTCATAGAAGAGACTATTAAGAACCTTAAAAGAAAGCTAGAAGAGAAATGGGGAAAGGAAAGAGAAGCTATGCAAGAGTACAGAAAAGGCACATAACTCACTAAAAGAAAAATTTGATGAAGTGGAAAAAGAAAACAACTTCCTGAAATGTGAATTGGAAAAGGCAAAAAAACTCCAAGAAGTGCAGGGAAACAGAATTTGCGAATTGGAAAAAGAAAATAACTCACTAAAAAAAAAAAAAAAAAAAAAAGTGAAATGGAAAAAAATTCCATAGAGCAAAACAACTCAATTGGACATATACAAAAAGAAGTAAAAAAAAAAAAAAGCTAATGAAGAAAATAACTCACTAAAAATCAGAACTGAACAAATGACTGATTCATTGAGACATCAGGAATCAGTCAAACAAAACCAAAAAAATGAAAGATTGGAAAAAATGTCAAATATTTACTTGGAAAAACAACAGACCTGGAAAATAGATCTAGGAGAGATAACCTGAGGATCATCGGACTACCAGAAAATTATGATGAAAAAAAAAGAGCCTAGATACTATTTTACAGGAAAATCATCAAAGAGAACTGCCCAGAAGTAATAGAACCAGAAGGAAAAATAGGCATTGAAAGAATTCATGGAACACTTTCTGAAAAAGACCCTAAAATAAAGACTCCAAGGAATATTGTGGCCAAACTTCAGAATTTTCAGACTAAAGAAAAAATTTTACAAGCAGCCAGGAAAAAACAGTTCAAATACCGAGATGCCACAATAAGGGTCACGCAAGATCTGGCTGCCTCAGCATTAAAGGATCGAAGGGCCTGGAATCAGATATTCCAAAAGGCAAAAGAGCTTGGAATGTAGCCAAGAATAAATTACCCAGCTAAGCTGAGTATTTTTTTCCATGGAAAAAGATGGACATTTAATGAAATAGAAGAATTCCATCTGTTTCTAAGGAAAAAGCCAGACTTAAACAAAAAATTTGATCTCCAACAACAAGAATCAAGAGAAGTAGAAAAAGGTAAAAGGAATTCTTGAGAACTGTATTTCTGTTGTGGATATACATAAAAATCATATGTATATTTTACCAATATAATATAAAAAAGGGAAGTAGAAATGGAAAGGGGATAGTGTCAGAAAAAGGGAAGAGGGAAGATAAAAAGAGGGAAACTACATGCGACAATGAGGCAAAGGAAACCTATCATATATGAGGGAACTTAGAGGGGGGAGGAACATTGTGTGAATCCTACTCTTCAGAGTTGGCTCAAAGAGGAAACAATTGACATATTTGTTTTACAGAGATTCTTCTCTCACTTCCTTAAAAAGTGGGAGAGGAAAAGGGAGAAGGAAAAAGAGTAATAAGGGAAGGGTACAAGAAAGGGGAAGGGATACTAAAGAGGGAGAGCTGCGTGACGTTAGTGGGACCAATAAGTTTAATACTAGGGAAGAAGGGAAGGAGGGCAAGAAAAAGATCAAAGTGTATATAGGTCCAGCATAAAGCTTCTTTGATGAACACAAAACAATTTATTCTGACAGGGACTTCTTGTGATGAGTTGTGTGGAAGGATTCCAAAACAGGGCAATGGAATGGGCCACATAAGTTATTAACATGGAGTTGGGGTTTTGCTTGTATATTTTCAGATGCAGAAGGGTTGAAGGAGAAGGAACCAATCTGGGTCCCAGAGAGGAACATCCATGTGATATAGGGACCTCTGCAAAAATGTATGAGACATAATGAGGAAATGGGAACCTGAAAGAAGCAACTGCAGAGACACAGACCTCATTTCACAAAGAACTTGATACTTTTGCTGACAGCCCTGGCCATTGGAGGAACAACTGGCAGAGAAGCAGGAAAAGAAAAAAAAAAAAAAGATAATGAATTATGGACACTCATTCCTAAGCTTCCTTGGGTTGGAACTATGAACTGGAATCAGCCAGTGAGCCTAATCATAGTATTGGGGATGGGGAGGTTAGCAGGGAAAATATTTTATAGCCCATTACACAATAGGACTCAGGCCTATACTGACCAACAGGTGTTGAATTTCAATTATACAGGATATAATTTTCGGTCCTCCATTTATTTTATTAAATCTTCACTTTGAACTCAAAACAGAAGCCTTGCAATCTGCAGTAATTGCTCCTGGGGATGTTAGATTTATTAGATCTCAATTACATTGTGATTATCATTTTACATATATATATATATATATATACATATATATACACATACATTACACCAATGATCTTTAATAATACAGAACATAATTGAATTAAGATAAGGAACAAGTTGCTTGGTATATGGACAATTCTATATTGTATAGAGATTTAGATTGGTTGAAAAATATTACATTGAACATCAAAAATAGCAAAATTGCAATTGATAAAAATGGCTTAACTGAAGATATGTTGGAGGTTTTGAAACAGATAAATCCTTTTAAAAATATGGGAAATATGCTTACATTTTGGCTTGTTTTTCTTACTCCTGATGTTAATATGTACATACTGCTTGTTTAAAATTGGCTTTAGAAATTTCTCAGCATTGTCCACAGACTTTCAAAACCTTCAGTTAAAAGAGAAGGGGGAGAAGTAGAGGGCCACAACAAGCAGAGCCCCCAGAGAGCTATGCAGGGGTTCACATGCTTTCTGTGCAGCTGTGGATCGCTTTGCAAGCAGACTCACCGCTTCTCCATGACCAAGGTTGAAAATAGGACGTGCTGACCTGATAGGTCCCAAGAAGTGCTGCTAGCACAAGAATGCCATCATCCGGAAGTTATTTATGTGAACATGTAAGCATCAGGAAAGCATGATGGAAAAAAATACAGTCACCCTGGTGATGAATGCATGTAACAGGAACCAAGTGTGACAAACTAGACAATTTATGACCATATTGTATTAATGGATTGGTACTGCTGGTCTGTCTTTAATGTTAATGTCTATTTAGAATGTAACCTAGATAATTTAGAGACATTTGGTGATATTGATACACACATTAGCTTAAAGAGTATATAAATAAACCCTGTCTCTCAGATCAATAAATGGACTTCTTTGCTAAAGTACCCGCCTGTCCCAGATCATACTTTCTCCTCAGTGAGGCCCTTGAGCTGGTATCAAAATTCCTTTATTTTATTGTTCTGATATCAGCTGTTCTGCCCTTTCACATTACATCAGTTCATTCCTTTCATTATTTCTTGCAATCCAATTACTTCACATTACGGTCATATACCACAATTTGTTCATTCGTTCCCTACTTGTGTAACAGACAGTCTAATCTAAGGGGCTCTTCTTGGATTTTAGGTTTTTGCTTTTTTTTTTTTTCCCCCTTTTAGGATCCCTTCCAGGATTAGTAAATTTGTTTTTTTGTATCTATTCAAACATGAGGCTTTCAGCTTGTAGGGAAAGACCACCTGGATGCTGGTCATAGTGAACCATAAGCAGAACCAGGAGAACATTACATTATTTACATTATTGTATGCGATGATTACAATGTGAATAACAATATTTAAAATCATTGAAACTCCTCTTATTAATTATAATGACCAATCTGAGCCCTGGAAAGCAAATGATAACATACTTTTCTCCTCTTAATAAAAGGATCTCATTGGATAACCACACAGTAGGTGAGGTCACAGTGATGCAGAATGTTACATATGATGTCACATCTTAGATTCTTTTTATGTTAACTTATGTTAGAAGAGTGGAGTTGATCAGGATATAATTGTGATGTAGACAAAAAGCAAAAGTAAAATTTTTTTTCCTAAAATAAGTCAATTTCTAAATTATTCTTAATATAATCTTTGACATTATAACATAAACACTCAGAACAAACATTCTGGGGAACTTGTTAAGGATATGAATTTCATTTATTTGTCAGGCCTTAGCTACCTGGGTATATGTCTTATCTTTACAACTAGGCTGTAATATGCTTTTTAAAATCAGCGACTCTTATGTTTTTTGTACTCTGCTCCTTACCTTTCTCCTTTCACTAAGCAGCTAATCTGGATAACTGGTTTCACATACAGCCTCAGATACTTACTAGTTATGTGACCTCAGTGTTCTTCAATTTCCATTGTAAAGTAGGGATAATAATAGTATCTACTTCAAAGGCTTTTGTGAGGATCAAATTAGATAACTTTTGTAAAGGACTTAGCACAGTAGTAGGCACTTAATAAATGCTTGTTTCCTTCCTTTTTTATTTTTTTCTTTCTTCTTTTTTCTTCCTCCCTTCTTTTCTCCTTCTCTTCTCCACTTCCCCTCCTTTGTTTGTCCTTCATTCCCTTCCTCCCCCTTTTTTCCTTTCCTTCCTTCATTCATTCCTTCTTTTCTTCTTTCCTTCCTTCATTCTTTTCCTTTTTCCTTCCTTCTTTCTTCTCTTTTTTCTTCCTTCCTCTCTTCCTCCCCTCTACCATTTGAAATTATAAAGATTGATTTTATATCATCTGTTCATTGATTCTATTTACACTGACTGATTTTGGCCTGTAACTGACCAAGTTATGGTTCTTTATAGCTGATCTTGGTTCAAAATTCAACTGGTCTGTAATAGGTTAAGTTTAAAAATCCAATTCTCTTGCTAATCACAGTTCTATTCTTGTTTCAAGGAATGCAGCTAACCTTGGATGATACAATTTGCCTTAAGGGAATTGGGCCTAATATCTTTATGCCAGGAAGATATCATTCAAGAATATCTGGTTTGCTGTGCAAAAAGTGAACCATTATCTTGCAGGTGGACTCAAACAATAAACACTCCTTTATCTCAGGGGGAAGAAAGAATCATTGCTAGCCCCTCATTACTAAACTTCCAACCAGTCATGTTGTCTTCAACCCCATATTACCTACCCTGTTCTGTTCTTTGTTCTGCACTCCCCAAAACTTACAAAAGGGGAATTATCCTTATGCCAGGAGTCTTTGGTATAAATGGAGGCAAAGCACTGGTCCATTTATTGAGAGCTATATGCATCACTATTAATGTAACCTTGCACAGAGAAACAGGCCTAGTTTTACTTTTTGTTAAATTTCAATCATGACACACGTTGCACATAGCATAACTTCCCTAGTAAAAATGACTTTTATACAGGACATTAAAAATAAGCCTGCATTACAAGGGAAGCAACAAACTGGGAAAACATATTTTATAGTTAAAGGTTCTGATAAAGGCCTCATTTCCAAAATATATAGAGAACTCACTCTAATTTATAAGAAATCAAGCCATTCTCCAATTGATAAATGGTCAAAGGATATGAACAGAGAATTTTCAGATGATGAAATTGAAACTATTTCCACTCACAGGAAAGAGTATTCCAAATCACTATTGATCAGAGAAATGCAAATTAAGACAACTCTGAGATACCACTACACACCTGTCAGATTGGCTAAGATGACAAGAAAAAATAATGATGAATGTTGGAGGGGATGCGGGAAAACTGGGACACTGATGCATTGTTGGTGAGTTGTGAATGAATCCAGCCATTCTAGAGAGCAATCTGGAATTATGCCCAAAAAGTTATCAAATTGTGCATACCCTTTGATCCATCAGTGTTTCTACTGGGCTTATACCCCAAAGAAATACTAAAGAAGTATGTGCCAAAATGTTTGTAGCAGCCCTGTTTGTAGTGGCTAGAAACTGGAAATTGAATGGATGCCCATCAATTGGAGAATGGCTGCGTAAATTGTGGTATATGAACATTATGGAATATTATTGTTCTGTAAGAAATGACCAGCAGGATGAATACAGAGAGGCTTGGAGAGACTTACATGAACTGATGCTAAGTGAAATGAGCAGAACCAGGAGATCATTATACACTTCTACAACGATATTGTATGAGGATGTATTCTGATGGAAGTGAATCTCTTCGATAAAGAGAGCTAATTCAGTTTCAATTGAGCAAGGCTGGACAGAAGCAGCTACACCCAAAGAAAAAACACTGGGAAAGGAATGTGAACTATCTGCATTTTTGTTTTTCTTCCCGGGTTATTTATACCTTCTGAATCCAATTCTCCCTGTGCAACAAGAGAACTGTTCGGTTCTGCACACATATATTGTATCTAGGATATACTGCAACATATTTAACATGTAAAGGACTGCTTGCCATCTGGGGGAGAGGATGGAGGGAGGGAGGGGAAAAATCGGAACAGAAGTGAATGCAAGGGAAGTGATGTAAAAAATTACCCTGGCATGGATTCTGTCAATAAAAAGTTATTTAAAAAAAAAGAGAGAGAGAATTGTACAGTTCTGCACACATATATTGTATTTAGAATATACTTTAACATATATGAGACTGCCGGCCATCTAGGGGAGGGGGTGCAGGGAGGGAAGGGAAAAGTAGGAACAGAAGTGAGTGCAAGGGTTAATGATGTAAAAAAAAAAAAAGTTGTATCTGTCAATAAAAAGTTATAATAATAAAAAAATGATTTAGAAAACCATAAGGGACAACTGTATAAACTTAAAAAAAAAAAAACAACCCACAACAATACTGTATGAGGACACATTCTGATGGAAGTGGATTTCTTCAACAAAGAGAAGATCTAATTCAGTTCCAATTGATCAATGATGGACAGAAGCAGCTACACCCAGAGAAGGAACATTGGGAAATGAGTGTGAATTGTTTGCATTTTTTTTCTTCCCAGGTTATTTTTACCTTCTGAATCCAATTCTCCCTGTGTAACAAGAGAACTGTTTGGTTCTGCACACACATATTGTATCTAAGATATACTATAACATATTTAACATGTATAAGACTGCTTGCCATCTGGGGGAGGGGGTGGAGGGAGGGAAGGGAAGAGTCGGAACAGAAGTGAGTGCAAGGGATAATGCTGTAAAAAATTACCCAGGCTTATGTTCTGCCAATAAAAAGTTATAATAATAATAATAAAAATAAGCTTGCTGGGCAGCTAGGTGGAACAGTGGTAGAACACCAGCCCTGAAATCAAAAGGATTCAAATATGTTCTCAGAGCTTAACACTTCCTAGCTGTGTGACCCTGGACAAGTCACTTAACCCCAATTGCCTCAGCAAAAATTTTTTTTAAAGTTTGCATAAATACCTTGCATAAGCAGATTTTATGCAAAATACTATGCTAGGCACTAAGGGACTATATAAAGATAAAGAAAATGAGGAACATGGTGCTTATAATCTTGAGAGGTAAAAACTATACACAACTAACTATAAAACTAATACATAATACATATAAAACTAAATACATAAGTATGTTAGTGATAGAGACACTGTGAAAAATGCTGAAAAGTTGGCTTCTACAGTGTTACAAGCTTTGAGGTAATATGGAATTGAGACAGTGGGTTTTCAGAATGTGAGAGGTTAAGGAAGACTAGGATTCATAGAACAATTAAGTGATCAATAGAAGCCTTGAGCAAATTAGAAATTGGGGGGTAGGGTGGGGCTAGGAAGGCACAGGTGGATTCAGCCAATCAGAAAGAGTCTTTCTCTTTTAACTGAAGATAATAACCCATCCAACTAGAACTAGTTGGGGTCAATGGCCTGACTTGACCAAATCACTACTGCCCTTGCTTAATATGTAATGCTGGAGAAACTGAGGCAAGACAGAGATTAGAGAGTTTATTTGAGAGGGAGAAATTGTACTGGGGACATGTTGCCTTCAGGGCTGATGTCTCAAAACATCCAGCAGCAAATGTGAGTTCTCAATGACATGTATGTTTCTCTCCAATCCTCCTCCCCGCTTAATTAGCACTTAAGTACTTAATGGGTAGAGAGTTTGTTATTTACTGATATTCTTTTGTTTCTGGGATAGATTTCTAGTTTAGTTTGTAAACCTGGACTCCCCCAGACAATGGAGAAAAGATGTGAGGGAGGGCTTCTGGTTAGGATCAATATAATCTTGTGTTTTGCAGTTTGCAGTTTGCACTCTCCTATTGACACTTTGTCTGTAAGGGAGCTGCCATTTCTTGTAAGATTGTAATGAATCCTTTTTTGCTTTTTACCTTGAGAGCCTCTGGTTTTAATTGGGATAAGGGTTGCTGTCCCATACAATTTTATTCTTTTTTTCTATGCTTATAAAATGGAGCTGCACCTCTCTTCTACGTCACTGGCCTAATCAACACAGCCAACTGATCCATTTAGTTGCCAGGTTCACACCCTATTAATAAGGTGCTAAAGCTCAGAATTCTGTGCCTCAGTTTACCTTTATTAAGTTCTATTTGTTATTATTATTAATCATAAGTATTTATTTTTAATAAGCACTGATGGGATTAGTACAGATTAAACCCCATTTTTTATAACTTCCAAATTAATTCTTGTGTTTGAGGTCTGGTATTCAGCATCATAACCCAGAGGTGCTGAAAAATTGTCATTGTTATAAATATAGGGGAGAATAGCTTTTTCAGAAAAAATTTTCAACAAGAGCTAAAACAAATAGAGATCCTTACTTTTAAACTTTGGCTTATATTTTTAATATCCCATTTTCCTTCTTCATTCTTTCCATTTACTCAGATCCTACCTGTTCTTCTACTCAAGTTGGTCCCGTGAAATCTTCCGAGCTTAATGCCACCCACTCAATCAATGGCCTGAGGCCACATTGTACAATGTACATCTGTATAGAAATTATCACTACAACACAGTAACTGATTGTCCCCTTTCCTTGAAGACTTCTAGTCAGGGGAGAACACATTATTCTTTGCTAAATCATCTTTTGGCTACTTTTAATCATTAATGTTTCCACTGCATAGCTCCAAGGCTGTACTATATTTCCTCCTATTTTTTTTCTCATAAAATAAACCTTACTTTCTTTTCATGTTCTAGTCAGGAACCAGGGCTTATCTGAAGACTTTCCTAGTTGTTAGTTTTCTTTTCCTCCTCAAATTAGATTATTTATCATATTGTAAACTCCAGTAGGATATGAATTTTCAAAGGCAGAGGCTGTTTTGTGTTTTTATATGCACAATGCCCATAACAATATCTTTAAGAACTTAATAAATATTTGTTGAATTTTCACTTTATTTCTTGACACTCATTTTAACTTTTTAATAGATGAATGTCTTGTCTGAATAACAAAATCTAAAGTTGAGATTTTTGCCTCCATGTTTGATATATAAATTCAATTCAGCAAATATTTAAATGCCTACTGAGTGAAGCCATTGGGCTAGGAACTACAAGAAATAGAATTGCGATAAGATGCTAATGGAACTTAAAGAGTAGGAAGGACCTATGATTCCCTACTAAGCTTCAGCAAAGTAGCTGAAAATTTGTCTTCCTGATATCTTTTTGTACAAGATAGAGAAACAAAAGTAGCTAAGAAGATTTTTAAAAAATATTATTATTGTTCTAAATTTTCTCTATAAACAATAAACATGAATATATCAATATACAAAGAAAAAAGTACACAAGAACCTGTGAATTGTAACAAAGCCCTTCTTTGTAACAAAAACAATTCAATGCATTAGCCATGTCTAAAAAATATTTTATTCTGTACTCCAAGTCCATCATCCCTCTGCTAATATTTTGTCTTTACTTTCATTACATGAATACATCCCTTCCTTATACTCCATATCTTGTGTATCATTTCTTATAACAAAATTTTAAGAAAGAGAAAAAAATAAAGCAGCTTAGCAAAATTAACCAATACATCCACAAAAACTATAGTTCTAATAGATTTAGTTCCTTATTGCAAAGAATGAGGGAATTGCATGTTCTCTTTTCTGGAACAAAGTTTGATTACAAATTATTCAGTTTTCTTATTTTTCTTTCCTTTTACATCGTTGTCATTGTGAATATTGTATAGATTCTTAACTTGTTGCATCACTATCATTAATAGCTTGCAGTTAACTTGATTCATAATCAATGCTTTACCCTGTTTTACATTTTTATTAGTGACTTAGATAAATGAATAGATGACATGAGTATCAGATTTATGAATGATAAAATTAGAAGGATAGCTAAATGATGGATGTCAGAATTCAGGCTTTAAAAAGATCTCAACAGGCTAGAACAATAACCTTAATCTAAGAGTTTGAATTTTGATAGAAATACATGTAAAGTTCAGCATTTAAGTTCAAATAACCAACTTTACAACTACAAGATGGGGAAGGTATGATTAGATAACATTTCATTTCAAAAAACTTAAGCATTTTAATAGCCTGAAAGTTCAATGAATCAACACTACAACTTGGGAGACAAAAATCAAAACCTAAGTGAATCCTATACATCAAAAGACACAATGTCCTTTTCAGGTTTAGGAAAAAGATTTTATATTTTGACCTGGTCAGACCACCTACGATTAGAATAGTGTATTCATTAAACTGCTAAGTTCCTGCTATGCACTAGGCACTGCCAAACTAAAAATTTTGTTTAGGAAGTTCCAACTGAGCTACTTTGAAAGGATATTGGGATTTTTAAAAGATGGTATAAAAGATAGGAGTTTATTCAAGACATGGGGATAAACCTGAAGTTCAAAAGCATAAAAGTGGCAGATGAAAAGTTAAGTTCAGGGAAAAACCAGTAGGACAATATGACTGGTACATGTAGTGTATGAAAATAATATGAAATAAGAGGAGAAAAATAACTGTAATTTCCTTGATATTCTTAATCTTTTTATTCTTCCAGATGAATTTGTTATTATTTTTCTAGCTATGCAAAATAATTTGATAATTTGATTGGGATGGCATTTAATAAGTAAATTAATTTAGGTAGAATTGTCATTTTTATTAATTTGGTCTACCCATGAGTAGTTAATATTTCTCCAATTGTTTAGATCTGACTTTGTGTGAAAGTATTTTGTAATTGTGTTTGTATGATTCCTGGGTTTGTCTGTAGTTATATTAAATCAAATTTATCTTTCTATCTCTTCCTACTGGACTTTATTATTAATATGTAGGAAATACTGATGATTTATGTGGGCTTACTTTTTTCTTGCAAGTCTACTAAAATTGTTAATAATTTCAACTAGTATTTTTAGTTGACTCTCTAAAATTATCTAAGTACATCATATCACTTGCAAAGAGTGATGGTTTTCCCCCCTCATTATCTACTCTTTTTCATCTCTTATTGCTATAGCTAGTATTAATAGTATATGCTCCAAATCATTATTAATCAGAGAAATGCAAATTAAGACAACTCTGAGATACCACTACACACCTGTCAGATTGGCTAGAATGACAGGGAAAGTTAATGCAGAATGTTGGAGGGGATGTGGGAAAACAGGGACACTGATACATTGTTGGTGGAATTGTGAACACATCCAGCCATTCTGGAGAGCAATTTGGAACTATGCTCAAAAAGTTATCAAACTGTGCATACCCTTTGATCCAGCAGTGTTTCTACTGGGCTTATACACCAAAGAGATACTAAAGAAGGGAAAGGGACCTGTATGTGCCAAAATGTTTGTGGCAGCCCTGTTTGTAGTGGCTAGAAACTGGAAATTGAATGGATGCCCATCAATTGGAGAATGGTTGAGTAAATTGTGGTATATGAATGTTATGGAATATTATTGTTCTGTAAGAAATGACCAGCGGGATGAATACAGAGAGGCTTGGTGAGACTTACATGAACTGATGCTGAGTGAAATGAGCAGAACCAGGAGATCATTATACACTTCAACAATGATACTGTATGAGGATGTATTCTGATGGAAGTGGGTTTCTTCGACAAAGAGAAGATCTAACTCAGTTTCAATTGATCAATGATGGACAGAAGCAACTACACCCAGAGAAAGAACACTGAGAAATGAATATAAACTGTTTGCATTTTTGTTTTTCTTCCTGGGTTATTTATACCTTCTGAATCCAATTCTCCCTGTGCAACAAGAGAACTGTTCGGTTCTGCACATATATATTGTATCTAGGATATACTGTAACCTATTTAACATGTAAAGGACTGCTTGCCATGGCGGGGGAGGAGAGGGAGTAGAGGGAAGGAGGGGAAAAATCGGAACAGAAGTGAGTGCAAGGGATAATGTTGTAAAAAATTACCTTGGCATGAGTTCTGTCAATAAAAAGTTATTTTTTAAAAAAAGGAATATTATATTCCAAACTCCTCACTCTTTTAATATGGAAGCTACTAAATCTTTTGGAGCCTAACTGTAAAAAAAAAAAAAAAATAGTATAGCATTGAATACAATGGTGATAATAGGTATCTTGCTTTATTCCTCATCATACTAGGTAGGCTTCTCATTTATCCCCATTATAGATAATGCTTGCTTCTGGTTCTAGATGGATGCTATTTTCCATTTTAAAGAAAACTCTATTCCTATATTTTCTAGTTTTTTTTAAATAGGAATGATTGTTGTATGCTGTCAAAAGCTTTTTCTGCATCTATTGAGATATATATTTTTGTTATTTTTTATTGATATAGTCAATTATGCTGATAATTTTCTGAATATTGAACCAGCTATTTCTGATACAAATCTCATCTGGTCATGTTGTATATTGTTTGTGATATTCCATAATCTCCTTGCTAGTATTCTATTTAAATCCTTTTGCCTCAATATTCATTAGGGAAATTGGTCTAGTTTTCTTCCTCTTTTTTGATCTTCCTGATTTAGATACCAGTACAATATTTGTGTCATAAAAGGAGTTTAGTAGGATTTCTTTCTGTCCAAATAGTTTTTATTGAATTGGAATTCAGTATTCTTTAAAGGTTTAATAGAATTCACTTTTGAATCCATACAGGTCCTGGGGATTTTTTCTTAGTGAGCTCATTGATAACCTGTTCAATTTCAAATATTCTATTTCTTCTTCTGATAATTGAACAATCTACATTTTTTGCAAATATACATCAGTTTCACTTATTAGGTTTATTGGTATATAATTACACAAAATCACTTGCTAGGGAACAGAATAACAAGAGTCTGCATTAATCTTGAGAGCCTTCATCGTGTACCTTGCACACAATGCCCCATGTGCATAGGCAACAGGTCTGTGCAAAGACAAGTCTTGTGGTCTGTGGATCTCGGTCAGCTCATTCTTGGGAATGGATATTGAGGCTTCGGGTGTGAGTTCTGCCTCGCTGGCTAAAGGTCCGGGGTCCACACCCTGTACACACGCCAGGACAGGAATCGAGAGATTGCCCCCACCGTCTCAGGAGTTGGGCTAAACACATACGTGTTGCTGGAGCATGTTGGCAAGGGCAGATGAGAGGGGTATAAGTACAGGACAGCAGAGAGAGAGAAAGGAAGCAGGAGAGACAAAGGAAGCAGGAGAGACAAGATGATGTAACCAAGCAATAAAGCTTCTCTAACTGCATAAGTGATGTCAGAACTGCTCTGTCGTATCCGGAGATGTCCGAAGGTTGTAGAGGCGATGATAATTGGGTAAGTGCTCAGACTCCCGCTGGGTCAGCTGGGGACCCCAACAACTGGTGCCCGAACAGGGACAGAAGTTGGGGAATCCAGGTTTTGAGCACCCAGAGAGAGAGTGGAGACTTAGCCTGAGCTAAATGGGGCGGCTGAGGCCGCGGAAGTGCTACAAGCCTCTCAGGATGGGATCTGAATTCAGTTTCCCTTTAGTGACACCCTTGAGTGTTGATGTGCATAGTAAATTGGTATAAAATTAGCTAAACAGAAACACATCACAGTACATCTTAAACAATGCAGAAAGTTTGTAAAAATCCTTCTGACAGTGTCCCTATGGTTGGAATACACGGGACTTGACCCTGACAAAATTGACACTGTAGTGTACCAAATGACTTCTTCTGAGGACACAACTCCTGGTGTCTTAGAAGACACAGATTTTATGCTCTTTGGGATAGTCAGAGCAGCTCTTAAAGGCCCTGCCCGCTGCCTCCTCATTCTGAGTACTCAATGCCAGACTGGGGATCCCTGATGGGGGAAGAAGCTGTGGCAGAGCCAGAGTTAGAAACCTTGCCTCCGCCTCTGCCTTTTCCTCCCCTGCCAGCATGATTGTATCCATCGTTGCCAAGGTATGAGTATCCCACTCCCAGCACTCCAAAGATTTTTACAGAAACTAGAGAGCCCAAGTATAAGGGATCAGAAGGAACAGATAGGATAGACAGGCTTGAAAACCTTCTTGTGGCTCTCTTACAGCAAGCATCAGTTAAAACTCCCCTCATGGATTGTACAGTTTCAATGAGCACAATAATTCATCCTGTCAGTCTTCAAGACTGTCAATAGTATGTTAACAGAGTAATACAACCGGTTAGGCAGGGATTTCCCAATGCTTTGATTGTCTTCTATATAGATGATCTATTGCAAGCATGTAGTCATGAAACTCAGTTACAACATGTGCACCAAACAATCCTTACTGCACTGCAGCTTAATGGCTCATACCCTGCATCTGATAAAACTCAAACTCAACCCCCTTTTTCTTACCTGGGTTATGTGGTGGCCAGAGTGTATGTTTCTCTGCGTCCTCCCCAACTGGATATGACTAGTGAAGACTCTGAATGATTTTCAAAAGGTGATTGGGTTGATACAATGGATGAGGTTAGTGGTTCCCATTCCACTTTCACTAAGGAAGCCCTTATGTGACATTTTACCCAGTGATTTTTCACTATTGTTCCCTGTCAGTGGACTCCAGCAGCCAGACAGTCTTGACTGTATTCAACAATTATGGTCTAAACAGCTCACATGCATAGATCCCAGCCTTGCAATTGAGTTAACAACAATACAAAAAGATGCCCCCATGTATGTCGTGCTCCATCAAGGAGAGGACCCTAACAAGTGGTTGTACCTCGAAGAGCCACGAAGGCCATAGTATCTTGGACAGACTTGCTGGCTGAATTTCTTTGGTCCTGCATACAAAGGACACAGTGGCTTAATGGGACCTACCCAATTGTGCATGCTCCCATAGCAGAACAACACATTTTAGCTATTGCACAAGACAGCTTGTTGTGGGCCTCCATAAGTGCCCATTGTAACCTTTAAACCTACTTGTGAAAGTCTGTATCAGATGACCAGCCCCCTAAGATAATATCTACAGAACCAGCCGTGGGCCCAACAGTGTTCACTGAAGCCACCAAATCAGGGAAAGCTGCAATAGTATGCCCTAATGCCAATCAACAATAGGTTCTCCACACCCCTCTATGAGTCTACTCAACAGAATGAACTGTTGGCTATAATTAAAACCTTAGAATTCTTCCCTCAGGCATGTGTCGATGTTTCGAACAGTGCTTATGGGGCAAAGTCTCTTCTTCATCTGCCTTCTGCCTTCATTGAAGATAGAAATACTAATATATCTTTTTTGCTTCAAACAGCTCAATTAACACTCCTCGCCCGAACCTCTCCTGTGTTTACATGTTCGATCTCATAGTGATGGTCTTGGTTCCATTTTTTTCAGGTAACTGAGCAGCAGACGCTCTGCTCTATTCTTCATCAGTAGAAAACATTTCTCCTTCTTCTTCAGCTTGAGTCACTCATGAGAAGTACCATTTATCCACTAGATCATTGCAAATACTGTATGGTCTTAGCAGAGAGGAGGTGGCCACATTAATTCACCGGTGTGTTATATGTGCTCCCTTCCAGCCCTCTCCTTCAGTTCCCCCTCCTCAGAATCCCCGTGGTGACCATCCTCTGGCAAATGGACCCATTGGGGCAAGCAGCTTATTCATGTTACAGTAGATACCTTTTCCAGGTTCCTGTGGGCAACTATTCAACTAGGCGAGGCGACCAAGCGTGCCATCTTCCATCTGTATCACTGTATCTCTCTTGCAGGCCCTTCGTCATACCTTAAAACTGACAAAGGCCCCGCATATTCTTCCAAAGGTTTTGCTCTCTTTTTACAAGAATTTGGGATTCGCCACCTCACAGGCCTTCCATAAACCCCACAGGTCAGGCAGTGGGTGAATGTGCCAACCGCACATTGAAGATCGTGCTGCAAAAGCAAAAAGGGGGAGGTGGAAGTGGAGGAATGGGACGCTTAACTCAGTCCCAATTGAACACCGCTCTCAACACACTTAATTTTCTTCAATTTTCAGCTATTGGTACCCTTATACCAGCTTTACGCTTCTTTGCTATGGCACAGGTTAACGATTTACAGGTTTCACCCCATACCAAGATAGCTCTGACACAATGGCGAGTGATGTGGACAGACATCAGATGATCATGGAAGGGGCCGGGGGTGATGCACAAATGGGGGATAGGGTATGTTTATATCATTCTAGATCCTGATGAAGCTGGACAGTGGGTGCCAACTTGCTCCTTGCAACTCCTAGGACCTTCAGAACCAGAAGAAGAGCAAAAGGAGGCAGAAAAGGAGGACCAGGACACGCCAGTCAGCAGAAAAGAGAGAGCAGAAGAGAAGACTGAAATGGCTGTGTCGTGGACTTATTCTAATCAAATCCAAAAATTAGCAAAGCTTGTTGCTAATGATGTATTAGCAAAAAAATTTAGCCTCCCTAACAATGCTTCTCATGACCTTATTGATTGGATATACCAATATACAATGCCAATACCCTCATGGTTATCTCATATTTTACTGTTAATCTCTTTTTTATTGCATTGCTGTTGCTTTTATCTTGTATTTTCTGATGCTTTCTCTCTCTCTTAAGACAGTCTCGTGCAGGACTGGTGGCCGAGTATTGGCCCTTCATAGAAAACACAAAGGGGGAGATGCTAGGGAACCTAGCAACAAGAATGCTAGGGAACAGAATAACAAGAGTCTGCATTAGTCTTGAGACCCTTCATCGTGTATCTTGCAGACAATGCCCCATTTGCATAAGCAATAAGTCTGTGCAAAGACAAGTCTTGTGCAAACCTGACCCTGGTGGTCTGTGGTCTGTGGATCTTGGTCAGCTCATTCTTGGGAATGGAGGTTGAGGCCTTGGGTGTGAGTTCTGCCTCGCTGGCTAAAGGTCCGGGGTCCACACCCTGTAGACACATCAGGACAGGTATCGAGCATGCACCAAATCGAGATGGCCCCCACTGTCCCAGGAATTGGGCTCCTGGATACACAAGCTATACACATACTTGTTGCTGGGGCATGTTGAAAAGGGGCAGATGAGAGGGGTATAAGTACAGGACAGTAGAGGGAGAGAGAGGAAGCAGAAGGAGAGACAAGATGATGTAACCAAGCAATAAAGCTTCTCTAACTGTATTAGTGGTGTCAGACTTCTCTGTCATATCCAGAAACATCCGAAGGTCATAGAGACGACGATAATTGGATAAATGCTCAGATTCCAGCTGGTATCAGCAGGTCTGCACTAGCTGAGGACCCCAACAACCGCTATTACCCATTGTCTTAATTTCTTCTTTGGAAGTAAATTCACCCTTTTCATTTTTTGATACTGATAACTTGATTTTTTTTTTAATTAACCAATGGTTTATCTATTTTGTTATTTAATTTTATTTACTAGTTCAATGGTCTTTTTTTTTACTATCAATTTTATTAATCTCTCCTTTGACTTTTTGGATTATTTTTATTTAATTAGGGATTTAATTTTTTTTCTAATTCTTTTTTAGTTTCATGCCCAATTTATTGATCAGTTCTTTCTTAATTTACTGATATAAGCATTTAGAGAAATAAAATTTCCCTTAAATACCACCTTGACAGCATTCCATAAATTTTGGTAGGTTGTCTCATTGATGTCAATCTCTTTAATAAAAATTGTTTCTACGATTTGTTCTTTTTTTAAGGGTTGGATTAGTTTTTAAGCTGCTTTATTTGTAATGCCAGAGAAACTGAAGCAAGATAGAGATTAGAGTTTTTACTATTTTATTTGGATTTCTGAGAAGGAGAGATTTTCTGGGACCAAAGAACTGATGTCTCAAAGCATTCAGCAGCCAATGTGAGGTTCCATTGAAATACATATATGTAGCTCTAAGCAACCAGGGTAGACAAAGGCAAAGGGGTGAAGTCTGAGCACTGAGAGCAGGAACAGACCATCATTCTGGTTCTGACAGGTTGGGAGGTGGGACCATAAATTCTGATAAAATCGGAGTAAAGGAGGTGTCCAACTAGAGCTAGAAGTCTGGAGAGATAGAGATAGAGGATACCAGTTATATCTGAAATAGGACATCTAGAGTTTTATCTTTTGGAATGTCAGAGTGGCCAGCTTGCAGCCCTAATTATCTCAGTCCTAATGGTCAAGAATGGGAGTTGCAACCAGGGGGATTGAGGCAGAACCATTAGAGGAACTGAGGCAGTACAATTCAGGGAAACTGAGACAGAACAATTTAGGGTAACTGAGGCAAGACAATCTAGGAAAACTGAAGCACAACATTTTGAATATAATTTTTATTGCAGTATGCATAGTCTGAAAGGGATATATTTTTAAATTTAATTTTTTTTTTTTTTTTTGCTTTTGGTTGAAAGGTTTTTATGCCCTAATATGTAATCAATTTTTGTGGAGGAAAAAAAGGTATACTCCTTTCTGTTCTCATTCACTTTTCTCCAGTGGCCTAGTATAATTAACTTTTCTAAAATTATATTCATCTCCTTAACTTCTTTCTTGTTTATTTTATGGTTAGATTTATTGGATTCTGAGAGGGTTAAAGTTGAGGTCCTCCACCAGTACAGTTTTTCTCCTTTAAATGATTTAACTTTTCCTTTAAAAATATGGATGCTATGCCATTTGATACATATGTTTAGTATTGTCATTATTTCATTGTTTGTGGTCCAGCTTCTTAAATTGTGGTTCACAACTCTATATGGATCTCATAATTAAATGTGGAGGTCACAAATATGTTTTATTATCAGTACACATTTGATTTGTGCCTTTTAGTAAAATGTATCTCTTTTTATTAAATTTATTTTAGCTTTGCCTAAGGTCATGATTGCTATCCTTCCTTTTTTTATTTTAAACTTCAACTCAAGCATCAGCTCCAGTCCTTTATATTTACTGTGTTTCTGTTTCAAGTGTGTTTCTTATAAATAACCATCATGTTAGATTCTGGTTTTTAATCCATTCTGTTATCCACTTCTGTTTTATGAATGAGTTCATCTCATTCACATTCAGTTATATTTCCTTTTGTCATATTTTCCCCTATTTATCCTACTCTATTATGTTCCTTCTCATCTCTTGCTTCTGACCACTACTTTTCTTAATCCACCCTTCTTTAGATCAGTTCTTCCACTCTTACCCCCCATTCCCTTTCTCTTTCTCTCCCATATCCCTTTGGGTAAGTCAGATGTTATTCTTTGAGCCAATTTCATAAGAATAAGTTGCCCACCACTGCCCATCTTTCTCTCTACCATAAAAGATATTCCTTTCTTTTCTCTTTTATAGAAGAAAATTATCTTTATTCTACATGTCCCTTCCCCCTTCTCTCAGTGTATCCCTCTATTTTTAAAAAAAAATCTACATTTATATTTGCTTTTCTTAGTTCCAGATTTGCATGGAGATTATCCTTCCCACAATGAGATATTAGCAATTTTTAAAAATTTAAACTAATAAGAAACACACCACTAAGGATAGAGGTTTTTGGAGTATGGATTCATAGGGAATCTTTTGAAACTGGGACTTAAAAAAATCATTCCATCATAATTAACTCATACCCATACCTTCTATCTGTATACATTTCTTCTAACTGTCCTAAATATAGTTCTTAGGATTTGTATCATCTTGCTATGTAGAATAAAAAGTATATAAAGGGTAGCATGGATAATGAAGCAATATCACTATTAAACATATACGCGCCAAGTGGTGTAGCATCTAAATTCTTAAAAGAAAAATTAAGAGAGCTGCAAGAAGAAATAGACAGCAAAACTATAATAGTGGGAGATCTCAACCTTGAACTCTCAGAATTAGATAAATCAAACCACAAAATAAATAAGAAATAAGTCAAAGAGGTAAATAGAATACTAGAAAAGTTAGATATGATAGATCTTTGGAGAAAATGTAATGGAGACAGAAAGGAGTACACTTTCTTTTCAGCAGTTCATGGAACCTATACAAAAATTGACCATATATTAGGACATAAAAACCTCAAATTCAAATGCAGTAAGGCAGAAATAGTAAATGCATCCTTTTCAGACCACGATGCAATGAAAATTACATTCAACAAAAAGCAGGGGAAAGTAGACCAAAAAATAATTGGAAATTAAATAATCTTATACTAAAGAATTATTGGGTGAAACAGCAAATCATAGACATAATTAATAATTTCACCCAAGAAAACGATAATAATGAGACATCATACCAAAATATGGGATGCAGCCAAAGTGGTAATAAGGGGAAATTTCATATCTCTAGAGGCCTATTTGCATAAAATAGAGAAAGAGAAGGTCAATAAATTGGGCTTGCAACTAAAAATGCTAGAAAAGGAACAAATTAAAAACTCCCAGTCAAATACTAAACTTGAAATTCTAAAAATAAAAGGAGAGATCAATAAAATTGAAAGTAAAAAAACTATTGAATTAATTAATAAAACTAAGAGTTGGTTCTATGAAAAAACCAACAAAACAGACAAACCCTTAGTAAATCTGATTAAAAAAAGGAAAGAGGAAAATCAAATTGTTAGTCTTAAAAATGAAAAGGGAGAACTCGCCACTAACGAAGAGGAAATTAGAGCAATAATTAGGAGTTACTTTGCCCAACTTTATGCCAATAAATTTGACAACTTAAATGAAATAGAAGAATACCTCCAAAAATATAGCTTGCCCAAACTAACAGAGGAAGAAGTAAATATCCTAAACAGTCCCATCTCAGAAAAAGAAATAGAACAAACTATCAACCAACTCCCTAAGAAAAAATCCCCAGGACCAGATGGATTTACATGTGAATTCTACCAAACATTTAAAGAACAATTAACTCCAATGCTAAATAAACTATTTGAAAAAATAGGGATTGAAGGAGTCCTACCAAACTCCTTTTATGACACAGACATGGTACTGATACCTAAACCAGGTAGGTTGAAAACAGAGAAAGAAAATTATAGACCAATCTCCCTAATGAATATTGATGCTAAAATCTTAAATAAAATATTAGCAAAAAGATTACAGAAAATCATCCCCAGGATAATACACTATGACCAAGTAGGATTTATACCAGGAATGCAGGGCTGGTTCAATATTAGGAAAACTATTAGCATAATTGACTATATCAATAACCAACCAAACAAAAACCATATGATCATCTCAACAGATGCAGAAAAAGCATTTGATAATATCCAACAGCCATTCTTAATAAAAACACTTGAGAGTATAGGAATAAATGGACTTTTCCTTAAAATAGTCAGGAGCATATATTTGAAACCATCAGTAAGCATCATATGCAATGGGGAAAAACTGGAATCTTTCCCAGTAAGATCTGGAGTGAAGCAAGGTTGCCCACTATCACCATTATTATTCAATATTGTATTAGAAACACTAGCCTCTGCAATAAGAGTCGAGAAAGATATAAAAGGAATTAGAGTAGGCAATGAGGAAACCAAACTATCACTCTTTGCAGATGATATGATGGTATACCTAGAGAACCCCAGAGATTCTACTAAAAAGCTATTAGAAATAATTCATAATTTTAGCAAAGTAGCTAGATACAAAATAAATCCCCATATATCCTCAGCATTTTTATACATCACCAACAAAATCCAACAGCAAGAGATACAAAGAGAAATTCCATTCAGAATAACTGTTGATAGCATAAAATATTTGGGAATCTATCTACCAAAGGAAAGTCAGGAATTATATGAGCAAAATTACAAAAAAGTTTCCACACAAATAAAGTCAGACTTAAATAATTGGAAAAATATTAAGTGCTCTTGGATAGGCCGAGCGAATATAATAAAGATGAAAATACTCCCTAAACTAATCTATTTATTTAGTGCTATACCAATTAGACTTCCAAGAAAATATTTTAATGATCTAGAAAAAATAACAACAAAATTCATATGGAACAATAAAAAGTTGAGAATCTCAAGGGAATTAATGAAAAAAAAAATCAAATGAAGGTGGCCTAGCTGTACCTGATCTAAAATTATATTATAAAGCAGCAGTCACCAAAACCATTTGGTATTGGCTAAGAAATAGATTAGTTGATCAGTGGAAAAGGTTAGGTTCACAAGACAGAATAGTCAACTATAACTAACTAGTGTTTGACAAACCCAAAGATCCTAACTTTGGGGATAAGATTTCATTATTTGATAAAAACTGCTGGGATAACTGGAAATTAGTATGGCAGAAATTAGGCATGGATCCACATATACTACTATATACCAAGATAAGATCAAAATGGGTCCATGATCTAGGCATAAAGAATGAGATTATAAATAAATTAGAGGAACATAGGATAGTTTATCTCTCAGACTTGTGGAGGAGAAAGAAATTTGTGACCAGAGATAAACTAGAGACCATTACTGATCACAAAAATAGAAAATTTTGATTAGATCAAATTAAAAAGCCTTTATACAAACAAAACTAATGCAAACAAGTTTAGAAGGGAAGCAACAAACTGGGAAAACATCTTTACAGTTAAAGGTTCTGATAAAGGCCTCATTTCCAAAATATATAGAGAACTGACCCTAATTTATAAGAAATCAAGCCATTCTCCAATCGATAAATGGTCAAAGGATATGAATAGACAATTTTCAGATGATGAAATTGAAACTATTACCATTCATATGAAAGAGTGTTCCAAATCACTATTGATCAGAGAAATGCAAATTAAGACAACTCTGAGATACCACTACACACCTGTCAGATTGGCTAAGATGACAGGAAAAAATAATGATGAATGTTGGAGGGGATGAGGGAAAACTGGGACACTGATGCATTGTTGGTGGAATTGTGAACACATCCAGCCATTCTGGAGAGCAATCTGGAATTATGCCCAAAAAGTTATCAAATTGTGCATACCCTTTGATCCAGCAGTGTTTCTATTGGGCTTATACCCCAAAGAGATACTAAAGAAGAGAAAGGGACCTGTAGGGGCCAAAATGTTTGTAGCAACCCTGTTTGTAGTGGCTAGAAACTGGAAATTGAATGGATGCCCATCAATTGGAGAATGGCTGGGTAAATTGTGGTATATGAATGTTATAGAATATTATTGTTCTGTAAGGAATGACCAGCAGGATGAATACAGAGAGGACTGGCGAGACTTACATGAACTGATGCTAAGTGAAATGAGCAGAACCAGGAGATCACTTTACACTTCGACAACGATATTGTATGAGGATGTATTCTGATGGAAGTGTATTTCTTTGCAAAGACTCAGTTTCAATTGATAAATGATGGACAGAAGCAGCTACACCCAAAGAAAGAACACTGGGAAACGAATGTGAACTATTTGCATTTTTGTTTTTCTTTCCCAGTTGTTTTTACCTTCTGAATCCAATTCTCCCTGTGCAACAAGAGAACTGCTCGGTTCTGCAAACATATATTATATCTAGGATATACTGCAACATATCTAACTTATATAGGACTGCTTGCCATCTAGAGGAGGGGGTGGAGGGAGGGAGGGGAAAAATCGGAAAAGAAGCGAGTGCAAGGGATAATGTTGTAAAAAAAAAAAAATTACCCTGGCATGGATTCTGTCAATATAAAGTTATTATAAAATAAAATAAAATATATATTTAAAAAGTATAACTATTGAATCCCGTATGATTTCATTTTTCTTGAGTCTTGCATTGGGAAGTTAAATTTTCAGTTCACCTCTAGTCTTTTTATCAGGAATGAGTAAAATTTATCCACTTCATTAAATATCCATTTTCCCCCTAAAGGATTAAACTCAGGTTTGCTGGATAGATTATTCTTAGTTGTAATCCTTGCTCCTTTGCTACCCAGAATATCATATTCCAAGCCCTCTCATCCTTTTATATAGAAGCTGCTAAATGTTGTTTTAAATGTCCTTTTGGTCCATATTTGAATTGTGTCTTTGCATTGGCTTGTAGTCTTTCTCCCCTACCTAGGAATGCTGCAATTTGGTTATGACTTTTCTGAGAGTTTTCATTTTGGGATCTGCTTCAAAAAGCGATTGGTTCAAAGGATATGAACAGACAATTCTCAGACAAAGAAATTGAAACTATTTATAGACATATGAAAATATTCTCCAAATCATTATTAATCAGAGAAATGTAAATTAAGACAACTCTGAGATACCACTACACACCTGTCAGATTGGCTAGAGTGACAAGGAAAGATAATGGGGAATGTTGGAGGGGATGTGGGAAAACAGGGACATTAATACATTGTTGGTGGAATTGTGAACACATCCAGCCATTCTGGAGAGCAATTTGGAACTATGCTCAAAAAGTTATCAAACTGTGCATACCCTTTGATCCAGCAGTGTTTCTACTGGGCTTATACCCCAAAGAGATACTAAAGAAAGGAAAGGGACCTGTATGTGCCAAAATGTTTGTGGCAGCCCTGTTTGTAGTGGCCAGAAACTGGAAACTGAGTGGATGCCCATCAACTGGAGAATGGTTGAGTAAATTGTGGTATATGAATGTTATGGAATATTATTGTTCTGTAAGGAATGACCAGCAGGATGAATACAGAGAGGTTTGGAGAGACCTACATGGACTGATGCTGAGTGAAATGAGCAGAACCAGGAGATCATTATATACCTCAACAATGATACTGTTTGAGGATGTATTCTGATGGAAGTGGATCTCTTTGATAAACAGAGCTAATTCAGTTTCAATAGATCAAAGATGGACAGAAGCAGCTACACCCAGAGAAAGAACACTGGGAAATGAATATAAACTGCTTGCATTCTTGTTTTTCTTCCCGGATTATTTATACCTTCTGAATTCAATTCTCCCTGTACAACAAGAGAACTGTTCGGTTCTGCACACATATATTGTATCTAGGATATACTGTAACCTATTCAACATGTAAAGGACTGCTTGCCATCTCGGGGAAGGGGTGGAGGGAGGGAGGGGAAAAATCGGAACAGAAGTGAATGCAAGGGATAATGCTGTAAAAAATTACCCTGGCATGAGTTCTATCAATAAAAAGTTATTTTTTAAAAAAGAAGAAAAAAAAAGCGATTAGTGAATTCTTTTAATTTTTATTTTACCCTTTGGTTCTAAGGTATCAGGACGGTTTTGATCATTTCTTGAAAGATGATGTCTAGGGCAGCTGGGTGGCACAGTAGATAGAGGACTAGCCCTGAATTCAGGAGGACCTGAGTTCAATACTTCCTAGCTGTATGGCCCTGGGCAAGTCACTTAACCTCAATTTCCTCAGGGGGTGGGGGTGGGAGGTGGGGGTGAAGTGGGAAAGATGTCTAGCTCTGTTTTTTGATTATGGCTTCTCCACTGTCCATAATTCCTACATTCTCCCTCCTTGTCTCCTTGATCCATTTCCCAGGTTAGTTGTTTTTACAATAAGATATTTCCATGTGAATTATTAATGAATATTTCCCCTCCCACTAAAAACCCCCTTCAAAACATCACAGCAGAATGCGAATAAGTGATAGTAATACAGGAATTTTTAACCTGGTGTCTGTGAACTTTAAATAAATAAATAAATATATATACACACACATATACATATATATACACATATACACATATACATATATATATACACACACATATACATATATACATATATATATATACATATATATATATATGTATATATATATATAAAACTGCATTTTAGTAAATTATTTAAGCATTGTAGGTCAGCTAAATAGTGCAGGGAATAAAGGACCAGATCTGGAATAAGGAGGATCAGAGTTCATATGTTTATTAGTTGTGACCCTGGGCAAATAATCCTAAAATGTGCGTGTGTATAATAAAAAGAAATTTTATTCTGCGACTTCATTGCAAAGGAGGTCCATGTTTTAAAAAAAAAAAAGTTACTAACACTGGCCCTATGTTCTCCAAAGCAACTCTTATCAATAGAGCACAAAGTCTAGATGTAATCACGATGACAAAGTTCTGCACATGGACTCGGGACAGAAGGTGCTTATGTCCCCCAAGGCGCAGCCTAATCGTCTCCTAGTCCCCAGAGGATACAGGAATGTTGCTCCTTGCAGGGCTGTCGGGGCTTGGCCACAAACCACTGCTGCTTCCGTGCCATCCAGGCAGGCAGTGCTGCGACTAACGCCTCGTGTGTGGTCTCAATGCCCCAAACGCAAGCACCTCGGCCCTCAGGGTTACATTCTGGCTAGTTAATCCCGGGGAAACCAGGGGGGTGACTTAGATGGCCTAACAGGTAAAAATCAGTGATTAAATGTAATAAACGTGGGGATGTAATGGAGCTTGGGAAAGGTCCCGTGGGATCAAACTCAGACCCACTGGGCCACAGGGGAGAAAACTACGGGATTTTAAGGGGCTCCCGGGGGTCTGGGAGGAACCAGTTCAGCCTCTTGAGGGTCAGCCCGCGTGGGGGAGCAGCCTTCTCCCTCGAGGCCTTCCAAGCCTGGACCAAGGAGCCTTCACCCCCACCTCCCCCATCTCCTTTTCTTTTTTCTCCTCGGACAAATAATTAAAGCACCAAATCCAACCGAGGGTCCGCATCGCCCACCAGTCCCGGGGAAATGAGCCGAAGGGCAGCACGGCCAGTCCAGGTACGGCCATTACTACAGGGGAGAGAAAAGGCGGCAGCCAACAGGGACGTCGCTGATGTCACGCCACCGTGGGCGTGGCACGCCTGGGGGCGGGGAGCGCGCGCCGGTTCCTGGCCGCTCTGTCTTTGGCGTAGACGCCGTCCGTTCTGCCACAGCCTTCGAGCTCCTCGTTCTATTGCTTGCTAGTCATGGCGACCGAAAAGAGGCCCTACCACTTTGTGGTCTTCGGAGCCTCCGGCTTTACAGGCCAGTTTGTGGTTCAGGAGGTGGCCAGGCAGCAGATGAACCCGGAGCTACGAGGCTCCGCGCTGCCCTGGGCTGTGGCCGGCCGGAGTCGGGAGAAGCTGCGGCAGGTGTTGGAGGAAGCTGCTGAGAAATTGGGTAAAACGGGGGCGGGGCCCTGGTTGGGGAGAAAGACAGAGACGGACTGTTGAGGAATGAGACCCTCTTCGGCTCCCGTCTTTTTTCCTCTTCCATTCACCTCCCCTCCTCCCCCAAGCTTCAGTCTGCACGCGCGTACTCCTTGCAGATGGTGGCGCCCTCCTTACCTCCCCGGCCCAAACTCTCACACAGGGCCCAAGTACTTGGGGTGGGGGTGTAAGAGGCAAAGCGCCCAGACATAACCCTTGCCCCCCTGGGAACAGGATCCGGTGGGGGAACGGTAGAAAGAAGTAGGGAGAAGGGATTCTGGCTGAAGGGATTTTGTCTGAGCCTGAATGAGAAGGGACGGAACTCCACGCCTCGAGGACATCCAGGGAAAGAGATCTGATAGTTAAAAGATAAGCTCGGACACAAAGTCCTGAATGATAAGCTGTTAGGTTTGCTAAAAGGGGGCGAACACAATCCCTTTGTGCTCCCCTCCCACACCTTTTTTGTCTGCGGATTTATTATCGCATTTTGTCATTTTTATTCGGGAGCTGTCACTGTGTTTTCTTTGTTTTATATCATGACTTAAAATCTTGTTATTTCTTTCTTTCTTTTTTTTTTTTTTTTGTGGTGCCACCAGTTTATTTGACCTATCTCCTAAATAACTGAGCGTGCCAATTTTTACCTTTTCCCTTTTACAAATAAGGCTTCCAAAGTTTTTTTTTAATACGACTTGTTCAGTTGAGTCCGACTCTGTCCCCGTTGTCTTGACTCAGATACTGCCGGGGTTTGCTATTTCCTTCTCCATCTAATCTAAAGAGGAGGAAACTGAGGCAATCTGGACGAAGGGATTTACCCAGGCTCAATTGGCATCTAGTGACTGCAGTTACTTTTGAACTAGACCCGGTGTTCTGTTCATCGCGCCCCCTAGCGATCTAATTGTGAGGAAATAGGAAAAAATATCACTCCGTGGTTGAAACCTGGTGAAATGACGCAATCTTTCAGAAGAGCAAGATGCGAAGTTTGTGACCTTCGACCTAGTTTTCTTTGTTTTTCTTCTTGTGGGATCCCTAGGTTACAGTCCCCCAGTGTGCCGCTCAGCTGAGACTTTTGTCACAATTATAGGAAAAGCTTCTTTGCATTATATTTAACACTCTTTTCGTTGTCCTCTCCATTTTTATATTAATTCCTGAAGTTAATTTTCTTCTTGAATCGTACTCATTTTTAAAAAACTGTTGATGGGAGAGTAGATTGAAAACCAGATTTAATTTTTCTTGTATAGTCTCTTAGAGCCTCTAAAAAAACTTTCTAAGAGTAATCGGTAGAGGGAATTGCTCTTTGAGGGTTCTATATATTAATGAAATATCAATTTTGGCCCAGCCCAACACCCTTTACCCACCTTCCCTCTTAATCTGCTTAGCCACCCAAGTTCTCTTGGAAAGTTCTCGTATTATTCTCATATTATTTAGGATTATAGATCACACTTGAGTACATTAATGGTTGTTTTTTAATTAGTAGTATTGTGTACTTTCCTTTTTATCTCTTTAAACAATTGTCAATATAATCATTGTTTCCTCTAAATTTTTAAGAGACCTAAAATGTGGCAATCAAGAGATCTTAGGTCTTCCTTATTACTTGGTGAAAGACTAATGAAAAAACCAAGCTTTATATGTTTTAAAAGATGGAGAGAGTGTAACTCCTGAATCCCCTTAGTCTATATAACCTTCTAAGCTTTTTCCAGAATTTAGCATTCTATTTTCTCGTAAGCTTCACATCTGGGAACACTTTCTTTTATTGCCACATCCCTTAAAATCTTTCTAGGTTATGCTCAGGTGCTATCTCCTAGAGCAAACATAGTTGTTGGTGTTCTTACTGTGAATTAGTGTGAAGTTTTTTAAACTGTTTATCTGTAGCATCCATCCAAAAGATAAGATCTTTGAGATTAGTCTTGCTTGCTTTTGTCTTTTTTTCCTATTTCCTAGCATAGTGTTATGGAAAGAGGAGATACCTAATAGATGTTTGTGGATTTAGGTTATTTTAGTTAACAGTTTTAAAAGATCCAGAGGATCTAATGTAGTACCAACTCTATGTTATAATTTTCTTTCCATTTCTAGAAAGACCAACACTCCCAGATGAAGTTGGTATAATAATCTGTGATATCATTAATCCAGCCTCTCTTGACGAAATGGCTAAACAAGCATCTGTTGTTCTCAATTGTGTAGGACCAGTAAGTAATCGCCCCTTCTGTTTATTGAAACAGACAGCACATTCTTTTCTAGCAAAATTGCTACTTTGTATTGTAAGGAACATAAGGTAGGAAGAAGGAAGACCTTACAGTTAGCATGGAGGTCCTTAACCCTGTATTAGACATTTGCAGGCTAAAGAGAAGGGAAATTATGTGATCCCAGAGATTCTTTTCACAACTCTATATAGTATTGTTCCTTACTATTAAACTCCATTTGATAGTAAGATTGTTGGCTTAATTCTTACATCATGCAGCAGCATTAAAGAGAATTAATCTTTTTTTTTTAGGACTACAGACCTAACTTTTAAGCCTGGTGCCATCCATGTTCTCACAAAAGCAAAGTTAGTGGTCATAAAATGGATCAAGTGATAATGTGGGTAGCTCAGTGAAAATAAATCATCACTGCTATCATTAGTGTTTTACTAAAACACGGCATTGGAGCATAATTATAATATTATCTTATTAAATGGAAGAATATTTCTCTTCTTCTGACAGTTCCCATCATTAGGAAAGATTGAAAGCATTTACTTCATTTTAACTGCCAAAAAAAATAACCTATGTCTTTTTTATTTCCTTAGTATCGATTTTATGGTGAACCTGTGGTCAAAGCATGTATTGAAAATGGGGCTAGTTGTATTGACATCTCTGGGGAACCACAGGTATGTAGAATATGGAAATCTTAAAATAAGGTGCAATTAGCATAATTTGTAAATGTTCAATATTGTTTATAAATTGGAAGGGAATTCAGTCAAAAAGCATTTATTAAACACTTCCTAAGCACCAAGCATTATGCTAAGCACTGAAAATACAAATACAAACAAAAAGAAAGAATTCCCTGCTCTCATGGAATTCATATTCTAGGAGGAAAACAACACATGAAAGGGAGCTGAAAAATGAGGGGTAAAGAAGACATTAGAGAACTCCAAAGAGTCCTGATCAGAGCTGGGAGAGGAATGAGTCTGGTTGGCTTGGGTACTTACTTCCTCTGGAGTAATTTGCAAAAATTTACCAGGAGGTTGCAGCAGCTGCTGCTGTGGAAATAGATCTTCAAGATTGAGAATGCTGCTTAGACATGGTGGCAAAGTCTGGAGAGTTCATAGGGATGGGAAATCAAGTGAAGATGTGAAGGAAGTAGACTTTAATTCATTTTTTTCAAATAGCACAATGAAATGAAATTTCAACAGTCCAGTTATTATCTCATATAGTCCCCTTCTAAACTGTGACATGACTTCAACATGATTTTTATATGAGAGACATGATAGTTAGATTTTAAAAAGATTGACAGTCAAATGAACAGAAGATTAGAAAGAAACCCAACCAGATCAGCCTTGACTGGTGGGTTATTAAAGATCCTTTTTTGTTTCTTATTTTTATGGGCAACCAGTTCTAAAACTATATCCCTCTCCCACCTAAATCTTCTCCTCCCATGAAAAAAAGAAATAAGGAAATAAGATAGTCTGGCAAGACAAAGCCATACATTTGCCATATCTAAAAGTATATTTCTCATTTTACATATTGGGCCATTATTCTTATGCCAGAAGATAGGTAGCATGCTTTATTAGTGCTCAGTCATTGCTTTAATCAGAGTTCTTTAGTTCTTCAAAGTTTTTTCTTTACAATATTATCATATACAATATTTTCTTGATTTGGCTTACTCTGTTTTGCATCAATTCATACAAACTTTCCCAAACTTTTCTGAACCATCCTTTATCATTTCTTAAGTTACAATATAATATTTTATTATTACATTCTTAGACTATAATTTTTCTTTTAGCCATTCTCCAATTGCTAGGCACCCTTTTTTAAAAAGTTTCAGGCTATGTCATACAAAACTGAATAGCTTCATGGAAATCTGTGAAAGAAGCACTCATCTATATACTTTCAAAACAAAGTGACAGACATTATGTGTATAATGAGGCTGTAAAAAGAAAAAGTTCCTAAAACTGAAAATGCCTAGGGCCAATGCAGATAACTGTTAAAGGAAAATTAAATCATGAAATTGTTAACTATAGGTAAATTTCCACTACTGAAGCTTTGTTAGTTTTAAAAGTTTCATTAAAAAAAAACAGTTTACCCCATCCATAACAACTCTACAATTAACACTTTATGTTGAATATTATTATTTTTCATGCATTTTTCAGTATCTGGAAGAAATGTATTGGAAATATCATGAAAAAGCTGCAGAAAAGGGGGTATATATCATTGGAAGCAGTGGTTTTGATTCCATTCCAGCTGATCTGGGAGTATTATATACCAGAAATAAATTAAAAGGTAATTATTAATAAGCAATACTTTAAGTAGCATAATATTGGATATGTGTGATTAATTTGGTGAAAAATGTAAAGATATATTTTGTTTAAGTACTAATGTGATGATAAATCATCAAATTTTATTTTATAAAACTTGAAAATTTTTATTGAAAATAATGGGCAGAAACTATTAAATAATTATGATTAAAAGTGTAGTATTTCCTAAATTTTGAAGCTTTGGAGAATTTTTTTTAACTGTGGGAGAATTGAATATTGGAGAAAAAATAGAAAAAAAAAAAAAGCATTTTACCCCTAAATTTTCCTAACTTAAATTCAGGAGGCACTGTGATGTAGTGGATTGAGGACTAGCCTTAAAGTCCAGAAAATATGACTTCAATTTATTTTTAATATAAAGTATTTGTTTAACCAAGTTCATAGTCAGAATTGTACTTCAGATAGTTGTTTTAAGTTACAAATGAATTGCTAATCTTTATCAGTGGAAGATGTTTCTACTGAGAATTCCCTGTGCCATTGAAATCACAGGTCTAGACAAAAAACATCCAAAGTGACTTATCTTCCACAAGAATTTTATTGAACTCAACATTTTGATCGGTATTTCCTTCCAAATTTTCAGAATTCTTATCTAAAAATGAAGCCAGTGAGAAATTTCTTTTTTAAAACATAGGCCAGCTTTTATTAATTAATTTTTTGTACATGTTGATTGGGTAACATTTAAACATAATGCTGGTGTGATAGAAGCTACACAAAGAACTACTGGACAGTGAATCAGAGTTTGTGGAGAATGTATTGTAAACTATGGGATCTTGGTCATATCTTATAAACTTTTGTGGCCTGGGAGGTGGGGGCAAGAAAGGGGATTTAGTTTCCCCATCTGTAAAGTGAAAAATCCAGACTGGATAATACTTAAAAGTTTAATAATTTGGGGCCAAAAAATTAACATAGCTTTAAAATATCATCAAGATACTTTTTACATACAGATGTGTTAAGTAATCTTAAGTAGTATTTGGAAATGAATTCTTGAGTTAATAGTATTTGCAGATTGTAAGCTACAGCATGGACAAGTTAATTAATATTCAGTTAATCAGGAGGCCTTCCAGCACTTTCAGCTCTATAGACCTAAACTTGATCCTAAAGAGTAATAGGTAGCTAGCAATTGACATTTGTATTGCCATTTAAAGTTTGTAAATCATATTACAGATATCTATGTTTTATAGAGGTGATGATATACAATGTTGCACATAAATATTGAACTTGGAATTAGAAAGGCTCATATTCAATCCCATTTTTGGTTCTTACAAACAGTGGAACCATGGGGAATTTGCTTAATCTTGTTCAGCTTCAGTTTTTTTAATCTGTAAATTGGGGATAATACCAGTAGTGTTTGTTAGTGTTATTGTGAGTCTCAAATGAAGAGGTATAAAAAGATCTTTGCAAATGTCAAGTTTTTTTACAGATGAGAAAACTGAGACTTTGGGAGGCTAAATGATTTGTCATGGTCATTTGGGTAAAAGTAGGATTTTAGATGTAAGTCTAACTTCTTCATTGCTATTCACTCTTTCAGTGAGTAACTGTAACTGTAAAGGTGAAATAGTGAGGTCCAGTTATGATTTACAAGGATTATTAAGAATTTTGCTAATTGCTAAAAATTTGGCTTGTCATTTTTAATTTGAACTTTAATAACTCATAATTTTATAATTTTTGTAACTCAATTTAAACTTCTGTGTTCAATGAAAAAAGCATTTCCAGCTCCTATGTTGACCTTTATGGCATTTAATCAAGAGGAGGCAGGCTGCAACTACCTTCAAATTTTCAAACCTTTAGATTTGTGTTTATTCTTCTCTGTGTTTAGACTGTTGACCTGCTGTCTTGATTTAACAGTAGTAATATTTTTCTGTGATGTGTTTAACTTTTCAAAGAACTTTTTTATCTGTTATCACGATTCTTACACCTGTAGATAGATCAGGTTTCATCATTACTATTTTGCAAATGGTAATGAGCTTAAAAACTTTTCCAAGATTTCTAGTTACTTTAACATTAGTTAAACATATAGTGTTCTACCCCACCTACAAGCAAAAAAAGATTTGCTATGGTTTACAAATTTAAATAATATAAAATTGGGCAATTAAAACAGAATGAGATCATCAGAGAAGGTAAGGTGAGAGGAATACAATTGAGCAATAAATGTGTCTCTAAAATTTTTGGCATCTAAGATGAAAATGAAATTTTATCAGTGAACTGAAGTAACATTATCTACATATGTTGCCTTCCTATCTAACTTAATTCTAATAAAAAGTTTAGAGTATGGATGATTCCTGGATAGTACATGACTATTTGAGAGGCAAATGGATAAGTGTCTCAAATGATTCTTTGCTAACTATTAAATTTGTAGTCACTTTAGGGTTGAAATCTTTGAATATCTAAGGTGCTCTTATAGCCTTTGCTGTTTAAAAAGTGATCTGGGTATGAGGTGGAATTTTTACCTAGTTGTGATAATGTAGGAGGAGATCGACTTAAAGGTCATGGTGAGATGGATACCCACAAGGTATAAGGTTATAGATGTGGGCCCAGGGTGGGGTCTGCAGGTAAGACTGATTCTTTCTTCCAAAAAAGAGAGAAGTCTGAAGTATTTAGATAATACATAGTTGAGACTGGAGAGTTCCTGATTAAAGAGCATAGAAGAGAACTTTTTTTTTTTTTGTCCTGAAAAAACTGTGAAATCAGGCTTTTTACAAGTTCAGCCGTCAAAAAGGACTTCAGAATATAGTCTGTAGAATTGCATAGTATTGTAGCATCCAAGACAAGTTAGCTACAGTGTTTGTTCCTCCTCAACTCCCTCCCCCCTAAGATTAAATGATAGGGTTTTTAATGTTATAACTTAAATGCTTGAGAAAGCATTTTATTCTTATTTTATTCTTAGATGATTTATGCTGAACTGCTTTCTGCCAATAAGCCCATTCCTTGTTAGAGATAATAAAATGATAGCACCAGCATAGGCAAGAATGTTTTCTCTTATCATGTATTTAATTGGCTACGTAGTTGAGACTAGAGTCCAGAATTTCTGGCCTTCAGCCACGGTATCAGACTGTTGATATCAAAATTGGGTCAAGGGTAAAAAGAAATGGAGGAATTGAATTTCTCATGGATGATTGTATTTTATTTTTACAATGCTTTGCTATTTTCCCCACTTTTAAGGTACTCTGACTGCTGTTGAAAGTTTCCTGACAATAAATTCAGGACCTGAGGTTGGTGTTGTGAGCTTTTTAAAGTATTAAAAATAGCCAGGAAAGATTTATGTGCTCGTGCTTCCTTTATGCCCAGTGTTTCAAAAGGAACTTTCACTCTTCTCCCTTCTGTTGCCCTGTCCTTCCTTTCCCCAGCTTCATTTCTTTCCAAAATACATCAATCTCTTTAGTGGTAGAATTTCAGATACATAAGGTAGATATTTTTGGCTTTCTCAAAATCATACTACCTAACCTGCCTTTATTTAAGTCTGACTTTTCCCTTTCTGCCTTTGTGCCTATTAGAATAAACAACTAATGCTCTTCTTCTGCCTCTGGATCTTGAGGCTCTGACAGCCCAATCTTGGGCTTATTGATAGGTGGAGGGAAAAATTGCGCTCACAAAGTAAACATTTTACTCCCCTAAGTAAAGCATCACTCCAAGCTTTCCCATCCGTCTTCCTTTCCAAAATTTGAGAGTGTGAACACTTAGCCCAGGGATTCTGGGCCACAGAATGCCACAGAATTTGAGGAAGCTTAGCTGACTGGATTCTTCAGGGTGATAAATGCAGAGGTCTTCAGAGGGAGAGGATTGAGCAAGTATGGTGGCTTTATCAGACCTTCTGGAACTGCAGGAAATGGGGGCTTGATTTTTACAGTGAATTTAGTGGTTCTATTGACTCCCCAATTAATCTTAAATATGCTTTTGTAATCTTAAGTTTCTGTGGCTCTTCTCTTTGCAGATTAGCCACATGCCCTGAAAATCCTTTTTTTTTTTTTTTTTTTTTTTTTTTTTTTTTTTTTTAATGTTTATTATTAATTTTTCTGGGAGCCAAACTTTCACACAAGCCTTAGAAGGGTTTCAATTTTCCAGCCTATTAATAAAGAATTGGCCCTGGATGAAATTCTAGCAAAAGTTATCTCTGACTCCAACATAGTCCTTAGCACACAATTCACTCTGCTCCTTGGTATCTAGTTGTTGACTGGGTTGGCCCTAGGCAAAATTATGAAGTAAAGTTTATCTTTGGGCCTTTTGACCTCCACTATTGTTTATACCTAATCATGATTCATTACAATGGCAATTTAATGTTGGTTCTCTATTTCATATATCATATTAACTTTGTTGTCAGATTTATCTGCTTCTTGATTTAGTTGATTATTAAATTGTACTTTAGAGCAATGGCTCTCAAACTTTTGTTCTCAGTATCTTTAATTAATTAGAAAATAGTGAGGATCTGTCCAAAGAGTTTTTGTTTATGTGGATTATATTTGTAGATATTTACCATATTAGAAATAAAAGCTGATTTTGAATTTGTAGACATTCTGAAAGGGCTTTAGAAACCAGTAAGATTCTGTGGATCACACTTTGATCACCACTGCCTTAGAGGATGATACATGACTATCAAATAATGCTTTTTAACTTGGAGTTTAAGCAGCTAAATAGAATGTTCTTTGAGGAGTAGTATTTAAAAAATCAGAGGTGGAGAGTGTGGTCTGAGAGGTCTCTATAATTGGCAGTCGGTTTAGGCATTAGGTTCCACATTACAGAAAGGAATATGATTTGATGATAGAGTGGTACAGAGTTGCTGAAAAGACTAGGAATAGTGGTTGTCAGTGATTGTTCCATGTCAGAGAGGGAATAACAGTAAATGTATTGAAGGTAGTGAATTCTGGTGGAAGCCAAGCAATTACCAAAGTCTTCTTTCTTTGCTATTCTAGTAAATAATTGATAGTATTTCAAATAACTTAATATCAACAGTTAAATATGTACTGAAATAATGCATATGATAAAGATAAGGGGTGTGTGTATGTATGTATGTAGGATTTGCCACTTCTGAAATATTTTATCACTTGATATATTTCATCAGGGAATGTGTATTCATGATGGCACTTGGAAGTCAGCTATTCATGGTTTTGGTGACCAGAAGCGTTTAAGAAACCTACGAAAACAATCAAATATGAAACCTGTTCCAGTTGTTGGTGCTAAATTGAAAAGAAAGTATGTAATCCCAAGATCTGTTGATATTTCTGATCCTAAACATAATTATTGCTCCTTTGAATATTATTCATTATAATTTGTGAAGGAATGGATTGCAGTATACTAATTGGAGCAACTATACAATGTATGGAATCTTTGATCCATGTAGCAATTAAAAGATAAAAAGAGAAACTTGAAGCTATAAATAGAATTGCCCTAAAAAGAAATCTTCTCTGTATAAAAATATAGTTAGAATCTGGAAGTGAAAATAATTTTGGAATTTTTTTAAATCTATGTCAAGTTTAAATGTGAATTAAAATTTTTGTGTTAGAATTTAAGACATGACTTTTGTCTGCTCCAGTATGTCTCGTTGATAGCTTTTTTGTTGGGGAAAATAATGTAATCCTGAAGCCATGGGACCTGTTTGATACAAGCTATCTAGTACTTTTGGGGTTTACTTATTGAAAATGTTTTTTAATTTAGAATTTATACACCTTTGAAGGCTATTGCAAAAAGAAATTATGGCAAAGATTTTTAGTGTCCACTGTCTTCAGAGCACATCTTTGTTTGCTTCAGAACTTCTCATGGAGACAGGAAATAAGGGGTAGAGAAGTAAGCACAGTTTAGACTGTATCTCAGACTTCATTTCATCATTGTTTTTAAGAGATCACCACGTTTTTCCCTGATATATTTTTTTTAAGGATATTATTTCTAAGCTGTTGCTGGGCTGGGGGCAGGAAGGAAGGAAACCCTCATTTTGAATTTCTCTTTCAGATGGCCTATTTCTTACTGTAGTGAACTATGTGAATATTCTATTCCATTCTTGGGAGCTGATGCCTCTGTTGTGAAACGGACACAGCGGTTCTTGTATGAAAACTTGCAGGAAACACCAGTATGTTTATGTTTATATGACTGAAGTTTGTCAATGAATGAGCATCTTATAGTATAAAAATTTTTCCTTATTTTTTTCTAAATAGAAATTTTGTGTTTTGAAAACAAAAGAGCTAAACAGTGCTTAGTTTAATTATCTGGATATGAACCAGAATCTTTTAAGCCCCAAGGAACATATTTTCGTTTTATTACTTTTGTTAAATCTCATTTTCTTTGACTTTTGAGGCTGTGATATGACAACATTGATGACTGGCTGCTTGTTAATATTACTGTGGCCATAGGAATATTTCCCCATATGTGATACATGTAGACAGCTCCTACCCTTTTTACTCTTCTGCTGCTTGAGACTCATTGTCCCAGGCCAGGGTTGCTTCTGGGCTATGTTTTTCTGGTGCTCCAAATTGGAACTAGGAACAAATTTACATAGAAATGTTATTATTCAAGGTGGTGCTAGATATAGTTCTATATCATCAGGGGTTCAAATGAGTTTTCCTGAGCTGTTCTAGAAACTTAAACAACACTTAAAGTTGTTTTCTACTGAGTTCTCTCTCCCCTGCCCCCCAGTTCATATGTAAGAACTAAGTAAGGTATAAGTACGTATTCTTTGTGTTAATTGGTACAGTAAAGATCAGAATGTCACATCACAGTTTGATGCTCTTTATTTAGGTGCAGTATGCTGCTTATGTGACTGTTGGAGGCCTCACTAATGTTATTAAGCTGATGTTTGCAGGACTTTTCTTTTTACTCTTTGTGAAGTTTAGCATTGGAAGACAACTTCTAGTAAAAGTAAGTATGGCTGTCAAATGTTTGTTTTAAAAGAACCATTTGTTCACTATTCTCTTAAATTCACTGCAGGTGTTTTTTTTTTCTTTTAGTTTCCCTGGTTGTTCTCCTTTGGGTATTTCTCAAAACAAGGACCAACACAGAAACAGGTAATCCTTTTCTGTCTAGATTAAGGATTCTTACACCACTAAGATAGCTTTTTCCCAACACATTTGTAAGCTGTCCCTCCCATAGTCCTTCTCTCCCTTTAAATAACAGCAGAAAAATGAAAAATTAAATCTTCAGCTTAAATATGTATTGAACCTTTTTGATTGTCTTAAAAACATTTTCATCTTTGGTTTTGCATAGTGACAATACAATAAATGTTTTTATTTTAATTGTACTGTATCCCTAGGTCTTTGACATTTAACCCTGGACTGGGTGGGGCAGGTAGGTGGTACGATAGAAAAGAGTGCTAGTCCTCCCGAAGATGCATCCTCCTGAGTTCAACTCTGGCTTCAGACATTTATGAGCTCTGTGACTTCAGATCACTTATCCCTGCTTGCCTTTGTTTACTCATCTATAAAATAAGCTGGAGAAGGAAAATAACAAACTACTTCAGAAATTTTGTTAAGAAAATCCCAAATGAGATCATGAAGAGTTGGACACAATTGAAAATTGACTGAAAAATAAGCTTAAATAGAAAAATCATCTTTGAGTCTTCTCTTCCCTTTGTTCTTTGGTGCCCAATTAACCACTATGCCATGGCCTGTTTGGTGTCCTTATCTTAAACTAGGCCATTTCAATTCATACCTTCTTTAATAATGTTCTAACTTCGTGTCTTTTAACCTTTTTTGTGTCATGGACCTCTGGCAGTCAGGAAAACAAAAATTTTTATATGTATAAAATAAATAGCTGGAATTACAAAAGATACCATTTATTTTTAAATAGGGTATCAAAATATTATCCCCAAACTCCACAGATTCAAAGAGATATACCAGGTTAAGATGCCCTGCCCTAAAAGATAATCGTTGTATACATCACTGTCAATTTAATATTCTTCAGCCTTCCTTTTATTAATCAAAACCTCTAGTGGCTACTTATTGCAGTCTAAAATGTAGCAGTTATCAGTCATGCATGTAAAAAATCTTCCCATTTGCCCACACCTTCCTTTCCAGTTATTGTCTCATGTGATGGCAAATCCTTTAAGGTGAACAGATTGCTTGGCTGGCTTATGGCATTCTGGACATTTTTTTAATTATTTTTTGCCTCTTGACCTGTTGAAATCCTATTTATTCTTCAAGAGCCTTCTCAGATTGCATCTCTCAGAAAGTTTTTTCTTTTTATCTTAACCAGAAAAACCCCATTGTCTTTTTGAATTCCTTTAGTGCCTTCTGTCTTTACCATTCATATTGATTTTGGGTAAGTTACATGATTGAATTTAGGTACCTGTGTGCATACATATACAAATATGTATACATTTGTGCATATAATGTATGTCTGCATATATGTATATACATTGCGTGTGTATATAGATAGAATGTATAGCTTTATGTTTTATCTAACCAAATAGATTGTAAAGTCCTAGGGGGAAAGAAGTAAGGCTTATGTTTTCTTTGAATCTCAAAATCACTCTGCATACATGGTCTGCCCCCACTGGGTGCTTGATGAATTGTTGTTGGTCAGATACCTTTTAGAGAAGATGCAGGGGATGCCAAGCTGTTATGTAGAACTGAAGGAAATATGTGAGAATAATAATGGACTTTTTAGTGTTTTTAATTTTTCTGAAATAAGAACTACACAGATTTGATGCACCAATAAAGATTTTTTATTTGGGAAATAATTTTGGAGATGTCAAAGAAATTGGATTTTATTTTCTTGCTCAAGGATTAATATGATTTATCAAGTTGAATCTTGGTTTTCATATTCTGGAAATGGGAATTTTATGGATTAGGGAATAACAGGCTTTTCTATATTCAAAAAGGAAATTATATATTAAATGTCTCGTTGTTTTGTCCTTTGCAGATGGATGATGCTTCATTTACATTTACATTCTTTGGTCAAGGATATAGCCAGGACCATACTACAAAAGATGGGAAACCTAATATTAAAATATGCACCCAAGTGAAAGGACCAGGTACGTTTATGTGATTATATTGAGCATTTCTTCTTGTGAATTTGAAAAATACATTCTGCAGCCACTTCAAAATAAAAGTTGATTCCTTTCAGCTTCAAAGATCCATGATTCAATTCCTATGGGCATTTCCTTTACTTAAAACCAAATCCCAACTCCTCCCCACCATCAGAAATTTGGATCTTTTTGGCCATAGCAACTCATTCCTTATATAGAAGTCAGGCCTCTGATGCTATCTCTTTACATTTAGCTAGGATGATTCCCAAACAATAGACTATCTAGTCAAGTTGCAGAATTTGTATGTGAGGCTTTTTCAGTTTTTATACTCCCTGCTTAAGTTAATGATATACTTTGATTGCTTTTGAAAATTCAGGCTCACCTCTATGATGAGACATTGGATTTAAGAATGGAGGAGAAGTTGTCATATTAAAAATGTTCTTGCATAAATTACATGAATTAAGTTTAAAATGAGGTATGCTGAGAGAATAAAAGGATTTACAATAAATAACATCCATCACAGTGGTTTAAAAATCAATAATTTAGCTTTATCAATTCCAATTTGGGGAAAGATGGGGGAAAAGTAGGCATTTTCATCTGAAAAGGCTTGCTTGGCATATAAATATTACATTGGTAGTCTGAATCAAACCAAAGTACTATAACAGGACATCATTTTCAGATTCTCAAATGATTTTCTAAGGTGGTTGGTTTCTAGTCCTATAATAAATAATCACTGACTGCAACTTGCCTCTTGACTTGTTGAAATCCTATTTGTTTTTCAAGAGCCATCTCAGATTGCATTTCCCAAAAGCTTTTTCTTTTTACTTTTTGCTTTTTTTAAATGAAGAAGAAAGAGAGGATAGCATAGGTGTGGGAGTGATCGTTGATTGCCATTATAAGTTACTTTTCTGTTTTGTAAGAACACAGAAAAGCAGATAGCATTCAGTTTAGTTGCTCTATGTGGTAGCAGCTAGTGGCCTGGTCTTGGAGCCAAGAAGGATCTGTTCAGCTCTTGCCTCTGACATATACTCTTTTTCAGGATTTCTCCATATCAAAATATTCTCAAGGACTTTTAAGACTTATCAGTTGCAGATCTGCATCTATAGAGGACGTTTCCACATAACTGAAATAAAGAAGTCTGATCATCCTCTCTGCTTCCCAAAAGAAAAAAAAAGAAAATCAAAGGCCCAAGCCTAGATTATTGGGTTTCAGAAGTAGTTTAGGTTTTAAAAGTTCTTTATGCATAGTGAGAAAAATTTGCCTTTGAATTGTGTGACCTTGAGTAAGTAGTGCTTTTTTCCCCCCATTAAATCTTTTCTGTAGAGGCTGGTTATGTGGCTACACCCATAGCAATGGTACAAGCAGCTGTTACTCTTCTAAAAGATACCTCTGAGCTTCCTAAGGGGTGAGTTGGTTTTACTGTACTTAGAAGAATTAGCCTATCTATAGCTGCTAGGCTTTGGCCTTTTTTGGTAATGGTTCTCATTATTTCTACTTCCATTGGGCCAGAGATGCAGGGATATTAAAATTATTTATCAATTTGTAATTTCAAGTAAATTACTTTTTAAAATGGACATAAATCCCAGGGTTAGGTGAAAAGTAAATTATGCATGCTTAAGATGTACATTCTATTGAAAATGAGAGTATCTACTTTGAAGAAGGAATGATGATATAAGTTTGAAGGGGGAGGGAAAAGGAGAGAGAAGGGGAGTGTTAAGAGATGAGAAAGATAGGTCAGGCCCTAAAGAATTTTAAATACTAGACACATTTCATTTTGGAGAATAAGACAGACATCCATGTGCCCTTTTTAGAAGCAGTTTTAAGTGAGTTAATTACTGTGTCTTTGGAGGGGAGAGTGAAAACGGGAATTGTTGAGGGTGCCTCCACCCTACAGTCAAAAGTCCCAAACCAGAATAGATTAGGTCTCCCGGGGTATTTAATTGGTCCAGATGAGAAAAGTCTATGGTGGGGCAGAAAGCATCATCATTTCCTTCAGTGAAATGAATGTTCAATTAAATAATTCTGAGTATGGAAATGATTATGATTATGAGAAACAAAGTTGTATCCATGAGAGTTTAAGAATTGTCATTTCTTAATTTATGTAACCTACATATTTGTTGGAGCAATCTGCAAAATAATTCTGTAGTACATTAAAAGAGATCAGGATTTGGTTGCTCTGTTGTAACATTCTAATTTATCTTGTTTTCCAGAGGTGGTGTCTTTACACCAGGAGCTGCTTTCTCCAAAACCAAGCTGATTGAAAGACTCAACCAATGTGGCATTGAATTTAGTGTCATTAGCAGCTCTGAAGTTTAAAAAAGAGAAATATTCATAAAACTGCATGAATTAACAGCTTCTTCATTTGATACTTGAAATTCTTAAGATGATTCCAAGTGACCAGGTCAAAAAACCTTTCATAAAAAGCAGTCTGTGCTAGGTACACATGCACTAAGCTATTTTTCTTAACTGATATCACTGCTTGTCAGAGGGGATCTAAAAAGTACTTCAGATATATTTTTCCTTAGATAGATTGTGAGGTGGCTGGTCAGGTGAGAGGAATGGGGCAACTTACTGGAGAGTTTCCCTGATGCTTTTGTGTGCCTTTTCTATTTGAACGTGATTGTAGCTATCCTTTAACCAGCTTTGGTTATTTAATGAAGAATAAGTATGGATGCTGTCTAGAAAACTGCTTGTGTACTAACCTGCTTTGTATATTTCCACAGGAGTATGAATGTGTTTTTTAAGCCTCAGCTTACCTGCTAATAATCCTTAATGATTCATTCTTTTGGCTATATTTGTAAAGACTATACTGATATGATGATAAAGATTTTTCTTTGATTTTCAATGCCCCAAGTAAGTTTTTTCCTCATTCACATTTTTTGGTTGTGAGGCAATTGGGGTTAAGTGATTTGTCAGGATCGTGCAGTTAAGCGTCTGAGGCCATACTTGAACTTAAGTCCTCCTGACTCATCCACTGCACCTTTCAGCTGCCCCTTTCATTCACTTTTTGGGCCAAAATTGGGTTTTCCATTGAACTATTTTGTCACTCACAAAAGTTGTGCATGCGTTTTTCTAACACCAAATGTGTGCCATATATATCCTTAGAGTCTGTTTTTAAAATGAGAATTTTCCTTTGGATCTGTGATGTCTGACAAATAAAGCTCGTCTCTGGCATGCAGTTTATTCAGTTGTAGGATGTGAGGGATGGACCAGCTTTTTCAAAGTCCATTTGGTTTTGTGCTTCTCTCTTAGAATTCAAACACTTATCATGCTGTCTCATTCAGAATTAAAACCTGAGTATATATAAAATAGTATAGCCTTTTAAAATGTCTTCAGAGTGGTCATAGGAATCACTTTTGCTTTTATGAATTTCTTAGCTAATTACTATATACACAAAGTAAATAAAACTATTGGTTTAAATAACAGCATATAATTAAAAATTAGGGGGTTTTAAGCCATTTACAGTTTGAAAATGAAATCTGTAGATACAAACTACAGAGAATTTTTCGATCACTCACTAATCCATTCAGCCTCTTTTATAAAACAAGTATTTAGTAAACCAACATTTATATTAAGAAGCTAATCAAAGTAAATTTTAAATATTTTATGGGAAGCTGGAACCTTGATATTTGGTGTGCACTGAACTCTCTCTCTTCTTCTTAACTATAAGAGCAACATCATTTTTCAGTTTCCACAGACTGGCTTCAAGTAGCTCACCAATGTCCTTTAAGAGATGTGACTGTCTTTGTGTAAAAGGACGTAACATTTGATCATCCTCCTGAAAAATAAATGGGCCAAAATGAGTAAGAATGGCCTTAATTCTTGAATGTGTTCTTTTTGGGGGGTAGGGAGGTGGGGAGGGAAATGGCATCATATCTAAGAAGGTCCTGGCTTTGTCACACAGAGTTCAGCCTAGGGACCACATTCTGTGCCTCTTTTCTACTGTTACCTACAACAGTTATTCCACATTTTGGATAGACCAAGGAAGTGTAGTGATTGATACCTTACAGTATTCTGCTAAATCCATTTACATATAAAAGATTAAAGAAGCTGGATACTTACAGGAGGCCTGTAATGTCTTAGCTTGAGAAATTGTCCTCTCACTGTGTTCATACTTTGATAGAAAACCTTAAGAGCTTTGGCAAAGTCAGCATCACAGCTGGTCCGAGGGGTGCACATCTGGGGAGAGTCACTGTGATGTTGATGTGCAGCTATCTTAGACGCACTGGATAGTTTCTGATCTGAAGTAGAAAGGAAAGGGGAAGGGATTGGGTTTTTTTCAATGTAACTCAATCCAATATATAAGAATAGGCTACCTAATAAAATAATAGTGGAAAAGGGGAAAATGTGTTTGCAAAACTTTTGCCATCCTCTTAAATGAAAGATTTCACTCACTAATACTGAAAAATTACTTTGAAGCAAATAGATTTGTCTTTCCATGGCTTAGCAGTTATATGAAAAACAGTCTAATCTGAAGCCTGTGATTGATACCTTAATGAAGGTTTAAATATATCACTGACCTTGTCCAGGACTACATCCCCTTAGTGTGTCCTTGAGAAGCATGTTTTCTTCCCTTAGTTCTCTGTTAATATTTCTGAGCAGTTCTGTTTCCTGTTCTAACTTCAGCAGCTTCAAATAAAGTTCTGCCATTTGGTTTGATGTACCCTGTAAAGTAATTTTTGCATGTAATAACTTATTCTAGCCTAATCTTTTTATAGGATTACCTTACTATCTTTTCTGGAGATTATTACTTTAGCATAATGTAAAAAGTCCTTTTGAGGAGGCGGGAGCAAATGAAAGTGACATTGATTATGATGAAAAAAAAAAAACATTCATTACTCATAGGTATAGTGATTTTTCTATTTAATGTGTCATTTGAATACATTTACCTGATTGGTCTCTTGAGCTGTTAATGTTTTTGTATTGTCTACTAAAATGTTGCCTTCCCATGTGATAAGATCTTCTTGGGTGCAGTTTAGTTCAGCACAGCCTTCTGTGGTAGGAATTAGATTGTTAAAAAAAAAAAAGTTTCCTTCCTTAGTTCACTGGAGCAGACTACTACTGACTAGTATATAACTGCTAGTTATAGTCTAGATTAGGAGCTAGAAAGCCTTGTGAACATGAGCAAAGACTTGGTTGTAGAATGAGTTTTATCCCACTGAAAAAGCTACTCTTCCGATCCCTTTACTACCATGTATATGCAAACTTAACTAAAAAGATACTTGTCCCCAAAAGAAGGATACCTTGAAGACCCCATAAGTCAACGATCAGGGCATTTTTCTGTAAGTAATTCAAGAACTTGTGAGATGCATTCAAAGCCACAAAATGGATTGTCTCTTCAATTTTGGCATTTACGTTTTTCCAGACAGGCTTTGTGTACAAAGTGATTGGAAGATCATAGATTTTGTAGCTGAAAAAAAGAACCCAAAGAGAGCATTAGGACTATGGACTCATTTTCATAAACAAGGACAGGGCTCTTCAAGATTTTTAGCTATGTTTATTCTAAAATGTGGCCTTATGATTGCCCAGTTTAGCACTTCAGAAGCAACTAGAAGTTGCTACCATAATCTCAAGGATGCCTTGAAATTGTTCTTATGTATCTTTTGAAGAAAGCAGTGCTTCATGTGTTTGTCTCCTATATAGAATATTTTTTTTTCCAGTAGGTAAATCTTTTTAAGTCTGGACAATTTATAATGTGTAATGAATAACTCCAGAATATTATTATTATATAATACACACACACACACACACACACACACACACACATTATTTGGATACCACAACCTAAAATGGTGGTAGATTGGTTTAGTGGAAAGAGATCTTGGCTGTTAAATCACATCTCGTATAATATGGAGATATTATACATATATGTGTGTGTGTGTGTGTGTGTATGTAGATGTATTATGCAATTGAAAAAAAAGTAGAGAAAATATAAATAATTTGAATGGCCTCAAACTTAGACTACCAGGTTAACAAAGAACATAGTTACCAGGAGCCAATGGCGCACAATACCCAATTTGTATACCCCTCCTTGTATTTTCCTTGAGCCATTTAACACCAAGGCACTGTATAATCTGAATCTGGAAATCAATCCTCTTGCCAAGCAGCTCCAAAGGATCAATAACCACATCATCTTCACCATTGGCCCTGTAAAACAGGAGAGGCAAATACATTGTCCACTAAGATATTGACTGTTACCATGAAGCATCATTAATGGATAGGGAAAGAGCTATGAAGGGAAGAGGCTGCATCACCAGCTCTATGGTAACACTTGGAAGTCACTGACATCCTTAAGGTTGGTTATCCTAATCTCACCACCAGCAGGCCCCAAACTTTTTTGATCACTCCTTCCCCAACTTAATACAGTGTGGGCATATAATAAATGCATTTTTAGTCGTTCAAATAAATGTATACTTAATTATAAGTAATATGTACTACTAGATAATTATGTACATTATAAAACAAATTGAAATCTTAAAAGGTTGAGATGAAAATGAAATGATCCTTGAGGCAATAGGAAGCCACTGGCACTTACTGATCTGAATTAGGGTGGTAACTGTGAGTAGAGTGAGTGATAATGGATGAAAGAGTAGTATTTGTAATTGGTTGTCTTTGATTGTAAAAGAAGACCAAAAAGACATCACTGATTATAAATTGTAACTAGCGTCTATAATATTTGACAACTGATTGATTGGCAGTGAAACTTAAAGTGAGGAGTTGAAGATAATCTTCAGGTTGTTAATGTAGATGATTGGAAGGTTAATGGTGCTCTAAAAAAAATTAGAGGAGCTTCAAAAGCTGGTTGGTTTAGGGAAAGCAAGATAATTTATTACTTTTACATAATACTTTATTTGTTCTCCCCAAATTACATGTAAAAATAATTTTTTAACATTTATTGGTTTTTTAAGTTTTGAGTTCTAAATTCTATCCCACTACCCAGGAGTACAGAACCTGAGGGAAGGATGCCTACTGAAGCCACAAGATGATCTGAGAACAGGACAAGGGTACATTAAGGAACAGGTTGTGAATTTTGCATGTGTGGTTGCTAGTGCAATTGCACAGAACATTGTTATAATTGCACTGAGAAGTTAACTCCCAGGGTAGAAGGGGCTGTGTTGAAAGTTTGCATAGCTATGTGAGACATCATGGGAAGCATACAGCACAGACTCTCAGAAATGGTAGGATACTACCTATCAACTAGTCTCCCACTGGGGACACATTGTGGCCTTTGCAGGATTTAATGCTCCTCCTTTGAAGACAACCAAACTAGACCACCTAGTTTGTGCCAGAGATGTTATTAAGCATCAAAGACCGCATGGCTGGAAATAGAGACAGATTGAGAAAAAGCAATTTGATTTGGTTGAATATAAAACTGGTGTCCCCAGAATACTTAGGGAGCCAGAGGAAGGCCTCCATCACATTGGAAAGATCCTTTTTAGGTTATTTATTTTAAAAATGAAAATAATTTAGATAGGATTAGGAATGAGAAAGGGACTATGTTATGCACTGGTAGCAACAATATTAACATGAAATCAAGTTTTCATCAAAATATTAAGGATCATGCTTGTTATTTTAAATTTCTCTATCAAATTATCATAGAGGCACGAGGCAAGTAAAATATATGTCATGGATATGCTTGATGGCCATGAAAGAGATCAATTGTCAGTTCCGTAGAATAGTACTAATTGTTAGATTGCTGCATCTTTGGACACAGTCACTGGGCCTGGAGTCTCAAATCTGGCCTCTAACACTTAATAGCTATGTGACCCTGGGGAAGTCCCTTCACCCTATTTACATCAGTTTCTCTTCTGTCAAATGAACTGGAGAAGGAAATGGCAAAAATATTCCAGTAATTTTGCTGAGAATATTCCAAATGGGATCACGAAGAGGCAGACAAACTAAAAAATAAGTGAAAACTGCCCAAAGTTCTAGCACAGTATTATCTGTATAGCAGATAGTTAATTAATACATGATTAAACATGGCTCCAAGTTGAGCACATTTATCTGAATTTTCCAAATATCAGAACAATTTCAAAAGAAGTGAAAGGAGGAAGAAACATACTCTCCTGTGCTGGAACATGGAATTATGTTGATGAGTACAATGGCCTCTTCCAGTCCTTCAGAGTTCAAAAGTTCTACCTGCTCTTCTAATTTTATGCCGTAAGCAAGAGACTGGAGCCAGACATGAGCAGATCCTAAATGAATGGCCTCAATAGGATCCCAGAATGGATCATCTTCTTGAGCGACATGGATGTCTCCTCCATCCAGAAAGTGCTGGTAAAATTCTTCCATTAGGTATTTCCTGTTAATGAACTTGGCTTTAGACCAAATCCATACCTGAAAATACAAAGTAAAATCAGCAATATTTTAATGATGATTTTTTTTTTTTAGCTCTTAGGATTTTTATTCCAAGTGGATAAATGGAAGAGTTGTTAAGTCATTCATTCATGTTCAATTCTTTTGTCATTCCATAGATATAGTCTATGAGATTTTCTTGGCAAGGATATTGGAATAGTTTACCATTCCAATTCAGTTAACTTTACAGATAAGGAAATATAGGTAAACATTAAGTGATCTATTGAGAGTTACACAGCTAATTAAATGTTTTCTTGAGTCCTAGTCTAGCTCTCTCACAAACTGCTACCTTGCTGCCTTATGAAAGCTTTTGCTTTCTTAAATATTTGTTAAATTCAATTGAGTCAGAGAAGAGAATGAAACTGGCTCCCATTTTATAAAAATCAAGTTATTGCTTCAAAATAATAAATAAGTGTGCTGTGTTGTGATTCAACTTACTCTCTTTCACCCATCTGATGCAATGATTGGCCAGGCTTAGTGGTGCAGTCTATGATCATTAAGGGAAGTTCACAGGGCTCAGAACTATAACCTTGCATCATTCCCATAATGTCCAAACAATTCAACTCATATACACACTCATAGTTTGAGATAAACACATCCCAAAACACATAGCTCAAAATGAAAAAGGTCAAGGAGTGGCCATCTCAATCCTAGACCATTTCCCTCAGTCTTTCCAAGAGGCCTGAGTTGGGCAAAACCTCCTACAGATAAGGTGTGTGACTAACAGAAAATTCACAGAAGCTACCAGTTATCTGGGAAACTGCAACATTCCATTTGCGACTCAAAAAAAAAAATGTTTAAAATTTTAGGAGCTCAGCAGTTTAGCAACTTTGTGGCTTGTGAACAATCATTTGTGCCCGTTTTTTCCCCATTACAAATAACCTTCACTTTCTATTTTATTTATTTCTGAAATTTATAATTATCAGTTCAGGTGCTGACTTTGCAAGACCCAGGGACCTCTTCCCATCTTTATCTCATCCTGGTCCATATTTTATCAAAAATGACCATAGAGGATTTGTCCAATACCCCAGATGCTTTTCCCTTGGTTTTTTGTGCCTCTATATATTAGTGGCCTTCTCAGTTTGTCCATCTCTTATTGCTTCTCATTCTTAGGATATGACTGGCTCTCTTTTCCTTTCCAGTCATAGTTTCAGGATGATTTGCCTCTATTTTGTACATATGTAAGTTTTCAGAATATTGTGGCTGGTTGGGGTTCTATAACTTAAAGATTTTGAAAAGGACCCAAATCAGCTGACATGGAAGTGAATATGAGACCAAAGGACTATTTGACTGGAGGGAGAAGATAGAGTGAGTACCTCCATAAGGCCTCAGAGAGATTAAGGCTGTTAGGAGATGGTGACTTGCTCTTTTTTTGTCTTCATCAAGGGATCAGAGTCCTAGTTCTATAACTGGAGAGATCTTATAAGCTACTGAGACTAATGCTCCCATTTTGCAAGTGAGGAAAGTGATGAAACAGTGTTTAAGTGGCTTGCTCAGGGTCAGAGAATCACAGAATTTGAGAATTGGAAGGATCCTCATCACTTCCATATTTGAAAGAATCCCCACATAACATACCTGATAAGTGACATCAGAGTCTAAGGATGGGATTTGAGACTAGACTTGTGTCTAGATCACATGTAAAAAAAGAATTTCTGGATTTTTAATGAGGGGAACTGATCAAAGAAATTGTATAATTCTCCATTTTCATCATTTTTTTTCCTTCCATTGAATGTCAGTAGTTTATAATATTAACTTTTGAAACAGTAGATAAAGTGCCAGATCTGAAGTCAGGAAGATAACTCTATGGTCCTGGACAAGTCACTTTAGCCCTGTTTGCCTCAATTTTCTCATCTGTAAGATGAGCTGGAAAAAGAAATGGCAGACCACTCCAGTACCTTTGTCCAAAAAATCCTCCCAAAAGAGTCACAGAGAGTTGGACACAACTGAAAACAACACAACTTTTCAAATAGACAAAAGAATAGGAAATTGGGTAAAAAAATTTGCTCTCAGGAAAATACATAAATTTTTTTCGTTTTGTTTTGAGAGCAGTGGCAAAATAGCTTCCATTGTTTATTGGTTTATTCTGAGATCTGGATTAGACTCATGTTTGCACTCCTTTCTTAGTCTTCCAAATCTTTCCCATTGCTCTGGATGTTTATTCCATGGGTCATGGTTCCTTTACTTTTAGAGTAGATTCTTCAATTTGTCTTTTTACCTTTTGCTCACCTACACTTCTGTTATTCTGTTTCCTTGGGTAAGGGAAACATTTTCAAATGAAGCATTTCACCTACAAATAACTGTTTATGCCTTCCCCATGCAGCCTCACCTCTTTTTTTCCCCTCCTTTTTAAAAAAGCTTTTTATTTTCAAACATTTGCATAGATAATTTTTAACATTCACCCTTGCAAAACCTTGTGTTCCAAATTTTTTTCCTCCCTCCCTCCCCTCCAGGTCCCTTCCCTAAATGGCAAGTAACCCAATATATGTTAAACATGTGCAATTCTTCTATACATATTTCCACAATTATCATGCTGCACAAGAAAAATCAGATCAAAAAGAAAAAGATGAGAAAAGACAAAATGCAAGCAAATAATAATGAAAAGTGACAATGCTATATTGTGATCCACACTCAGTGCTCACAGTTCTCCCTCTGAGTGCAAATCATTGAAGCTGGCCCGATGTCCAGCCTTACCTCTTGAGTCTCTCTGTTGGTCACCTTCACAATGACTTCCTTTTGTAGATCATAACCTTTGGAATCAGATGATGCCAAATTCTTCACTTTGAGCTCCATTTTAAGCCCCTGGAAAAGGAAACCCCTTTCAGAAGGTTCAGAATATATCCTCCATTATCATACCATTTCACTTATAGCTAAGAAATGAATTTTGTCAAGTGTGCTAGCCTGAACATATTATTACTTTTCAAAGGGAGAAAGGAGTGTATACAAACAGGACAAACTGCGGCAAATTGTTCATGCCAGCCCAATTAATGAGATCAGGTGGTTTCTGCCACAGCTTAGCTGTATGATCTTGAACAGCTTCGAAAGCTATGTGTTTCTTTAAAAGGATACTACTAAATGACTACTAAGGTCTCTTTCAGTTATGAGCATATGTTTTTATTAAACCAAAGATGTTATTTTAATAACAAACTTTATTTTTATTTTATTTTCTGAGGCTGGGTTTCCTGATCTTACCTAGGCTGGGCCCAACTCTTTGATCTCCGCCAGTTCACTAAGGGGCAGCCAGCTAGTGGCCCTCTCCTTACCTGCTGGGTTCTCAGCCCTGCTGCTGTTCAGACCACCTGAATTCAAGCCATTTCCCAGCCTCAGCCTCCCTAGCTCTAGTTTAAGAGCCTTAGAAAGGAGTTATTTATTCACAGTCCTACTGAACCTCTGGTGATTCCATGCTTCCACTAAGGTAGCAGTCATGACACAGTATTTAAGGCAAGACACTATGAATTTCTGAGGTATCTGTTTAAATTTAAAATATTGCTTCATGCTCAGTTCACTCCACTCACTGTAGTTTTGAGTTGTCTTCTTTCTGGAGAGAGGAATCTATGTGGATTTCTTAAAATTACAGATTTAGAAGCAGAAAGGGATCTTAGAAACAAATTCAAACTCCCTCATTTTATACATGAGATTGAAACTGATCAAGGCTAAGTGACTGGTCCAGGGTTACTCAACTAGTAACTTTCTGAAATACAATTCGAACTCAATTCAACTCAAAGCATAGTGCTGCTGCTTTGCTTTCTGTAGCACATAACTGCTTACACTAAGGAAGGTGTATATGTTTGTGTGTGTAAGTAAAAGGCATCCCAGAAAAGGACTAACCAAATTAAAAGTACAGACTATTTGAGAAGTGAGACACTAGCTGAGCTACATTGCTAAATACCTTCATCAGTTCTTCACTCATTTGATTTGCTTCGGCAACCAAGGGTATCAATTTAATATAATCCTGGAATACAGCCAGAATACTGGGATCAACTTTCCCATCTTTATCATTTAGAGCACCTTTTAGGAAACAAAAACTAAATTCACTTTCTTTAATTTAAAAAATTCTTAATAATACTTTATTTTTTCCCCCAATTACATGTCAAGACATTTTTTAGCATTCATTTTTACAAGATCTAAGTTTCAAAATTTTCTCTCTTCCCTCCCCTGATCTGAAAATGGTAGGCAACTTGATATAGGTTATACATGTGCTATCATATAAAACATAGTTCCCTATTAGTCACATCAAAAGGGGAAAAAAACCACAGCAGATCAAAAAAAAAAAATGAAGTGAAAAAACAATCTTCAATTTCATTAAGAGTCACCAGTTCTTATTCATATGTGGATAGCATTTTTCTTCTTAGTCTTTTGTACCTATTTTAGAGCATTGTGTTGCTGAAAAGAGATGTGTTATTCATAATTGACTGTCACATAATATTGCTAATACTATGTTCAATGCTTTCCTAGCTTTGCACATTTCACTTGGTATCAGTCAGTTCACATAAGTCTTCTCAGATTTTCTGAAATCTGCCTGTTCATTATTTCTTATGTCACCATAATATTCCATTATATTCATATACCATTTCTTCAGCCATTCCCTAATTAATGGGCATTCCCTCAATTTCCAATATTTTGCCACAATTAAAAGAGCCGCTATCAACATTTTTGTACATGTAGGGTACTTTCCCCTTTTTTATGATCTCTTTAGGTTAGAGACCTGATAGTGATATTGCTGGACCAAAGATTATAGACAGTTTGGTTGCTTTTATAGGCATAGCTGCAAATTGTTCTCCAGAATGGTTGGATCAATTCACAACTCCACTAGCAGTTCAATGGTGCCCCAATTTTCCCACATCCTCTCCAATATTTATCATTTTCTTTTTTTGTCATATTAACCAATTTGATAGGTGTGAGGTGTTCCTCAAGCATTGTTTTATTTCTCTAATCAAAATAATTTAGAGTACTTCTTCATATGCCTATAGATACCTTTGATTTCTTTATCTGTAAACTATTCATATATGTTATTGATATGGTCAATTAATGTTGATAGTTTTCCTAATATTGATTGAATCAACCTTGTATTCCAGAACAAATATATTTGGTCAGAGTATATAATCCTGATGATATATTGCTATGTAATTACCTTGCTAGTATTTTGTTTAAAATTCTTGCTTTTAATATTCATTAGGGAAAGTGTTCTATAATTTTCTTTCTCTGTTTTAGCTTCTCCTGATTTAGGTATCAGCAGCATATTTTATCTTAGGAGTTTTGTAGAACTTCTTTGCCTATTTTCTCAAATAGTTTTTATAGAATTATAATTCATTGTTTTTGGAATATTTTATAGATTTCTTTTGTGAACTCATCTGGTCCTGAGGATTTTTTCTTAAGGAATTCATTTATGGCTGTTCAATTCCTTTTTCTAAAATGGGGTTATTTGGACATTCTATTTCCTAATCTCTTAATATAGGGATACTTTATATTTTCATAAATATTTATCAATTTTACTTAAATTGTCAGATTTATTGGCATATATTTGGGCAAATCAGTTTCTAATGATTGTTTTAATTTCTGTTTCATTGGTGATTTCAACTTTTTCATTTTTGATACTGGATATTTGGTTTTCTTCTTTTTTTAAATCAAATTAAGCCATGGCTTATTTTTCTGTTTTCCCTTCATAAAAACAGCTCCTAGATTCATTTTATTAGCGCAATAGTTTAAAATTGTTTTTTACAGTTTCTATCTATCTTATCTATTTCTTCCTATAACCCATTTAACTTCTTTAAGAATTTATATGTTAACATGATAAATGTGGAAATATGTTTAGAAGAATTGCACACGTTTAAACTATATTGGATTATTTGGTGTCTAGGGAAGGAGAATGGAGGGAAAGAAGGCAGAAAAATTTGGAACACAAGATTTTGCAAGGGTGAATGTTGAAAACCAATTTTGCATTTATTTTGAAAATAAAAAACTATTATTAATTTTTTAAATGTAAGAAAAAAAAGAATTTGGGTGCTAGCTCTTTCTGTAGTGGCAAGGAACTGGAAATTGAGTAGATACCCATGGAAATCTACTGATAGGTAGGGAATAACTGAATAAATTATTTATGTGAACATAATGGAACATTATTGTTCTATAAGAAATGATGAGCAGACTGATTTCAGAAAAACCTGGAAAGTGAAGTAAGCAGAACTAAGAAAATATTGTATATGGTAACAAGATTATGTGATGATCAACTATGATGGACTTGTCTCTTTTCAACAATGAGGTGATCCAAGACTATTCTAACAGACTTGTCATAGAAAGTGTCATCTGCATACAGAGAGAGAGAAGTATATAAAACTGAAGGTTGATCAAAGTATGGTATTTATCTTTTTATTGTTGTTTGCATGTTTTTTTTCCCTTTATATTTGGTTTGTCTTGTGTAGTATAATGAACGTGGAAATATTTTTATAAGAATTGTACATGTCTAATCTATATTGGATTGCTGCATGTATTTGGGAAAATAAATTTAAAATACTATTAAATAAATATTATTTATAATGTAAATATGTATAGTATGTACATAATGCATATATAATATATAATGTACAATAATATAATATAAAATATTATTAAAAAAGAATTTGAATGCTATACCAATTGAGGCATATATGTTTAGTCATGATATAGCTTCGTTGTCTAGTATCTTTTAGCCAGATAGTTTCTTTCTCTTCTCTTTTTTAATTAGGTCTATTTTTGCTTTTACTTTGTCTGAGATCAGGATTGCTACAATTCTTTTGGTGCTATAAATAGGTAACTGATAAGGAGTTCATATGTGGTCAGTACTGTCCACTCCTGACTACTGCCAAAACCTGTTATCATCTGCCGGCTGCCATAGAATATAGAGATGGAGGATATCAAGGAGTAGTCCTCTGATATGGCTTTAGGGACTTCCAGGGGACAACTCTGGAAAAAGTTGTCCGAATTGTTAGAGTAGGGAAAACTAAAAAACTTGGGTTTTCACAATCCCTTGAAGGAAGACTCTTTCTTCTGATTGCTGGGGACAGTTCTAGAGCACAATCTGGAGAGAATATTATGACTTTTCCTACAAGCTGCCTGTATTTGAGCTGCTGTTGAGCATAGGTCCACATGTGCATAGGGAAGCTCCAATTGCGCCTGGAGAATTCTCAGTGATGAGGAGGAGTTGCTCCTTAGGCTGGTAATGCTACCCCAGTCTCTTCTTTTCAGGATACAAAGGTCACCTGCAGGGAAGCTTGTGTCCCTGGCTAGAAGGCTCTTCTTCCTCTGTGGTTTCAGAACAGAGACCTTCTTAAAGTTCTTTGCTGAGTCATCCTATCAACATGTGTCCAAAGAGACACCAGCCATAGGCCTAAGTCAGAGAAGAGGAATTCAGCAAGGAAAGGTAATGAGCTTTACATCATTTCATCCTGTCTTTGTGCTGGTTCTGTTGTTCCAGGATTTGTTTCAAGATATAATTTTATGGTCGTTTGGAGGTAAATATGGGAGAGTTATGGCAACTTACTGCTTACTCCGTCATCTTGGATCCCAGAAGTCAATGAACTTTTATTTAGCAAATATCCAACCTGAAAAGACTTTTTCATTCATTCCATGTATGCCAAGAATACCTGCCAACTGAGAGATTCTCTGCTAAGTACTCCTTAATCAACAAAGATGTCTATGGTACTGATGCTGTATTGAAGGAGTCTATTGTTTAATAGTAAATTTTTTTATTATAGCTTTTTATTTACAAGACATATGCATGGGTAATTTTTCAACATTGACCCTTGCAAAACCTTCTGTTCCAAATTTTCCCCTCCTTCCTTCCACCCCCCCCCCACGGCAGTTTCCAATACATGTTAAAATATATGTTACATCCAATATATGTATCAATAGTAATTTTCTGATCAAAATACCATATACTTCCCTGCTTTTAATAAAAGTAGCAGTTTCTCATAAATATATGAAACCAAAAATCCTTAAGTAAATATAAGGTACTAGTCTTAAGACAGAGCACCAATGAAAAGGGATTAGCAAAGGCTTCTTGCAATAGAAATGATACCTGAGCTGAGTTCTGAAGAAAGGAAGGTAAGAGGTAGAGGTCAGAAGGGAGGTCATGGCAAGAAGGACATGAACCATGGAAGATGGCATGCTGAAGTTCATACAGAGTTAGTCATTAATCCAGGAGAAGGAACAGAAAAGCAAAAATAAGTCTGATTATTTTGCCAAAGAAAACATTGGAGGTAGGAGGGAGAAATTACTAAGGATGACTTATGAATTTTATCTAATAAGAATCTTATCTCTATTACCTCTGACCATAGGTATTACCATTTTACCAGGCAAATTTTAAGAATGTTTGTCCCCTTTTATGAAGCAGAGGCAACTATAATAAAATATAAAAAATACTGGATTTGAAGTGAGAATATATGTTCAAGTCCTGGTGTTCTTAGACAACTCACTTAACTTTTCAGAACCTCCATTTCTTCATTTATAAAAAGAAGGTTGAATTATATCAAGACTTATGGACCATTTCTCAGAATCATGTTTTTAAATATACAAAATATAATACATAGGATTAGAAAGAAACTAAAAGTTAATGGAGGTGAAGATGTAATTTTTCTCATCCAAATTCCTGAACATCATGAAATCTAAAGAGTCTATAAATGGTGTGCAAATCTGCCTCTATTCTAGGAGAAACACAATGGAGGTGACAATTTTTGGAAAGAGATAATGACACTTGTAACAAAGGCAATCAATTAAGTCAATGCACTGGAAACATCAAAAATAACACATGTGGGTTATGCTTACCAAGTTTGTCTACACTAACTCCTTCTGCTGCTGCGAGTTCAGATTGAAAAAAGTCATAATCAAACCTGGCCAAATCTTCACTGCTACGTTCAGAAGGAAATCCAATGTAGAGATAGGCACTGTTGGATCCCAAAATAACTCGGTCCTAGGGAAAACAAAGTGGATTAAAGAATCCCAACATGTTTGATAGTAAATGTAACTATTTTAGAAGGAATTATAATTCTGCCACTGATCTGGAGGGGGTATAAGTCTTAAGGTATAGGAATAGGGATGGAAGTCCTGGTTTTATAAATATAGAGAATTCCCAGGAAGGGAAACACCTTCTAATAGAGCAAATTGGCACCTTTCTTGTAATTTATATTCTTAGAAACTGATTAGGACATTGAAACATCAAGTAATTTATCGAGAGTTAAATATAGGATGTGAAGATGGGAGGGAGAGTACAATAATGGATAGAGAACTACCAGTAGAACAAGGAGGACCAGGAAGTCTTGTCTCATATACACACACATGTGCATGTATATATATATATATACATGTATATGTCTGTATATACATACACACAGAGAGAGAAAAGAGACAGAGAATCACCTATATGACTGGAAGTGAAAACAAAATACTTCAGGGCTAAATCACAACTTAAAAGGTAGTGAGAATAGGGACAACCTTCCCACAAACTAAAAGGATAATAATAACAAGGATACTAAGGAACAGTAAGTCAAGTCACACCTTTATAAGTGTGCTGCATAATCCCAAAAGAATTTGTGCTTCTGAAAATAATAACTTACATTTGAACAGCACTTAGTTTTACAAAGTACTTTTTGGAATCTCCTCTTGCCCCCACACTCTCTTGAAAGACATCACATCTTTGATATGAAGCATCACAAAACTTTTGAGTTGGAAGGAATTTCAAGTGCATCTCATTCAATGCCCTAATTTTACAAGTGAGGACACAGACCCAGAGAGACAAAATGATACACAAAGAGTCTTGCAATGAGGCAACAGGAAATGCAGAGCTACAACTCCAGTCTTCTTTCAATGCTCTATTACATCATTGTGTTTCTCTTGTTTTCTCTTAACTATTCACAAAACAGTTTTTGATGTTATCACTGTTCTCTGTTCTCTCCAAAGTTACTAATGGTTTCTTAGTCGCCAAATCCAATGGCCTCATTTCCTTGCTCTCTCTGCAGCCTGTGACACACTTTCTTCTCTCTGCCCTCTCCTGGTTCTCCTCCTATCAGTCCAACCACTCATTCCGTTTCTTTGCTGAATTCTACTTCAGATCATGCCCTCTAATCAGGTGTCCCTCGGAATTCTCTTCTCCATTTCCTACTTTATTTGATGACTTCTTTATTTCCTATAGATTTAATGATCATCATCTCTCTGTTAATAATTCTCTGCTGGATCTTCATTTTCACATCTCCAACTGTGTTTCAGAAATCTTGAACTGAATTTCCAGTAGACATATGGAAATTCAAATGTCCAAATCAAATTCATTTCCTTTTTCCTTAAATCACTTTCCCCTCTTACCTTCCTTCCAATCTGTTTATATAGAGGGCAACACCATCCTCCAAGTCCCTCAGGTTCACAACATAGGTCATTCTGGATTCATCTCTCTGTCTCACCCACTACGTCCATACTGTTGCCACGGCCTGTTGACTTTTCCTTTGCAACATCTTTTTTCTAAGTCTCCTTCTCTCCTACATTGCCACCTTACATGTGGACTATTACAACAGCCTTGTTGGTGGGTCTGCTGCCTCAAACTTCTCCCCACTCCAGTCCGTCCTTCATTCAGCCACTAAGGTAACTTTCCAAAAGCAAATAATTGATCATGTCTTTAACCTATTGAATAAAATCTAGTGATTTCCTCTTGCCTCCAAAATTGAATACAAAATCCTCTGGCATTCAAAGCCCTTCAAAATGGAATCTTCTCCTACCTTTCCAGTCTTCTTATACCTTACTGCCTGCCATATTCTCTTTGATCCAGTGGTGCTGGCTCTTCCTTGCTGCTCCATGAACAACACATTCCATTTTAGGACTCTGGGAATTTTCTCTTCACTGCTCCTCTGCTTAAAATGTTCTCCTCATTTCCACCCCAGGCTTCCCTGGCTTCTTTCAAGTCCCAACTAAAATCATATCTTCTATAGGAAGCCTTTTCCATTCCTTCTTAATTTGAATGCTTTCTTTTAACTATTTCCTATTTATCCATGGATACACTTTGTTTAATATATATTTCTTTGCTTGTTTTCTCCCCACTGGATGATGAGCTCGTTGAGAGCAGGGTCTGTCATCTTCTCTTTTTTTTGTATCTCCAGTGCTTAGGCACATTGGTGCTTAATAAATGATCATCAATCGAATAATTAACAAAGAGGGGATTTATTAAGTGCCTGTGTGCCAATTATTTTTATTTAACAGCTAAAGAAAATGAAATTCAGCTGGTACCCTGCCATTATCCAAGATTACCTAAAGAATAGAGATGAGGGAAAAACTTATACTTCCTCATTTATATCAGGTCTACAATGGATATTGTAGGATGCCTCCACTACTGGTGCCTCACACCCCACTTAAAAAAATATATCATTTTAATTTTTCCCAATTACATGTTAAAACAATAATTTTTATTAGATTATTTTAAAATTTTGAATTCCAAATTCTTTCCCTCCCTTTCTCCTCTCTTCCTTAATGCTGCAAACAATTCTTACACCCTACTTTAAGAATTTGTTATAAAATTCACGAAGTATATTTCATAAGAATAAAATTAATTTTCACATGGTTTAAGATCTTTCTTTGCTAAACACTCTAAGATCAAAGAACAGGTTAAAATACTTTTACAAAATTAAATCCTTATAAGTTAAGAGTGACAGAAAGGGTCAAGAAGATTTGAATTTGGGACAGCTAGGTGGTGCAGTGGATAGAGCACCAGCTCCAAAGTCTAGAAGACCGGAATTCAAATGTGGTCTCAGACATTTAATACTTCCTAGCTATGTGATCCTGGATAAGTCACTTAACCCCAATTGACTCAGCAAAAATTAAAAAAAAAAAAGGCAAGAAAATTTAAATTTGAGTCCCAACTCTGTCACTTACTAGTAATACATGTACTTTACATGAGATGTCATTTCTTCTCAACCTAATTGTTGACTTGTTATTATTTTTATTCTCATCACTCCCAAGTTCTATGTTAATATAGGGGTATTTGGATAGTCCCTTAATTGGGACTAAAAATTACATCTCTCTTATTTAAACAGTTAGCTCAGAGCTTCCACTCTGGGTTATTATTTAGCAAACTGGAAAAACCTCTTTTCTCATAAGCTGTTCTTCTTTTTCATTTTCACTACACATAAAAATCTTTAGTCTACTAGGCTTAAGCAAACATCAAAGTTGCTAGCTATATAATTCCTTAATAACATAAGAAATAACAGTATAAAACATTTACAATGCTTTCTCTGTGAGAAAAGTCATAGGGTTACCTCTACCATCTTTTGACTTCTCACTTCTGAGACAATCTCATCATTTAATGTCTCTAGTTAACACCCAAGTTTCTCAAGCATACTTTTCCTATTCATAATATAAGATTGAAACTTAATCCCTGCCTTGTCAGGTATAATCTCTAACAAGGATTCTAGTCTCTCTAGAACAAAGGATCCATGGACTCCTAAATGACCAATGGATAAATTTCATATGGGTCAATGAAAAATTTTTTGTACATTTATTGGAATTGGTTTTTGGTATAATTGTATTCCTTTGAAATTCTATGTATTTTATTTTATGCATCTAAACATTATTCTAAAGGGGATTCCCAAAGAGATCCCCAACACACAAAAAACTAAGAATTGCTCTAAAACAGTAGTTAAAATTTCTGGTCTCCTACAAGTTCCTCAAAGAAAGACAATTAAACTGTAGTTGGTCAAGCTCCAAATTCTCTTAAAGAGACAGTAACAATTTCTGGTTTGTGTAGGAGATATACTAATTACCATTGAGTCACTTCATTTCCCTGACTCTCAGAGGTATCTCATATATGAAAAGCAGCTTACATCACCACCCACTCTAAAGAGTCTAAGAAGCAAAAAATGATATGCCTATAATAATAAATCTAAATAATGTCTAAAAGTATACCTAAAAGATAATATATCTAAAGCAGAAATCCCAGAGAGATGAAGTCATGTATGCAGGAAATCAAGCTGGTACAGTGGATAGTACTGAACTTGGAGCTAGGAAGACTTAAGTTCAAATCTAGTCTCAGACACTTATTATTAGCTGGGTAGCCCTGGCAAGTTACTTAACTTCCTTCAGTCTTAGTTTTCTCATATGTAAAATGGGCGTCTGCCTCCCAAGGTTATTGGGAAGATAAAGCGAGATAACATTTGCAATGTGCTTTGCAAATCCTGAAGCCGCTGCTGTTCTTATATAGCACCTCTCTTCTTGGGGGGAGGGAACACAGAAAACAGGTTACACTGGACCCATATATATATTTATTTCTATTTTACCTATTCATTTATTTATCTATCTGCTTGTTTGTTCATTTATTCATTAATTTGCAGATGGTTAGGTTACCAGATGCTGCAGCGTTGTCTTTGTGACTGTAGGCACACCGTTGACAATGACTCTGCACTTGCTCTGTGGTGTCACTGTGACTTCTCCATCCGTGTTGGTGAATGTGGCATGTTTATCAGAAATTCTGCAAGGACAGAAGATTCATGGGTCATCAGTAAGTTGTCACAAAAGAAGGAAGATCTTTCTTTTCCATTCCATTCCTTACAGATATTATTTCATTTTGTCCTCACAGATGTGGGAGATAGGTGCTATTATCATCCTCATTTTACTGATAAGGAAACTAAAGTAGAGAGAGACAGACAGAGAAAGACACACGGAGATGGAGAAAGGAAAGACAGAAAGACAGACATAGAGAAAAAGACACACACACAGAGAGAGAAAGAGAGAGGCAGAGAGGGGTAAGTGTCTTACCCAGGGTCACAAAGCTAGACTGTGTCTGAGATCAAATTTGAACTCAGATCTCCCAGACTCCAGGTCCAATCTTCCATCTGTTATATCATCCACTTGCTCATAACTATATTTATTCTGTGATTACTGAAGGTAAAGACTAACACTTGCACACACAGAATGATATGTATTACAAAGAACAGTATAAATAGATACTACCTCTAGAATAGAGAATTTCCAGTGTTGAGAAAAAAGGAAAGAAACAGAAATCAGGCCCATAATTTCAGTGGCACAAGTGATGGCTGAGGAGCTGAATGATGTGATTGTAGGCTCAGGCACCAGATGATGTGATTTAGGAGAGCACCGAATATTGAGGTTCGGTTATAGGAAGAATTCACATTGGCCATTCTCTGGCAAAATATAGGTTTATATGCGAGAAGAGGTTACAGACAAAATAAGGAGATATGCTAGACACAGGAGGGATAAATATGAAATAGGATTGGGAGCACACACAGCAAGGCAAGGGGTTTTAATACTTAATGATGGAAAAGACAAGTTCCCTAGGGGAATTCAAAACTAGCCAAGAGAAAGGAAACATCCCTTGAGATTGACGCGTGCTTTTAGCTGGAAGCATCCTAAAAGAGTTGGTTATCTAAAAGGAGAAAAACACCAAAAGGCATAATTGGGGGTGAGGAGACACATGAGGTAGAGCACCATAATGAATTGACCCAAAGAGGTTTGGCAAAAATGGTGCGGGCCACAGGCAGATTTATAGGGGAAATTTAATCTCAGGGACATGACTGGGATTTCTGATGGGACACAGTGGGTCTATTCATGGGAGTTGGTGGGGGTAGAACTTCTACAGAGAGTGAGACCACAAAGCTAAACTGATTGCTATCAGTGCCCTGTCCCAGGGAGGAATTCCATCGATGTTTCATTCTTTCTCTGTCAACTGCACCCAGGACCTCATCATGGGGAACTTCCAGATTAGGAAATTCCTTCTATTCATATAGGTTTGTATCTCCTTTGCTGCTTAGCAAAGAGGTGCCAGACAACTGAGAAGTTCAATGACTTGTCCAGGCTCAAACCAATATGTGACAGAGATGGTCTTCCTGGCTTCAAGGCTAATTCTATATACTCTCCTTGTTTTGATAGTTCTATTCTATACAAAATTTAATCTGTCTCAGAGTCAGTGATGGAATATGATTTTGTGGTCCCCTGATTTTAGAGGGGCTTCTAACAATAAGTTAGTAAATCCTAAATCTTCTGACTTTGGAGTCTGCCTCGGGAAACTCCCATGCCCAAATCTGTCTGACTCTGAAGACCACTCCTTAATCAGGTAGCTTCTGACCTCAGAATGGTCCCACAGATCCCTAAGACAGTAGTGAATAGACCACTCCTCAATTCACTGCTGACTGATAATCTGGTCAGTAAAAATTGAATTCTGAAGCCACTCCTCAGTTTATTGCTAATTGTCAGATACATAATCTGTTGGTCAGTGATAACCAAAATCTGGAGACCACTCCTCTAGGCCATAGAATTAGCATATCAATGATAGAGAGCTGGATAAAGGGGTCTCCTCTCTCTCTTAGGACTTTAGTAATTTCTTTTGGAATTCAGTCTGCTTGTAATAGCATTAGAATTACAATAATTTGCTGCTTGAATAGGAAATGGGATCAAGCCTGCAAATTCTTTTGAAATATCTCACAATACCAATCTATGACCCCAAACTTTTGGTGTTCCCTTTCCCAACCTCAACATTAATATTCAAAGTCTTTTTAGCTGGGTAGGAACTATCAATACCCACTGTCCTAGCATAACCTTACTTCCACAGTGATATCTCAGAGGACTTTTATGGAAAATGTATGCTTGTGTGTGGGTGTTTGTGTATCTTTGTATACATGCATGCACATATCCATGAAATTCTATAATAGCATGATGAATACCTTTTTCCATCTTCACTAAAACAGATAAATTATATCAGGTTGGATTTCTGTTAGAGAAAAGGAACAACTTCCTATTTGTTCGGGTTGGTGACTACTGGAATGGGTCATTAGGAAAAAAAATACAATTTCTTTGCTATGGTTCAGAAGGAGTTGAGTGGGACTTTGCTTGAGGACAGGGAGATTGACAGGAAACTTCTCAGAGCCCTCATCTAAGCTGAGGAATAATTCTGATACTGAACAAAGGTACAGATTCGCAGAAACTTACCCCAATCCTTGAAGGATAATTTTATTTGAAGGTGCTTGACCAACATCAGAAGAACCTGAAAAATATGATAACATCACATTTAAAAAGTGACAGGAAATAAAGCAGAACCAAAAGACCAATACCATACAATTAGCACAACTGTGTGAAGGAAGATAGTTTAAAATGGCAACAATACTCAAATAAGTGATGGCATTTAAAAAGAACGACTAGAAGCTTGGTTTGTTGTCATAAAACAAACTTATGGTTTATTGTGAACTGAACTGCTAAGGAATAAGATTTATCTCCATGACTTTTAATGGTGTTCTTTTCAAGGTATAAATTGTTGGGAAACGGTGGGTATTATGCTAGAGATTTGTAGAATGTGCTGAAACAAAGTCAATAATATTTTTCAAAAGTTAAAAGAAAACTCAAGTGGCTTAGTTTAGCACTTTTTTTCCTATCTATTCTTTTATCTTTTAGATTTTTTAGGTTTTTTTTTTTTGTTGTTGTTGTTTTTATTAGGTCTATACAGCTTACTCAGGCAAGAAGCATAGCGGCCACTCATAGCCAGATGCCAATATCAATAAATATGGGGACTTTAATCTGAGCCCCTCCACAGGCAAGGTGGTGGTCCTTTTGATGAAGTCAGAGTAGTAATTCCTAGTTCTAAATACAAGATACAAAGCACATGTGACAAGTTCACAAGGGCATTATCTAGATAAAAGATACCTTTATCTAGGAGAAGAAGTTATCGACAAAATGAAGAGGTAAAATAGGAACCAGGAGTGGTAAATATGAATCACAAGAGCAATAGAGTTAACAAGGAAAAGTGTTGGAAGAAGTCATTAAAATAATATGCCATGAGGTGTGAGTATGCCATTGATTAGCAGGCTAATCTATAGAAGAATTCAGCAAACTAACCAGAGTTTAGTTATATAGTAAGGAGAAAGATTCCATTAAAGGGAAGATACTATGAGGAGGGAGATAGTACCTCACAGCAGGCTTAGTCCTAAAGATGATTTGGAAAAGATCATCTTAAGTGATGAGGTCCTCAGTCACTAGGTGGGATTGGCAAAGAAAGCCTGATAAGATTACTCTCTGGGGCAAGCAGGGAGGGTCACTGTTGGGATCAGCTCAGCCTTATAGTCCCACTCCTTATGGAGGTCTTAGATATCTCAACTTATTATATCCAATCAAAAAGCCAAGTTACATCCAACCTCCAAGTTAAATTTCCCCTACAAATCTCTCCATGACCTACTTTATCTTTGCTGAATCCCTTCGGGTTTAAGTCCACCACATTCTGCCTCATGGTATCTTTCTTATCCCTCCACAATTTGCTCCTGTCTGAGAAATGGTCTTTCTCTTTGTCAAGGACAAGGTCAAAATTTCTATTTCTGTCTTTGTTCTCTTTTTCTCCCATCTTTTCTGGAAGCCTGCCCTCTCAATCATTTCCTCCAATCTTTCCTGTTCCACTGTTTTCTTCTGTACTGACTACAAACATGTTAGGTCTTTTCTACTTTTAAAAATCCTTCACTTAAAGCAGAACCAAGAGAACACTGTACACAGCAACCACAAGATTATGTGATGATCAACTCTGATAGATGTGGCTCTTTCCAACAATGAGGGGATTCAGGTCTATTGGAATTGTGAAGGAGAGAGCCATTTGCACCCAGAGCAAGGATTGTGGAGACTGAATACGGATCACAACATAGTAGCGTCATCTTTTTTTTTGTCGTTTGCTTGCTTATTTTTTCTTTCTCATTCTTTCCCCGTTTTGATCTGATTTTTCTTGTGAAGAATGATAAATGTGGAAATATATTTAGAAGAATTGCACATGTTTAACATATATTGGATTATTTGCTGTCTGGGGGGAGGGGAAGAGAGAGGGAGAAAAATTTGGAACACAGGATTTTGTAAGGGTGAATGTTGAAACTATCTTTGCATGTATTTTGAAAAATAAAAAGCTATTTAAAAAAATCCTTCTCTTTAATTTAGCCACTAACTCAAACTATTATCCTATTTATCCTTCATATCATTGCCAAGTCCTTAGAAAGAGTTGTCCACTTACTTCCCATACTTCTCCATCACCCAGTCTTAATATCTGATCATCTGGCTTCAAAACAAAAACATAAACACCAAAATCAGTAGGCTTTCCCCCTCTTCACAATCCTCTTTTTTTAGCTCTTCACATTGCTAACCACACATTTCTCCTGGTTATTATCTTCTCTTGACTCCATTTATGCTTTTGATTCTCCTTTTACCTCCCTTTCAGTTTCCTTTGCTGATTCAGCACAATCTTCCTTGTTCCCAAGCATGGATGTTAGTCAAAATCCTATCCTGGGCCCTCTTCGATTTTATTTCTATATTTCTCATTCTACACCTTATATTCTCACCTCTCTGTAATGGATAGCATGTTTTATCACTAGTCCTCTGATATAAATGTTCTGACTACACATTTCTCAAAGTTTCTTGGTATGTTCAGTATTATGACATATCTTGTTCTCCTGGTTCTGCTCATTTTATTTTTCATCAGTGAGTTTAGTGCTTGATTTATAGACTTCCCCTTCATCATGTTTAATAAATGAAGTATGAAAATGGAATATTAATTTTAAGGAGGATCCATTTTGCCTGAGTATGTGAATGAGAACAATGAGAAATAATGGAAAAGTGAGCTGCTAGATAGTGCAGTTGATAGAACACTGGCCCTGAAAACAGGAGGACTTGAGTTCAAATGTGACCTCAGACACTTAACATTTACTAGCTATGTGATCCTGGGTAAGTCATTTAAACCCAATTATCTTTCAAAAATAAAAAATAAAAATAAAGCTACCTAAGGTTTTTAAATGAGACCTATATCATGAAAAGATTATTTTGGCAACAGTGTCAAATACACATAGGCATAAGCTTGGTACAAATGACCTTCCACAGGTTGGTTCCAGGCCCCTTTTCCATTATTTCTAACATTATAAAACAAGGAACTTTTAAAGATATAACAACAATGATTAATAAATTTGTGATTCCTGAGGACCAATGATGAAACATGCTATTCCTGACAGAGGTGATGAATATAAGATGTAGAATGAGACATACATATATATGAATATATATGTATGTCTCATTCTATTACACATTTGTGTATGCATGTATGTATGTATGTATGATACAGCCATTGAGGTTGAGAGAATTTATTTTGCTTGACTGTCATATATTTGTTTCAAGAAAAAAATTTCAAGAGGATGAGGGAAGGGAGAGAAAATCCTCTTAATTAAAAAAAAATAGGAGGAGGCACGCTATATAAGTAGAATGTTATATGCCACTATATTATTAGTTTTACTTTCTGTCAGAGACTACTCAAGGAGTGTATATAATATTAAAACAAGGCACATCAATAAAACTTCCAAAAAAAAAAAAAAGGAGCACAAATGACCTGAAGTTTTACAAATGGCAACAATAGGAATGAAGTGAACTTTAGCTAACGACTAGATGAAAAAAGGTAGTTATAATTAATATAATGAAGAACATTGGGTACCACCAGAAAAATATAAAGTTAATTAAATACCAGCTTGAATGAAGTGTTTGAGAACTCCTGTGAGCTGTGGGTCTTCATTGACATTGAAGAGATAAGGGAAAGCCTTTATCATTTGTTGCTCCTAGAAATGAAACAGGATTAGTGGTGCCATCAAGAACACATCAGAATCAGACTTTCTTGCCTTAGAAAATATAGGACAATGATAAAATATAACCAAATCCAGAAGACAAGAAAGGGGAGGAAGACTTTTAAAAAAATAGCATCTCTCTAGATAAGGAACTCAACATTATGCTAAGCAATGACATTTTTTCTTTGACCATGATAAAAATACATATTCCATCAAAGTGAAGCTTTCATCACTAGGATCCACTCAGTTAGGGTTAGTTCCAAGATGTTATCTGTTTCAGACAGTCAGAAGTGGAGATTAGGTGGTCACAGCTGGCATATTGAAATTCATCTAATTGGATAGCATGGAGTGATAATGTAGACTTCATTATCTAATCTTTTTATGACAAACTAAAGAGCTTCAACTGCCTCTAGGATAAAATACAAACTCCCCAGCATGATACTTAAGGCCTTCCATAATCTATTTCCAACCTTTCGAGCCTTATCTTACATCACCCCAAACCTCTCCTCTCTTCAGGTCTCCTACAACACATTCTTCAATCTCTGCATCACCTTGAAAATAGAATCCTTTTGTCAGGAGTTCTCCCTTTCCCCTTATTTCATATCTTAGTACTTCCTGACATTGTTAATTTTCTCTCTTCTTTATTCCAGTTTTTGATCCTTCTCTTTGCATCTTTAATCAAATCTACTCCTCTCTTCTTTCACTCCTTTCAACTAATCTTTGCCCTTTCCTTCTCTATTGTTTCCTTTATTACTGCTTTCAGTCTTGCCGGGGGAGTTAATGAAAACATTTTAGGAAGGCAAGTTGGAGCCAAATTTACTACTATGGGCTAACTCTGGTTTACTCAGAATTTTTCTCCCTCTTCTCCAATTAACCTCTTAGACTAAATTTTGCTAATATAGGCTGACTCTTTGTTGCTCATTCATTTCAAGGATATTAGATGACCATCAAGCTAAAGACAAGGTTAGGTTATTTCACATAACCTTAGAAGAAGGTTTTCTTTTCCTTTCTTCTTCCCATTGTCTCCAACTTGGCATTTCCTACAGCTTTGACAGTTTGTCTTTCAAGCTGAACATAGTTTAGAAATTAGAGCTTGTCTTTTAAAGCCAATAAAACTTTTTTTTTGAGAGACAATTGGGCTTAAGTGACTTGCCTAGGGGATCATATTGCTTAGAAATTAATCAAAACGACCACCTTAGCAGAGGTGGAAACCAGCTCCAGAAAAGGAGAACTGATTTGGGATGATGGATATAAAGAGGGAAGGAAAATGAAACATTACCTACTCCAAATCATGTGGAAACTTGATTCCACATTTCTAGGTGGAAAAGTGGCAAGTTTAGAGCAGTTAAGTCAATTGCCCAGAAGCTCATAATAGCAGAAACAGTATAGAAACTCAGGCCTCTAGATCCAAATCCAGGGCTCTTAAAAATTGAACCAAGCTTCTGCCTGCTACAATCATATAGTCACCAAATAACTTTGTGGCAAATATAGTTTAAAGACCTCATTCTATTGATTCCCAACTTCAAAGTTCTTTCCACTTCTTGTTCAGCTATTTACAATCATGTCTGATTTTTTTATGATCCCATTTTGAGTTTTCTTGGCAAAAATACTGGAGTGGTTGGCCATTTCCTTCTCTAGCTTATTTTACAGAAAAGGAAATTGAGAAACAAGGTTAAGTGGCTTGCTCAGGGTCATATAGCTATTGAATATCTGAAATCACATATGAACATCTCCTGACTGCAAGTCTGGTGCTCTGCCACCATGCCACCTTAGCTGCTTTATCCTGTATTTTCTCAGTGTATATTGAGCAAAGACTTTAGGTTTTACTTCCTCCACCACCAATTAACATCATATTATGTTTAATTACTACTCCATAAGAATTTTAATTAGTCACTAAAAAAGTAAGCAGATATACCATGATTGCTCCAGTCTGGGAGTGAGAAAATCTTGATTTAACACAAGACTTTTCTTTAGCTTCATGAAAGAAAGTGGGAAGTAAAAATAAATAAATAAAGCCAAAAAGTAAAAAATCAATTAATTTCAAAGTCCTTAGGAGTCGGAAAAAAGTTCACCTGTGTGATTGCCCTATATTGTTCTTCCCATTCCTTCCGAGCTTCCTCCAATTGGTGTTCCCATGTAATCTGTATAGTCTGAAGATGCAATTGGTTTCTGGCCAGTAAATACTCCAGTTCCTCTGAAAGGAAGATGGTATTTTAAAGATCAGGTGTACAGCACCAAAGACTATAGACAAACTAATCCCTTAAAACCTTGACCCAAACTTCAAGACACATTGAGTATTGTATATCTACACATAATAGAATGCATATAAGCATATGCATTATCTTCCAGAAAGATATCAGGAGAATTCATTTGTAAATGAATGATAGCATTCAATTGCCTTTCAAAATTATACTTACTGTCTTTTAAAAAATATCCCAATGGATATGTTTATATAGCACATTCATCCACTCAGGTTGGAACTGACCAGTCCTATGAAGAGAATTTTTAATGTGACATTTCTCTATTCAATATGCAAACTACTTTGTGAGCCTTTTAAGTTACAGAATGGCCAAAAATGTTCATTGTGTATTGATTTTATTATTTTATTATTTAGCCCTGTTTATGAAGTGATTTCCAATTGTTTGCTTTAATGAAATTTGGAATAGAGTGATTTGTCCTTTGAAAAAGAACACTTTTCCAGATCAATTATCCTTCAAGATTCATGGTCTTGAAGTTATCACGAGGCAATATGCAGGTTGCTGCTAGTCCAAAATGTTGGCTTCTTCTAAGTAGGGCAGACTGTTATCTATTAAGGAGGATAGTTCAAGAACATAAAGCTGAAAAGGATAGGTCCTAGGGTTAATATGTCTACCAGTGTGATCTGTGAAGATTCTTAACATTTGAGGACAGGATTATGAAATGTAAGGTTCTTATTGAACCATACTTCAGTGGCCTACAAAAGGTCTGTTGGCTTAATTCCAATCCTGTGCTATTGGTTCCTATGTCTACTTTAAGATCATTGATTTTTTTTTTTTTTCTCCACTAGACATTACTTCAGCTTCCTTGGGGAAACCTCTCAAACCTACATTTGGAACTGTCCCTGCTTAAATGATCTCTAACAGGGCTTAATAGGCAGGTTCCCTCCCTCTGACACCATCCTCCCATCACTTGCTGCCCCTATTTTCTTTAATCTTTGTGACAGAGATCTGTGGTTTTAGTTGATAATACCTACTTGTTTTATCTGCTACTCTTTTTCCTGAATTTCCCAGTCCAGCAAGTTTGGACAACAGTCTGTTGTTTTCTGCCTTCAGTTCTTTTATTAGCTTCTCAGTGGGGCTCGCATTTATCACAGCTTTGTTCTTGATCTTTTTAGTTCTTTGTCAAGCAGAGACCAAAACAAACAAACAAACAAAAACCACATTTAAACGCCCTCTTCTTTTATAAAAGCATTCAATAATGTTTGCAAGCAGTAGATAGAAACAGACCTGCTGTGTATTCAAAATCCAACTTATTTATCTCCTTTGTTTTCTTCTGTATGACCCAGTATTCTATAATTTCAATTTTTAAACTCTGATTTTAAAATAAATAACACTTTCTTCAATCAATGAGCCATGAAGTTCTTTTTTCTCCCAAAAAATAATTGATCTGCTTTGTATTTTATTTATTAGATTTACATGACTCTTTTATTTTATTTTTTTAATTATAACTTTTTTATTGACAAAACAGATGCATAGGTAATTTTTCAACATTGACCGTTGCAAGAACTTCTGTTCCAGCTTTTCCCCTCCTTCCCTCCATCCCCTCCCCTAGATGGCACATAGTCCCATACATGTTATATATGTTAAATACAATATATGTATACATATTTATACAGTTGTCTTGCTACACAAGAAAAATTGGATTTAGAAAGAAGGTAAATAACTGGGAAGAAAAACAAAAATGCAAGCAAACAATAACAGAAAGAATAAAAATGCTATGTTGTAGTCCACACTCATTTCCCAGTGTTCTTTCGCTGGGTGTAGTTGGTTCTGTTCATTTTTGATCAATTGGAACTGATTTGGAACCTCTCATAGTTGAAGAGGGCCACGTCCATCAGAATTGATCCTCATACAGTATCGTTGTTGAAGTATATAATGATCTCCTGGTCCTGCTCATTTCACTTAGCATCAGTTCATGTAAATCTCTCTAAGCCTCTCTGTATTCATCATGCTGGTCGTTTCTTATAGAATAATAATATTCCATAACATTCATATACCACAATTTATTCAGCTATTCTCCAATTGATGGGCATCTATTCATTTTCCAGTTTCTAGCCACTACAAACAGGGCTGCCACAAACATTTTGGCCCCTACAGGTCCCTTTCTCTTCTTTAAGATCTCTTTGGGAAATAGGCCCAGGAGGAACCTTGCTGGATCAAAGGGTATGCACAGTTTGATAACTTTTTGAGCATAGTTCCAAATCGCTCTCCAGATTGGCTGGATCCATTCACAGCTCTACCAACAATGTAGCAGTGTCCCAGTTTTCCCGCATCCCCTCCAATATTTGTCAATATCTTTTCCTGTCATCTTAGCCAATCTGACAGGTGTATAGTGGTATCTCAGAGTTGTCTTATTTGCATTTCTCCGATCAATAATAATTTGGAACACTTTTTCATATGGGTAGAAATAGTTTCAATTTCATCATCTGAAAATTGTTCATATCCTTTGATCATTTATCAATTGGAGAATGGCTTGATTTCTTATAAATTTGAATCAATTCTCTTTATATTTTGGAAATGAGGCCTTTGTCAGAACCTTTAACTGTAAAGATGTTTTCCCAGTTTATTGCTTCTCTTCTAATCTTGTCTGCATTAGTTTTGTTGTACAAAAGCTTTTTAACTTGATATAATCAAAATTTTCTATTTTGTGATCAATAATGATCTCTAGTTCTTTTTTGGTCACAAATTCCTTCCTCTTCCACAGGTCTAAGAGGTAAACTATCCTATGGTCTTCTAATTTATTTATAATCTCATTCTTTATTCCTAGATCATGGACCCATTTTGATCTTATGTTGGTGTACAATGTTAAATGTGGGTCAATGCCTAGTTTCTGCCATACTAATTTCCAATTTTCCCAGCAGTTTTTGTTAAATAGTGCATTCTTATCACAAAAGTTGGGGTCTTTGGGTTTGTCAAACACTACATTGTTATCGTTACTGACGATTTTGTCCTGTAAACCTAACCTATTCCACTGAGCAACTAGTCTATTTCTTAGCCAATACCAAATGGTTTTGATGACCACTGCTTTATACTACAATTTTAGATCTGGTACATCTAGGCCACCTTCATTTAATTTTTTTTTTCATTAATTCCCTTGAAATTCTTGACCTTTTGTTCTTCCAGATGAATTCTGTTATTATTTTTTCTAGGTCATTAAAATAGTTTCTTGGGAGTCTGATTGGTATAGCACTAAATAAATAGATTACTTTAGGGAGTATTGTCATCTTTATTATATTTGCTCAACCTATCCAAGAGCACTTAATATTTTTCCAATTGTTTAGATCTGACTTTATTTGTGTGGGAAGTGATTTGTAATTTTGCTCATACAATTCCTGACTTTCCCTTGGCAGATAGATTCCCAAATATTTTATACTATCGACAGTTATTTTAAATGGAATTTCTCTTTGTATCTGATGTATAAAAATGCTGATGATTTATGTGGATTTATTCTGTATCCTGCAACTTTGCTAAAGTTGTGGATTATTTTAATAGCTTTTTAGTAGAACCTCTGGGGTGTTCTAAGTATACCATCATATCATCTGCAAAGAGTGATAATTTGGGTTCCTCTTTACCTAGTCTAATTCCTTTAATCTTTTTTTCATCTCTTATTGCCAAAACTAACATTTCTAACACAATATTGAATGGTAATGGTGATAGTGGGCAACTTTGTTTCACTCCTGATTTTACTGGGAATGGTTCCAGTTTATCACCATTACATATGATGCTTACTGATGGTTTTAAATAGATGCTATTGATTATTTTAAGGCAAAGTCCATTTATTCCTATACTCTTTCGTGTTTTTAATAGGAATGGGTATTGGATTTTATCAAATGTTTTTTCTGCATCTATTGTGATAATCATATGGTTTTTGTTAATTTGGTTATTGATACAGTCAATTATGCTAATAGTTTTCCTAATATTGAACCAGCCCTGCATTCCTGATATAAATCCTACTTGGTCATGGTGTATTATTCTGTGGATGATTTTCTGTAATCTTTTTGCTAATATTTTATTTAAGATTTTTGCATCAATGTTCATTAGGGAGATTGGTCTATAATTTTCTTTTTCTGTTTTCATCCTACATGGTTTAGGTATCAAGCCATGTAGTTCTAATGATAAATGAGTCAGCTGCTGCTAATCCTGATCTACTGGATCAAATCATGATACTTTCAAGAACTGGTAAAAGGTGTTTTGTTGAAATAACAATTTTAGAGACTGTCACAGAATATATTATAGTAATCAATAGTTTCTGAAATATCGTAAGATATGGTTGGTTTACTTTAACAGGAAGTACTAAAGATAAAACATTTTCATGACTTCCAGAGGATAATTGGGTTATACCAAAGATGGCAGGAAGCCAGTATTTCCACAGAGTAAATTATCAATGAGTTCTAAGTTTAACAATTTATCCCGCCAAGATGGCAGACAGTTGTATCCAACTTCTCTGTAGAATGGTTGACACCACTCACTCCTACAAGACTCAATAACAATTCATCTCCTTCCCAGCACTACCATTCTCTAGTATTCCAGAGGAATAGTACTGACATGCTATTGGTGAAAGACAGCCAACTCCTGAATTAAATGTTTCTCACAAAATATTTTTAACATTATGTAACTCTCAAAGAATTTTGTATGTTTCACCTTCCAAATGGAGGTCCTCAAGCTATAATGAAAAAATGATTGGTCCTAGATTTCCCTTTGATGTGGATGTGAAACTGTGTTCTCTTTTGATCTGTAAAATTAACATTCTGAAATTCTGTCCCCTTTGATTTCTGTCTTCCCAAACTCCCCTCTGAAGTCGGTGAGAGAGCTTCTCAGGCTGGGCCATTTCTAAGGCAAATCACCTCCACTGATAACTGGATCTCCATTCAAATTCAGGCTGAAAAAGTCTTCAAAATAATTTCAGTTGGGAGAGCCTTGTCTGATCAGCTCAAACTGCCCCCAGAGCCCCACTAAGATCTACTCATATAATAGGTTTCTGAGCTCTCATTTCTTTGCAGAAGTCTGGAGTATGGCAGGACTGAGAAGACATTCTCTTCTCAGTGCCAGCCTCCATTTCCCTAATAGGACTTTGCCACTGAAGAAGTCAGTTTTTCTAGCAAAGCTGACTTCTCATCCAATAATAAACTTCCATTTTTGCCACCTAAAACTCTTCGGGTTCTTGAATTCTTTTACAAAGGACTTGTACCTCTGACCAAAGGGAATTTCCACAACTCTGACTGCCACTAGAACTCCATTAACTCTATCCTCGTTTCTTTTTCTCAGCTCTATTTCTTGCTTTTCCCCTAAGAAAAAAACTCAGGAGTTGTGATATTGTATGAACATGTTTGATTTAAAAATCTGGAACCACTAAAGGTAATAAATATTTATACAATTACCTTTCAGCATATCTTAAAGTTGACAAAGTTTCTTCATAACACACATCAGCAGGACTTATAGCAGCAATCTATAAAGACAGTCACCAAATTTTTAATTCCATCTCTTAGCTTTACAAAGAGTTCTTGTGTCGGGTACAATAGACTGAAAGAGATCTGAATAAGAACTGAATATAAAATTTTAGAGGCTGAGAAGTAATGTTATTGCAGAAGGGGGCCAAGATTTAGAGTTAAGAGGATCTAGATTCAAATTTCAGCTCTGCTACTAACTATATCTAAGTCTGCGTATTTCCAATGGGATACAAGCAGTTACCATATTATATATAATTACGACTTTCATCACAGAATCATTCATTCAACAGGTGACTCAGTGTTGCTGGAACATTAGATCTAAAATCAAGGAACTCTGAATTCATATCCTGCCTCAGATACTTCCTGAGTGTGTAAGTCACTTAATTTCTATCTACCTGGGCTTCCTCAGACATAAAATGGGAAGAATAATATAGAGCTGTTGTGAGGATAAAATGAGGTAATATTTGTAAAGCACTTTGCAAAACTTGAAATGTTCTGCATATGTATAGTATATATACTAGCTATAAGTAGTAGTTATATTTAGTCAATCAGTCACTAAACATTTATTAATCATTGGAGGATTGCAATTAGGAAAAACAGAGTTGTATGCAGTAGAGACTACTGAGAAATCCCCTGGAGAGGTGAAATCTGTTCCTATCCAGCCTATGGATTCCTTGCCTCCAGGCACAGTAGGCTTGACCATTTCACCTTCTGAGGGTGCTTACAAAACAGTAGGCATCTACACACTGATGTGGGAAATTGGGGAATTTGTAGCTAATCTCCCAGTCACTAACACAGGTAGACAACCTGTGATTTATTAACCAGGAGAAGTAGCATCAGGCTTACTGTTACATATTCCTAATAGACAATCTGATGATGGTTGCCCAGATTCTGACTTCAAGCAGCAGAATCCAGGAATATTTTGGACTGCAGCTGTGACAGATGACTGACCTATGCTCACTATTTATGTGAATGGAATACCATTTAAAGGATTGGTAGACATTGGTGCAGATAGTACAGTCATTAGAGGTGCCAGCTGGCCCAGTCACTGGCCAAAGATTAAGGCAGACACCTACATGTCTGGTGTAGGAGGATCAATAGCAGCTGAAGTTAGTGCTACCCCTATGAAATGGACATTTGAAAATGAAACAGGAGTTTTACTCCTTTTGTGGTTGAAGAAATCCCTATCAATCTGTGGGGAAGAGACATTTTACAGCAGATAGGATTAAAATTAAGTACTTCGGCTTTTTAGGTAGGGCTGCTGTTGAAGGCCTGCCAGCACTCACACTGGTTACTCTTCAGTGGAAAACTGAATCACCAGTGTGGGTAGTACAGTGACCCTTAACAAGAGATAAAATTCAGGCCTTATTAGATATAGTGCAAGAGCAACTTGACCAAGGACACTTACAACCTTCTTTAAGTCCTTAGAATTTTCCAGTATTTATTATAAAAAAGAAATCTGGAAAATGGAGGATGTTAAGTGATTTAAGAAAGGTAAACGAACAGATGGAAACTATGGGAACTCTTCAGCCTGGACTTCCATCTCCTACTCAGTGGCCTAGAGAATGGCCTCTTTGGGTTACAGACATCAAGGATTGTTTCTATTCTATCCCTCTGGATAAGGAGGATACGAAAAGATTTGCCTTTTCTGTGCCCAGTGTTAACTTAGCTGAGCCTTATAAAAGATATGAATGGACAGTTTTGCCACAGGGAATGAAAAATAGCCCCACATTGGGTGCCAAATGTGGTGTTCTTTTTCTTCTTTAAAATAATATAAAGGTTCTCTCTGGGAGAGAGGTTTCTCAGGGAAGTTTTCTGGAGGCAGCCTTAGTTTCGGTTAAGAGTAAATAATCACCCAAAATGCAGCCAGGTGATAAAAGTTCAGATCTTTTATTGTCTCTAATATAGCCTGATTAGCTTAGAGCCCTCCAAATGTCTCCAAATCCAAAGGTTATATCCTTCAGCCTCTGCCTCTGCCTCTGCTTTCTTCAGCCTCCAGCCAGCACAGAGATGGAATGAATCTCTTGTCTCCTTCCCTTGGGGCTCGGCTAGCTTTCTAGTGAGTCTTTCAGACCAGCTTGGTCTCAGTGGGGGAAGTGCAGGAGCCCAGCCACCTACCACAGTGGTGTGAGATGAATCTGGTTGTGCCTCTGAGAGAGCCTTCTCAGTCTTCAGCTCAACTCTCCCCGAGAGCCTCTGTCTATTTTATATGAGAGAGAGGAATTGTGGGATACAAGAGAGGGATTATGGGTTTTCTCCCATAGTGCTCTCTGGCCCTAAGAGCTTCAAGGAAGGTGTGAATTCACAAAGTTACACAGTTAACAAGCATTGTCAGGTTCTGGCCCAAAACATCAACTCTAATGAGTTAGCAGTTTGTAAAGATTCCAACATCTGACCATATCACTCTCCTCCTTAATAAACTCATTACATTTAGAATAAAATAAAAAACTCCCATTTGTATTTAAATCTCTCATTGCCTGGCCCCAGTCTACCTTTCCAGTTTATTATATATGTGACTCCTTTTCATATTTTTGATGATTTGTTCAAACTGGCCTTCGGCCATTCTTCATATATGATTTTCCATCTCGAGTCTCTGTTCTTTTACACATTCTGTTGTCCCCATCTGGAATGCTCTCTCCCCCTATTTCTTTATCACTGCCTCAAAGGAACTCTAGTTTCCTTAAAAACTCAGCTTATGTGTAATCTTCTTTCATCAGGCCTTTGCCTAACACATCAAATATAAGAATATCTCCCCAGTTCAAATTATCTTGAATTTGCTCTGAATAAATGTGTGTATGTGGACATATTTCACCTAATAAAATGTAAGCTTTTTCTGGGCAGGGACTGTTTGGTTGCTCTCTTTTTAGCCCCCTTGGCACAGTTTCAGGAATATAAGCAGGCACTTACATTTTATTGACTGATTGAAGGGAGAAAAATAAGGCTGATCACATGGTAAGTTTGAAGGAACACCAATGGGTTGTTCAGGTACTCTTTTGGAATTCATAAAGATGAAGAGAATAAAAGGAAGGTTCCCAGCACAATGGGTTCTATTTCCTGGAAAGATTGACAGGAAGACAGACAAGAGTATCATAGAATGGGCAGCCATGAATGGCCTGAGATATGTTTTATTAGCATAACTACTCACACTGACAAAAACACAACTACATCAAAAAAATGGCTTGCAATTCTTAATAAAATTAAATATCAATTTAGAGTTATAAACAATTGAAAAAAATCTATGTGGGAAGATCAGAAATTTCAGCAGTGTGCATATTTTCCACACTCCCTTTACACTGATGCAGAATTCACTGGCCAATGTCTTGGCAGTGAGCCTTCCAAACTTGGACACACTCTGTCTCTGGCCTCATATTTAAAGTTTTTTCAGCTTGCTAAGACCTACCATAGCTTATACTCTATTAGCATAGTCTTCTAGATTTCAGGGTTACTTCCTTTGCCCTACTGGAATGGGCCAGGGAAGTGGGAGTCAGAGAAGTTTCCACTTAAAATTTCATAGATCTTAATAAAATTAACAGAAAAAATTGTAAGTCCAAACTGCATAGTCAATAATAACAGAACAGAGATCAAGACACACTGAGCAAAATATCTTAGACCAGGAAATTTCTCTTCTTGAAAAAAAAAAAGACCTATATTTAAATTAAATTTTATGTTAGAAGTGTTTTATGCTCCTCATTAATAAAATATATTTTGTCTTATGCATTCAAGGTAAATGGATTTTAAAAACTTCAACTGAATGATCATTATTTTAGAACACAAAAAACATCAATTTCAAATAATTTTAAAACTGCTTAAGAAATGAGAACCTTAAAATGAATAAAAGATTTAGTCTTAGAGTGAAAACCATTCAAGAGAGATGAAATGATAATCAATTTTGTTTTCTTATTTTTTTTTTTTTAAATCTTGGGATTTGGGAAAAGAGCAAATAATTAGTCTCAGTGACCAACCTTTTTCTCCTGAAAACATCAATAGATAAGCACTCCCTGCATTTGGTAAGAGATCTAACTAAGAGATTCGTGCCTCAACTTCCTTATCATTTCATATCTAAGGTAATACATTCAACATCTTTTCATATAATTGGAATGTAACCTTATTGAAAGAAATGATTGTTCCAATTTAGTTTTTCTATTCCTAGAACCTAACACAGTGGTTTACACATAAGAAGAGCTTAATAATTTTGGGATTGAAATAATATATTCAAGTATACTGATTTAGAAGCATCTCATGGGTATTTGACAAATGGGTAACAGTGCCAAGGTACACGCTGGGACAGCCCACTTTACGCAGTATTTGGTCTGTGCATCCTATCTCATATAAATGGCCCATTTTTGACATCCAGATAATGGATAACAGGAAATGACCCTTCAAGTGAGACAGAGTGAAACATTTCTTCTATAACTAAAGGGTCTTTGTTATCAAAGCTGATAACCTATTGTCCATATAGCCACTGTGACAAAAGTAGTACAATACAAAATAGTTCAACCAATACATTATTTTACCATAAGAGTCTTACTGTTTCCACCCAGAGCTGACTGGAGGAGTCTGGTCAGAACAGAGTCTCTGTAAGGGATGTGCAGAACTCTCTTTCCCATGGCAACATCTGCAAGAGCACTACAATAAAAAGAACACACAACAAGAGAAAACAAAATAACTCTGTGACATAACAAGATAACATATAACTGCCATCTGCCCTGGGGAGAAAAATACAAGAAAATGATTCAAGATGCATTGTTGTCACCAGATTGTTTTGTTTAGTTGTTGGTTCTGCAGAATTTTTTCTTTCCTCTTTTAAAAAGTCTTTTTAAAATTCTTATTTGTGTTAAATAAGAGATGCCTCTCTGCTACCTGAGAACTTGAGTTGAATCAAATATGGGAGACCACTATGAACATAGTCTCCTAGATTTCCTGTTACTGGTTGGAGAAGCTAGGGATCAATATTGAATGTTCCAGCACAATCTAAGAACCAATGGGGTGGGCCTGATGCTGAGTGACAGCTGAACAAACCAATGACCAATGAAATGGGAAGTGGTAAATCTTATTTCCCTTCATTTTCATGTACTCCATTAATTTCTAAAACCCCATTAGAGCCTCATAGCCCTTCTTCACATTGACAGTTCTCTGTTCAGAAAAGCATGTATGAATTATCTTGTGTGTAGAAAAACATTGATAAAATTGATATTATTAAAAACAAAAAATGAAGAACAAAAGCCCCACATCATGTTAACAACATTGCTAATGCCAACCTCTAACACATAAGATTGGACCAAATAATCTATATTCCTTTTCATATATTCTATGATTCAGTTTCATTGATCTTCTGGTTGTGCTGACTCTGTGCTATTACATCTGCAGGATTCTTACCCCAACCCCTCATGCCTGAAATGCTCTTTCCTCACCTCTTCTGGATTCTTCTGGATTCCTCCAAAATTCAGTTCAAGTTAATCCTTTTATAAAAGGCTTTTTTTTTTTTTTTTGGTTCCCACCCTTCCCATCTCACTGTCCTTTGAGATTACCTTCCATTTACTTTGTATACATCTTGTATGTACTTGTTTGCATGTCATCTCTTACTACACCCCAGCCCCCTTGTCTCTCTCTGCCCTCCCTCCATGTGAGCTCCAAAGCCAGAAAAGATTTTACCTTTCTTTGCATTTGCAACTCTTAGCACTGTGCGAAGCACAGAGTAAAGGTTTAATAGAGTGCTTATTGACTGTTTGGTTCTCAGACATGCACCACAAAAATAAGCACCACCACAAATCTAAACTCTGAACAGCCATTTTTAAGTTCTTTTCCTAAAACAGCAGGCTTCATTTGTATATTTTGTAGTTATTTGTTCACATTTTTTATATTACCTAATTCTAATGTTCAAAGTAAATGGATTTTAAAAGTCTTAAGGAAAAAGCCAATTTTAATATTATCTAAAATTTATGTTACAAATATCAGAAAAATAAATTCTTATCTTCTTGATTACATTACCTGATGACATTGCCCAACGTGGTTAAACTTAAGTTAATACGTGATCCTTCTCTCAATCTGTCTCTTTCAGATCCAGAGGATTTTTGCCTTTCACTACCTGCTAAATCCACCAAATTAATAATGGATTGTTTGGTGAGATCTCCATCAAGAAAAACCTATTTAAGAAAATGAAGTATCTATTACTTAAAAATTATAAAAGGCCATGAACTATTAATCAATCCTTCTGCAAAAGCAGATGATTAAAAATACTGCTTCCAATTAAATCTTAGATCTGTAAGAAGAAAGGGAAATTGTTACTGTATGTACAAATACCTTGAATAATATAGTTGAGATAATTAAAAATAAAAAGTAAAGAACAAAGATAAATGCTTTCCACTCTGGAACTGACACTCTACAACATTTAATGGAAAAAAAAAAAAAAGGGTTTTAAGACCGGAAGCTCTGATTGGCCTTTCTAAGCTTCCTATTAGCTTTTAAACCCACAAATGAGACATGGCCTCCCTCACAGGAGTTCTTAACCTTAGATTTGCATACTGATGTTTTTTGTAAACTGTGTGTCAATATAATTGGCTTCTTTTGTAATTATGTGTTTTTTTATTTTATATACTTAAAAACTTTGGTCTAATTGGATCGCCAAAAAATAAGATTAGGGCCCATGATTTAAAATCATTTTATGGGTTGAAGAGTGGCAAGAGAGATCTGAAACATTTTTTTGTCCCATGTGAGATTAGTCAGAAGAAGAGGACAAGTCAGTTCAACTTCTACAAAGTCACACAAGGTTTCAGACCTCCTTTCCATATATGGAACATAGGCATCATTCCATTCAATCCCTCCCCATCCTTCTTCCCACCTGTCCCTAATCCCTTACTATTGTGAGCACATTTTGCAATCAGTATCCCCGTCTGACACTTTAACTTTGAGTAATAGTTGTTCCTTCTTTTCTGACCAGTTTGTTCATCTTAGTTCCAGATGTTTGAGCCAAGAATTAAACCTTGATCTTAGATGAGATCTTAGACCTTTCCATACCACCACACTTTAATATTTCTGTTTCTTCATCTGAACATAAGAATCAGTATTGTGTATCGTATCCAGATACTCACAATAGTATTTTATTAACTTTAAAATATTATACAAAAGGAAACTATGATTTTCCAAATCTACTTCCCAAGAATATATCAGATTATACTGGTTTCTTCAGTAAATTTTTGGCAAATAAGATTATACAAATAGAGAACTTTTACTAAATGTCCAGATTAAGCTATAAGTAGGCAGAAAATGCTGCCAAATTTATCTCTCATTTTTCCAATATAATATGTAGCTTTTTTGTCATTACTTCCCTTGAGGGTGGAATTCTTAATCTGAGATCCGTGGACTATATAGACTATTTTCACTAACCTCAAGATGAAATTTATCATTTCCTTCAATTACTTAAAAACATTATTCTGAGAAGAGGTTCATAGCTTCTAACAGATTGCCAAAGGTATCTATGACACAACAAAGGTTAAGAACTCCTGTTTTAGAGAGAAGACCTCACATCCTTGTCCCCAAATATCATCTGGAAAAAAAAAAGGCAATAGAAGGTAAATTGAGATAAAAAAATAGTATATTATCCCAATATATAGATTTATACTTGTGCCCTCTGTCTATGCAGACTCCTTCAAACTAACCTAATAATGATAAAAGTTCTTAGGAACTAAATGTATCAATCTTCCCAACTATTAATATAAACAGTTTAGCTTTATTGAGTCTCTTATTATTACTTCTTTATTTCATTATATAGCCCTTTCTTTTCTCTCTCTCTCTCTTTTTTTTTACCCTAAAGGTTTATGTTTGGGTTTTCTCAGTAATTGTTCTTCGTTATAATTCTTTGTATTCTTGGTTATAAGACCTAATTCCTTTGCCTTCTGAAATATCTTATTTCAAACCCTCTGCTCTTTTAAAGCAGAAGCTGCTAAATCTTGTATGTTCCTGATTGTAACTCCATGATATATGAGTTGTTTCTGACTGTTTAAAAGATTAAAAGATTTCCTTTTTTTCTGAGAACTCGGGAATTTGGCTATAGTATTTCTGAGAGTTTTTAGTTTGGGATCCTTTTCAAAAGGGAGGTGAGCAGTGGATTCTTTCATTTTCTATTTTATCTTCTGGATTTAAGATATTGGGGCAGTTGTTGTTTATAATTTTAAAAATATGATGTCATGAAATAATATCAATGTTCTGGGATAACCAACTGTAAATGACTTGTTAGTTTTAGTAGTATAATTATTCATACCTATTTGGAAGGAATTATGATGAAAAATCCTATCCATACCCAGAAAAGGAATTGATCGAGTCTGAATATAAATCAAAGCATTCTCTATTACTCTCTCTTTTTACTTTTAACTTAATCTTTCTTGAGGGTTTTTATTATGGTGGGAGACTTGTGTTTTCTTTCACAACTTGATTTTTATGGAAATGTTTTACATAAGTTCATATGTGATTTCTTAATTGTGGGTGGGGAAAAGTGAAAGAACCCAGAACTCAAAAATCTTAAAAACAAATGTTAAAAAATTTGTTTTGAATAAAACTAGGAAAATATATTAAACAAATTATAATAAAATATGATGTCAAAGGTCTTTCTTTGAACATGATTTTTAGATAATCCAATAAATTTTAAATTATCTCTTCTCGATCTGACCTGTTCCCAGCCCCACCCGGATATGAGCCAACTTTGGGACTGCACCCGAGGGCCCCTCAAGCTAAGTCTCCTATTATAAAAAGTCCACGCTGGGAACCCCTCTTTGCAGAGATTCCAAACATGGCTACTGTGTGAGGACCCTCTGTCCACTGGACCCTCTGTCCAGTGCCCTCCTTGTCTCTGCCTTCGCCTGTCCTTTAACTTTGCTTATCTAATAATGAACCTCTTTTATCAATCTAAAAAAAAAAAATTATCTCTTCTCAATTTCTTTTCCAAGTCAGTTTTTTGTTTCAATGAGATAGTTCATACATTTTCTACTCTTCCCTCCATTCTTTTGACTATTATTTGTTATGGCATCATTAGTTTCCACTTGTCCAGTTCTCCAATACCAAATTTGAAATTCTGAAAATAAAAGGGGAGAATATTAAAATTGGAAGTGAGAAAACCATTGAATTAATAAACAAAAGTAAGAGTTGGTTTTATGAAAAAAACCAACAAAATATATAAATATTTAGTTAATTTTATTGGAAAGAAGAAAATCAAACTGTTAGTATCAAAAATGAAAAGGGAGAACTTTCCACCAATAAAGAGAAAATTAGAGCAATAATTAGGAATTCTTTTGTCCAATTACATATCAATAAATCCGATAATTTATGTAGAATGTAAAAATCTTACAAAAATATAGATTGCCCAGATTAACAGAAGAAGAAATAAATTACTTAAATAGTTCCATTTTAGAAAAAAAAATTAAACAAACTATTAATCAACTCCCTAAGAAGAAATCTCCAGGGCCAGATGGATTTACATATGAATTCTACCAAATATTTAAAGAACAATTAATTCCAATGGTATGCAAACTATTGGGAAAAACAGGGAAAGAAGGAGTCCTACCAAATTCCTTTTATGATACAGACATGGTGCTGATACCTAAACGAGGTAGGATCAAAACGGAAAAAGAAAATTACAGACCAATTTCTCTAATGAACATTGATACAAAAATCTTAAATAAAATATTAGCAAAGAGATTACAGCAAATTATTCCCAGGATAATGCAACATGACCAAGTATGATTTATACCAGAAATGCAGGGCTAGTTCAATATTAGAAAAACTATTAGCATAATTGACTATATCAATAACCAAACTAACAAAAATTATATGATTATCTCAATAGATGCAGAAAAAGAATTTGACAAAATCTCACACCCATTCCTATTAAAAACAGTAGAGAGTATAGGAAGAAATGAAGTTTTCCTTAAAATGATCAGCAGCATCTATTTAAAACCATCAGCAAACATCATATGTAATGGGGATAAACTAGAACCATTCCCAGTAAGATCAGGGATGAAAAAAGGTTGCCCACTATCACCATTATTATTCAATGTTGTATTAGAAATGTTAGCTTTGGCAATAAGAGAAGAAAAAGAGATTAAAGGAATTAGAGTAGGTAATGAGAAAACTAAATTATCACTCTTTGCAAATGATATGATGGTATACTTAGAGAATCGTAGAGAATCAACTAAAAAAAATTACTAGAAACAACTCATAACTTTAGCAAAGTTGCAGGATACACAATAAATCCACATAAATCATTATTATTTTTATATATTATCAACAAAGTCCAGCAGCAAGAGATACAAAGAAAAATTCCATTTAAAATAATGGTAGAGAATATAAAATATTTGGGAATCTACCTGCCAAGACAAAGTCAGGAACCATAACAACACAATTACAAAACACTTTGCACATAAATAAAATCAGATCTAATCGATTGGAAAAATCTTATAGGCCGAGTTAATATAGTAAAAATGACAATACTACCTAAATTAACCCACTTATTCAGTGCTATACCAATAATATTCCTAAGAAACACAGAGCTAGAAAAAATAATAAAAATTCATCTGGAAGAACAAAAGGTCAAGATTTTCAAGGAAATTCATGAAAAAATTGCAAATGAAAGTGGCCTAGCTGTGCCATACCTAAAACTATATTATAAAGCAGCAGCCATCAAAACCACTTGGTGCTGACTAAGAAATAGAGCAGTTGATCAGTGGAAAAGGTTAAGTTCACAAGACACAATAGGCAAATGATTATAGTATCTAGTGTTTGAAAATTCCAAAACCCCAACTTTGGGTATAAGAACTCACTATCTGACAAAAACTGCTGGGAAAACTGGAAATTTGTATGGCAGAAATTAAGCACTGATCAACACCTAACACCATACACCAAGATAAAGTCAAAATGGATTCATAGTTAAGACATAAAGAGTGATATTATAAGCAAATTAGAATAACACAGGATACTTTACATCTCAGATCTGTGGAGAAGGAAAAAAATTTATGGCCAAAGAAGAATACAAAATGGATAATTTTCATTATAATAAGCTAAAAAGTTTTTGTTCAAACAAAAACCAATGGAGACAAGATTAGAAGGTAAGCAATAAACTGGGAAATATATTTTTTATATTCAAGGGTTCTGATGAAAAGCCTCATTTCTAAAATATATAGGGAATTGACTCAAATTTATAGGCATTCTTCAATTGAGAAATGATCAAAGGATATGGCAATTTTCAGATGAAGAAATTAAAACTTTCTAGGCATATCAAAAGGTGCTCTAAATCATTATTGATCAAGAAATGCAAATTAAGACAACTCTGAGACACCACTATGCCCTTCTCAGATTGACTAAAATGACAGGAAAAGATAATCTCGAATGTTGGAGGACATGTGGGAAAATTGGGACACCTATGCATTGTCGGTGAACTTTGATCCAACCATTCTGAAAGCAATTTGGAACTATGCCCAAAGTGCTATCATTGTGTATACCCTTTGACCCAGCTATGTCTCTACTGAGCTGTATCCATGATGATGAGCAATTCATGATGCTCTCTTCAATAATGAGATGATTCAGGCCAGTTCCAATGGTCTTGTGATGAAGAGAGACATTTGTACCCAGAGAGAGGACCGTGGAAACTGAATGTGGATCACAACATAGTTTTTTCACTTTCTGTTGTTGCCTTTATTTTGTTTTTGTTTTTTTCTCATTTTTTTTTTCCTTTTTGATCTGATTTTTCTTGTTTAGCATGATATTTGTGGAAATATGTATGGAACTGCACGTCTTCACATATATTGGATTACTTGCCATCTAGGGGAAGGAGTGGAGGGGAAAGGAAGAGAAAAAAATTGGAAACACAGGGTTTTGTGAGGGTGAATGCTGAAAATTATCCATGCATATAGTTTGAAAATAAAAAGCTTTAATTAAAAAAGTATATCCTTGACTCTACCTTTTACTGAATCACCCATGATGGGGCTCAGTTAGTGTTAAGGAACATAGTAAAGAGGGAAGAGTTGGCTTCTCTTTTTCATCCTGCTTTACCCCCACATTCTTGGGTATGAAATATGGTCACCTTATCTATTGCTACTGGTCCAACCTGTACAGAAACCAAGGTCAGCAGTTCATATAGTTACTTTCGAGGTATTTCACTTGATGCCCCTTGATTATAGATGGAAATAAAATCAGATTCATACCTGCTTAAATTGAATGCTGATAAGCATATGGGACCGGCTGCTGGTGGCATTCATGCTTGTTGCTGCAGTAGTTCTGGCTTTAAGGCCTTGTTCCATTAGTCTCTCAATTTGTGCATAGCTGTCACAAGGTACAGAAGTCAAACCATCTACGTAAAAGCCTTGGTGCTGATCTTCTCTTACCTTAAGCCCTCCAGCCTTCTTGGTTTTAGAGAGCAAATCACTAACCTAAAGGAAAAACAGTGACAAAGGTTCTTTGTTTCTAATTTTATATTTTCAAATACCTTTAAGTAAATGAAATTAAGCTAATGAATTAGAAAACTTGGGTTTTAGTTTAGTCTATCTACATAACCTTGAGTAAATCACTTAACTTTTAGGGGCTTTGGTTTCCTCATAAGGAAATGTGTGGGACTAGATTTTTTTTTAAAGACTCTCAACATTCTAAAGCTCTTACATTAGGATTTTATGACTTTATTACTTTTAATTATCAGGTCATACATAACTTATGAAATGGAAGAAAACAGGAAAAAAACAGATAATTACTATAGTCAACATCAAAGAAAAATACTGATCATTCGGTCAGAAAGTATGTATTAAGCAACTACTATGTGCAAGGAAAGTATTGTTCTAGATAAAAATAATTAAGATCTGTTTTCTGACCTCAAGAAAATTATAGTCTGAAAGTGATATCTAAAAAATATTAGAAAATGCACTTATTTTTACCTGTTCATTATAAATTTCCAGCATACTGAATGTCACCTGAGAAGACAAAAAGTATTTTTAAAAGTCATTGTTTTGAATGATTCTTCCTAAAACTATATTTAAAGTACAATTAGTCATTTAAAACTAAATGTAAAATGGAAGCAATGGACACTGTCCTCAAATTTAACCAAGTTATATTAGTTTAGATCTTTGAACAAGCAGGCTAGTCATTTCTCTCACACAGGATAAAAAGACTCATAATTCATACCTAGAAGATAATTAAGTTCAATGATCATCTTCTGATCACCTTGTCACTTTACAAACTTTGAAGAAAATGAAACACAGAGAGGCCAAGTATCTTGTTGAAAAAATAAAAAAGAACCAAGAAATTAATCCAGTTCTTTTGACTTGAATTTCTGTTTACCACATAGCTTCTCCAAAAGTTCACTCACTTATGGATGATTTACCTTTCTTTTATCTTCCAGAGGGGAAATATAAAATCTGATTTGATGATTAAATTTGAAGGAAAAAAGAAATATATTTCTTAGTCTCCTCATTACCAATCTCAATCCTGGTTTCTGGGAGGACGAAGAAGAAATAACTGATTGCCAAGTGCTCATGAATGGACCGAGCTAATATAATAAAAATGACATTTCTACCTAAATGCATATACTATTCAAAACCATACCAATCAAATTCTCTAGAAATTACTTTATAGAGCTAGAAAAAATAATAACAAAATTCATCTGAAAGAAGAAAAGATCAAGAATTTCATGGGAATTAATGGGGGGGGGGGGAAGCAAACTAAGCTGGCCTAGTTGTACCAGACTTAAAACTATATTATAAAGTAGCAGTCATCAAAACCATCTGGTACTGGCTAAGAAATAAAGTAGTGGATCAATGGAATTGGTTAGGTTCATGACACAAAAGTCAATGTAGTATTTGATAAACCCAAAGACGCCAGCTTCTGGGATAAGAACTCACTATATGACAAAAATTGCTGAGAAAATTGAAAAATACTATGGCAGAAACCAGGCACTAATCAACACCTAATACCCTATAGCAAAATAAGGTCAAAATGGGTTCATGATTTAGAAACGAAAGGGTGACACTATAAGCAAATTAGAAGAAGGGATAATCTATTTCTCATATCTGTGGAGAAGGAAGGAATTTATGGTCAAAGAAGAACTAGAGAACATTATGAAATCCAAAATGGATAATTTTGATTATATTAAATTTAAAAGGTTTTGTATTTACAAAATTAATGCAGCTAATATTAGAAGGGAAGAACTGGAGAAAAAAATCTTACCTCCATAGTTTCTGAAAAGGTTCTCATTTCTAAAATATATAAAGAATTGACTCAAATTTATAAGAATACAAGCCATTCTCCAATTGATAAATGCTCAAAAGACACGAACCAACAATTTTCAGATGATTAAATTAAAGCTATTTCTAGTCATATTTAAAAAAAGCTCTAAATTACTATTAATTCGAGAAATTCAAATTAAGATAATTCTGAGATATCACTTCACACCTCTCAAATTGGCTAAGATGACAGGAAAAGATGATAACTGCTGGAGGGAATGTGGGAGAACTGGGACATTAATATACTGTTAGTGTGTTGTGAACTGATCCAACCATTCTGGAGAGCAATTTGGAACTATGCCTAAAGGGCTATCAAACTGTCATGCCCTTTGATACAGCAGTGTCTCTACTGGTTCTGTATCCAAAGAAATAATAAAAACAAGAAAACAAATCATATGTGCAAAAATGTTTATAGCAGCTCTTTTTTGTAATGGCAGAAAACTGGAAACTGAGTGGAAACCCATTAATTTGGAGACTGTCTGAATAAGTTATAGGATATTGAATATAATGAAATAATATTGTTCTATAAGAAATGGTCAGCAGGATGATTTTAGAAAGGCCCAGAGAGACTTACATGAACTGATGCTGAGTGAAATGAGCAGAACCATGATATTGTACATGGCAACAAGATTGTATGATGACCAATTGTGATGAACTTGGCTCTTTCCAAAAATGAGGTAAGATTCAGGCAAATTCCAATAGACTTGTGATGGAGAGAGCCATCCGTACTAAGAGAGAAGACTATGGGGATTAAATGTGGATCACAATGTAGTTTTTTCACCTTTTTTGTTCTTTATTTTTTTCTCATTTTTTTCCTTTTTGATATGATTTTTCTTTTGCAACATGATGAATTGGAAATATGGTTAGAAGAACTGCATATGTTTAAGGTATACTGGATTACTTGCTGTCTAAGGGAGAGAAGAAGTAGAGAGGGAGGGAGAAAAATTTGAAACACAAGGTTTTTGTAAGGGTGAATGTTGACACATAATATTAATTTTATCTGAAACAAAAAAGTCATCATTTGTCATTTAGGAGATTTTAACATAAAATAAAATTCCAGTGAATCTGGAACTTAGAAATACTGACACTTAGAATAAAATCTTACCTGATATTGTTGGTTTTTTCCTTTGTTTTCAGTGGCTTTAAAGAGTTCTTCACACACATTGGGGATTATGCCTTTGTCAGCACCATAACCAATCATGGAGTAGCTTTTCCCAGAGCCAGTCTGGCCATACGCCAGGAGGGTAGCATTATAACCCTGCCAGGCACTGTCTAGAACTCCTTGACCAAGGTCACGAAAAACATCTCTCTATAAAGATCACAGGGGGGAAAACTTAGGTAATGGAGAGCAAGAAGAAGCATCATTACTAAGCACCTAACAGATACTGGGCACTGTGCTAGGACAATAAAGAAAAACCCAAATGGTTCCAGAACACGATACCATTGGGCAAAACAACAATATCTAAATAATTTTTACACACCAAAAAATACCTAGCATTTATATAGTACCTTAAGGCTTACAAAGTGCTTTGCATACATTATTGTATATATAATTTCAGGAGGATATTTGCAACTAGGGTGGGGAAATCAAGAAAAATATCGTGTAAGCAAATAGTTGAGCTATACGAAAGAGAAGACAGAAGTGGAAATGCAGAGATGAAATAGAATACTATGAAGCAGCAAATAGGGTAGTTTGGCTGAAATAACGAGTGTATATGAGTGGGAATGACATATAAAAGTGGAACAATAAAGAAGACTGGAGCCAGGCTGTGATGGGATTTACATGCTACACAAAGGAGTTAGCATATTCTCTCATCAGAAGCTAGAGTGCTTATTCTGAAATCAAGAATACCTGAATTTGAGAACTAGTAGATATTTAGTAGAATCTGACTCTTCGTGACCCCATTTGGGGTGGGGGAGTGGTTGGCAAAGATTTGCCATCAAGTTCTCCAGATTCTAGGGTCAGTATTTTATCTGCTGTGCCATCCAGATGCCAGATTTTAAATGCCAAATTGAGGAATTTGTGCTCTATTTTGTTGTTTAGTTGTTTTCGTTCGTGTCTGATTCTTTGAGACCCTTTTTGGGGTTTTCTTGGAAAAGATACTGGAGTGGTTTGCCATTTCCTTCTTCAGCTCATTTTATAGATAAGGAAACAGAGGCTAATAGGGTTAAGTGACTTTTCTAGGCTTACATAGCTAGTCAGTGAGTGTCTGAGGCCAGACTTGAACTCATGAAAATGAGTCTTCCTGATTTAAGGCCAAATAGTCTAACCACTGTGCCAGCTAGCTGCAGTAGATGTGTAATCACAGCCTTTATCAACTTCAATTTCCTCATCTGTAAAATGAGAATAGTAGTTATTTTACATAACTGTTGTGAGGATCTACCGAAATTATCTAAGTAAATAATCTAAGTAAAGTGCCTTGCAAATCTTAATTTACTTAGCATACATTATTTGTGTTTAATTATTATAATACTCAAACAGCTGCTCTAATTCATATGTACCATTTTCACCTGAGTCATTATTCATATTTGAGATTTTGATATAACTTGATATAAAATTCCAGCAAATTGAAAACCTAGAAATACTGACACTGTTAGAATGAATCTTAATAGAAGCTGCTGGTTTTTCTCTTTGTTTTTATGGATAAGTAAGTGCTAGCTACTTTTTGGCTGCCACATCACATTGCTGAATTATATTGAACTTGAAATCAATTTTAAATTTCTATATCTTTTTCAGAATCTTTTCAAATTGTATCATTAAATGGAATTTTTCCAAATTTCTGTATTTAAGAAATTTGACAAGTGTTACCTATACTTTCTTTTTTCCCCCCTGAAACAACTGGTGTTAAGTGACTTGCCCAGGGTGACATAGCTAGGAAATATTAAGTGTCTAAGGTCAAATTTGAACTCAGGTCCTCTTGACTTCAGGGCTGGTGCTCTATCCACTGAACCACCTAGCTGCCCTCTTCCCTATACTTTCTTCCAAAGTCACTGACAAAAATACTATCTCTGAGCTGTCATAGATCTGACTCATTCAATTGGAGGACTTCTGCCAGTTTAAACTAAACCATTAACTAATCTTACTCTCAGTTTAACCATTTGACTAGTTCTGAATCTACTTAGTATATTATCATGTAGTCTACTTTTTTCCACAAGAAAAGGATTTTACTTTTCTGAAATGGTTTCCTAAAATCGAGATAAAGTATACCTACAATACTTCTTTGAACTTGGTAACCTTTATTGATAAAGGGAAAAAGGTTAGTTTGGCATGACCACTTTTTCTTGATGCAGTCATGATGGCTCTTTTTATCACAGCCTCCTTTTCTAGTCATTAACCATTTTTTAAAAAGTGACCTTTTCTAGAATTTTCTTAGGAATCAAAGTCAAACTCGCTGGTTTAGAGTTTGCAGGACCTATTCTATTAAGAAATATTTTTGTCCTTCTTTAGTCCTGAACTATGCCTCTCCTGATTTCTATTATTTTTCAAATAATGAAAGCAGAGCAGAAATTGCACTTCCTGGTTCTTTCCATTCACAAAGATATGTTTTCTTTGTTTTTGGTGCATTGAATTCATCAAGTAAATTTGGATGCTTCTTTGATAATTTTCCATACTTATTTTACATATCAGCTCTGTTCAAAGTAATTCTCCTTGGCAGAGAAAACAGGTGAGAATTAAGCAATACTGACCTGTTTTTTACATATCACCAAAATAATTTTTTCCCCTGGGAAATGGTCCTTTCTCTTCTTTGATCCTTCTTTCCTCCAAGATGGGAGGAAAAAGAGCTATCTTTTTCTCATGTGACATTTCTGACATCTTCATAAGACTTGCTTTCATATTCCATTCCTTCATTCCCTTACTTGTATTTGCTTCTATCTTTTCTCTCTTTTTTTTTTTTTTTGCTGAGGTAATTGGGGTTAAGTGACTTGCCCAGGATCACAAGCTAGGAAGTGTTTAAGTGCCTGAGGTCACATTGGAACTCAGGCCCTCCTGACTTCAGGGCTGGTGCTCTATCCCTATCTTTTTTTATCTTATCCACCTTAATTTATCTTTAAAGAATCTAATTTGATTTGTAAGTTTTATGCATCCTTTTCCAACTGAAGGTAATGAAGAAAACAATCAATGCCGCTCTTGTCTTCAGTTTATTGTCTAAAATTTGTAGCTTTGGTAACACTTCATGGATTTCTTCTGTAAATATCATTTGTGCCTATTTGAATAACCAGAAGCTCTGCCTCAGTATTTCTATCTAGGGAATCATCAGTATTTAATTCTTTCCTCCCCTCTTCTTCTTTTTCTCCCTTATTAGATAAGAGAATTTGTGGATTTAGGTTTTCATTTGGAGGATACCCAGCTGTTTCCTCCTTAGAACATCTAGTTTCCTCTTCTTTATGAAAAGTTTCAAAATTAATTTTTTTCCTTCCCTCCATATTTTCTCTCTTCTCTCCCAACTGCTGTCCTTATCTCCTCTTCTGTGATACATTACTCCAATTTCCAACTTACTGAGAAAAATTTCTCCCACTTCAAATATCTCCCCCCTCCCAAGTCTGTTTTTTTTTTTTTTAATTTCATTGTTCTTGTTAACCTATAACCTGTTAACCTGTGAAAGAGTCTCTTCAACTTTTTTTTTTTTGGTCAACTTATGGTAATTACTTAGGTGTGGCAGAAATACAAACAATGCATAATTGAAATCGCGGCAAAAATTTCCCCTTTCTCTATACTGCATGGGCATCTTTCCCTTACTTTTAAACGGACTTAGGGGTGCTTATAATTAACCTTCCAAGCACCTCTCTTTAACACTTTAACAGACTTATCACCTCAGAAAAACAAATTGGAGAATTCAAGTTGATTTTCCTGAGCAGTAAGTTTCTGCATTGAACCACAATTTCATGAGACTCCTTGGCCATCCATGCCCACTTCTTTTCTGATTTGACTTCTGACAACTAGAATTTCTTTTATTTTGCCATCAACAATTTTGCCATCTTTCCCTTCCAATTTCCTTTAATGTGCTCTCTGACCTCTCACTAGAAAGTAAAGCTCCTTCAAAGAGACTTTTTTGATTTGTTTTTGTATTCCTAACATTTGACACATTGAATAGATACATAAAATCTTAATAAATGCTTTATCTGATTTTTCTATATTTCCTTTGATCAATTATCTAAATGTCTACATTTACCAAATCCCTAATTCTCTAAGATTGTTACACAAGGAATGTATATGAACATAGAAACAAGGATAAGCTAGGAGTATGATGAAGAATACAAGATGAGGATGATTGAGAGCAGGTAGATAATAAACAGAAGGCAAAAAATCTAAGGTAACAGCAGGCTCTGTGATTCTGGAATACAAACACCTAGATGAGGAAAGAGAATGAGGCAAACTGGCTAATCACCATGTCATTGAAGAAAGAAAAAAATTTTTGCTAGGAGTTAATATGCAGCCCAAAGTATATGAGGCAAAAAACTTACCAACTTGTATCTAAGATATAATGTAACCTATTTAACATGTATAGGACTGCTTGTCATCTGGGGGAGGGGGTGGAGGGAGGAAGGGGAAAAATCGGAACAGAAGTGAATGCAAGGAATAATGTTGTAAAAAAATTACCCTGGCATGGGTTCTGTCAATAAAAACCTATTTAAAAACAAAAACAAAAACTTACCAACAGTAAGAAAAAAAAAAAGAACCTGCAAAAAGACACTAAAGTCAGAAAAGATCTTGTCTAAGAAAAGGGCAAAGCATTCATAGTAGCAGAGAATTCCATGCCTACCTAATTCTTGTTTAGGGGACATGGAGAATCTGCTTTCCAAGACGTACTTATGAAACACAGATTTCTTCTCCTTCCTCATCTCCCCACGCCACGCTCCCCCCCTCCCCTTTTTTAAAAGACTTCTGGTTAAGCAATTTCTTAAGGAATGGTATCTGTGGCAGAAGCCTGGAAGGCTTTCTGCTTTGGCTGCTTCCCAAATGGTGGGATATAGAGCTCAGATCTACGTATACTGTCAAACATCCTCCAAAATACTCTATACTAGCTGTATACTCCAACTTCCAACAAGTATGGCTGATAGAAACAAAAGTTTGAATAGTCTGGAAATGGACTTGGAGTATGGGATATTAGGTGTAATTCATACAAAGTTAAAAAAAAAAAATCTCTTGCCCTAAAAAATTTACATTCTGCTTAAGGAAAGGAGAGAAATGAAATAGAGAAGTAATGAAACTCACTTAATTCAACATCTCTTTTTTAAAATTGTTTTTGGAATCAATATAGGAGCTATATGTGGAAACAAGTTTCATTATTTTCTAGCCATTCCTTTTTCTTTAAAAACAATAACCACCCACAAATGGTTATTAATCTGTTTGATGATTTTCACCATACTGAATAAGGAGTGAATTTTGTGTATTTTGAAAATTCAAATCAAGTATCAATTGATGATTTACTATGTTTATTGAAATTTTAAAATATATATTCCCAAAAGGTCCATGAGGGAAGGGAGTCTTAATTGTTTTTATCTTTGCCAGTGCCTGGATTAGTGCTTTCTACAAGTAATTTTTGATGTAACTACGAGAGTTCCAAAAACATGAAGAACCATGGCAATATCACTGAGACAAAGATTTATACTTTCAAAGTAATTACTTTGAAAGGCATCATTTATTTGGATGCAGAAAATAGTTTTACCATATATCATATAAAATGTATACATATACAACATACATAATTATGTACAATTTCCAATACATATCAGTAAAATTAGTAAAATCTATATTTTTATGTAATATCAATTTTGTAGATTAAAAAAAAATACAAGTAAAATTTTATTTTAAGACAATTTACCTGGCCTGCAAATTCACTGTTAGAACCAGTTGAAATAAGTACACCATCTTTGTCCCTTTGAAAACCACTGTGAGACCAATATGCCAAATCAAAAGTAAAGGTTTTTATATGTTCTGGGTTCTTGGGATCATGTATAATAGTGGTTGTCCCAGATTGCATTGAAATCACACATCTGCTTCCTGCATTCTTCTCTCGCTAAAAGTAAATCAGAAACAATCTTAGAATAATTACTTATAGACTTTATCTAATTTATATTTACTTGTAGCTTTTAATGCAATATGCCTGAAATCATTTTAAGTTGTAGTCATTAAACATTTAAGCTTCTTTTTTTGAAGATGCATTCTTCTTTCCCATTATGCTGTCTTAGAAAGGTTTTGTCTTGCTTTGTGAATTCTTAACATAAGTGATCCAGATAGCATCTGTTTCTACCACCCACACAAATTAGAGATATTAATGGTGAGGCAACATCTTTAGTCTTCTATTGAAATTTAAGAACAAAAATCATAGAATTTTAGAATTGGAAGGGATATCTCAAGAAAATTCAGTTCAACTGGATCAAGAATTCCCTCCATACGACACATGAAAATTGATGAGTCAGATTTTTTTTGAAGGGCCCTAGTAAAACATTTCCTAAAACCATGTGGATAGCTCCATCTATTTTATTTTATTTTTGTTTTAACTTTAAAATGTCTTATTGCTCTTTCTACCCAAGTTGAGTTTGGCATGAACATTATCTTTCTTCTATATGACTGCCTTCACACTTGAACATATATATAGCCATCACATTGCTCTCTCCCAATCCCCCATGATTTATTTGGGCTAAACATCCATATTCTTTCAACCTAGCCTGACATGGCATAAATCTCAAGTTCTTTATCCTTGTCATTCTTTTCTGAATACTCAAATTTACCAAAATCCTCCCATAATGTGGCATTCAGAAATGAACATATTCCAATTATGTGATCAAAATAGAGGGTTTTCTATCCATGTCTATCAGTCTCAAATCACATTAGATTTACTAGCTGCCACATCAAATTATTGGCATTGAGCTTTTAGTCCACAAAAACCATTTATAGAAAAATGATAAACTACTTACACTCATTTTGAACTTTTTGTAAATCCCTACTCAATTAGTATTAGATTTTATGCTTGCTGTGTCAAGATCTTGTTTGGATCATGGCTCTTGTCATCCACTGCGTTAGCTATTTTCCACTTAGTTTTATGTAATCTATAAGCTTGATAAGCATACTTTCTATGTTTACTCAAGCTAGAAAAGCACAAGTTAGAATGACTCCATTCTTTCCATTCCTGTACCCTAAAGGAATTGCCAGTTATAATCTGTCACAAAATCATTTAGCATCAGCAAAAAAAATCTCTTAGCTTTCCTAAGAATTTAACACCTCTAGAGACATTTAAAAAAAAAAAAAAAAAAAACTTTGGACACCTTTTTTCCCATAAATTCCTAATTCAAGTCTAAATTTGCCCCTCTGCAACTTCCATCAACTTGTTTTAATTTTTCCCGAGGTTAGGGAAAACAAGCATCATTCCCTCTTTTGCATTACAATCAGATAGCTGTAATGTACCACCTCCTGAAGTCAATGATCACCATAAATCCTTAGGTGGTCTCTCATCTAAATATTACCTGTACCTGACTGCTTCTTAAATCATTCTGGGTGTTTGTTAATCATAGACATTTATTAAAAATATTAAATAACAAGAAGATCAAAAACAGATATTGCTAAGTTATGTAATACTTTAAGATTTGAAAAGGGTTTTTAATATTGCATAGATTATATATGAATTGTCCTTATTTTACATAAGGAAAATGAAGCTCAAAGAGTGTAATTTATTCCATTGTCTCACCCCTGTAACTTTGGGCTTTATAGCTGATGAGCTTTCACTGTCACATCTCAGGCCCAGGCCACTACTTCCCAGACTTCTCCCTACTCTTTTGATTAAGAGAATCAGTATGTACAAAGTAATGGTGGGGCAAAAACTTATGTAGACTCATCTAACCAATATAATCAAAACAACTTTCTCCCAAACTTCCTTCTCATACCTATTAAAAAATGGAGAAGGGGTTGAGGGCAGACATTGAGATAGCAAAATACTAAATGTTTTAATATTTAACATCCACTCCACTTAAATAAGATTTATTGTAGTCCAAAATTACCTTTAATGACAAGAACTGTTCAATACTACTTTTTTAGGTGTGGAAGGGCAAAATTAGTCTTCAATTAGCAAAACCAAAGATGATAATCATCAACCTGTGATTTACTTAGATTCTTAAAATATTTAAAACAGGGATTATCTTCCACCTCTTTTTATAAACTTGTACAGCAGTGTCTGGAAGATAATGTTTAAATGTTTACTGATATAGTTATAACTAATTAAACCATTTAAAAATCTGTAAATGAGGTGGAATGGTATACAGCCAACTTAAATAAAGACAAACTAATTTCCAAGTCCTGTCTGCCACACATACTGGCTGTGTGACTCTGAACAAATCACAGCCTCTCAATGCTGCAGGCAATTCTATGTAAACTGTGAAAATGCACTAGTAGAGGAAGGTTCCTTACTCAGAATTACCTGTATAATAATCAACAATTCAAACAGAATTTCAAAAGCACTTAACATGGCAGTGAGCAGCTTCTTGAACTCAGGAGTCAAGAAAGAACTTGGTTTAAGTGATGTCCCACTCACTCACTAACTGCTTGACCTTGTGCCCGTTTCCTTTATCTATAAAGTTTGTACAATAGTACTCTGTCCACAGGCTTGCCCTGAGAATCAAATGTGATAAATGCTCTCCACCTTTTACTATTACATAAATATGACTTGCCACACCGTCTTAACATTTGATTTTCACAACCCAATGCATCGAAGAAAAAGGCTGATGGACCTTAATCAAAGTTAGGCATTACTTGCTTAATTAAGGTTCCAAAAACAAGTCTTCTTGATTCTAAGTCCAGTTCTTTTAAAGATGATGCAGAATAGTCAGAGAAATTTAGTACTAGGTAACTTCTTGGTTTAACTGTTTAGAACTACTGTTCAGTTTTAAGCTTTTTCATTTTTCTAGATCGTTTCTTTGAATGTTGTTAATGTTTATCCCTTATGACAAAGGAGGGGGAGGGAAGCAGAGATTAAAAAAAAAACAAAAACAAAAAACACAAAAACCACTAACCAATACATTAAAAAAAAAGTCTAATATGAATGCAACAATATAAAAGAAAAAAACAACAGAAACTGAATGGTGTGAAATTATACTATTTTTGATTTTGAAAAGTGATATTCGTTATTTCTCATAATCAGTTCAAAGGTTCTTTACAATAGGTAAAAGTGACAAGGTACCATATGATTACTGAGAAAATTGGTATTAATAAAACAAAATGTAGTTTTATACAAAAAAAGCTGTAACAATTTTTATTTTTAACGTACTTACAAAAACAGGTGTTCCAGCTAGGTTGAAAATTTGGCAAATTTTCATGTCAAAACATTATTTTCTAAGGATAGTCTTTTAAAATTTTTGAAACGTATGTTCAATTTTTGTTATTTGTTAAAAGAACAAAAGTTAAAAGTTGGTTATTTTGAATGTGTATAATCCATTTCTGGACTGAAAAAAAAAGTGTGGAAAGAAAAATTTTTGCTCCAATTTTATTCCATAAATCCTACTTTTAACATATGGGAAAGGATATCTTGATATATTTTTTTAACATCCAAAAAAATTACCATGACTGACATAAATCATTTCCTAGTACGTTACTTTTTCTAGTGAAATCTATTTGTATTTAAATAGAATCACAAAATTGGAGAGTATCCCAGCTGTTATCTGATTCAAACTATATCTGAAAGTAAATCCCTGCCCCCAATATGGATACCTGAAAAATGGTCATTCAGCCTCTGCTTGAAGACCTCCAAGAACAAGGAACTTACTTCCCTGAAGGTAAATGCATTTCATTTTTCAACAATTCTAATTCTTAACGAAGTCTATTTGTCTAATTGATGCTTCCTGGAATAAACTACTGAGAATGTGTTTAAACAGGTCTAGACCATTCAAATAGTTTAAAGAAAAGGTAGATTCCTGCTATCTAGTCAAAATCAGTATGAAATTTTTATTTGGCACAAAGTACTTACCTGATTGAAAGGTCGAACTCGAACTGCAACTTTTACACTGTCCATGCTTGGCGCTTCCATTGTATTTTCTTTCTTTTTATGTTATTTGGGAGAAAAGTAATTAGGAAAAGCACTCCTAATTTACACTAACCCAACCTGGTACTAAAATGCCTGCCAACTTTCTAGATGATTAATTTTTAATGTAGATAACTATCAATTACCTGCTATAAATTATTTTTAGGCAATCTTGTATAACCCTAGTTTATTCATGAATTCTGGGCCATCATCAATTAAAACTTTATTCAGATACATTCCAGAAAGGATGTTTAAAAAGCACTTCATTACCTGTACTCTCTCTATGAATCAAACCAACATTTTCTAGCACCTTCTATCATATTTATCAGCACTATTATACTTCTGAATAAAGGGCTAAAAAATACTATGCCTCTGCAGCTCTGCAAGAACACAGACAATATAAGCAGAGCATAGGACAATGAAACATTTATATAGTTCAAAATACTTAGCACAGTGCTGGGAATATAGTGTTTACTGAATTATAATTGTAAAGTGGGGACAAATTATTTCAAACCTCTGCCACTCTCCCCCTCCCCCCTCCTCCTTTGTGTTCTTGTGGGAAATGCTAGTATCAGTGAATTAGCTAATTCAGTAAGGATAAATAGACTGTAAATGTTAAAGCATCTGAAACTGCCATGTCTAAAGTATGATGAACTGGACATGACACTATATTTGCTAAGTATAATATTACTTAGGGAATTGAGTATGTTAGATAATAGAAGGCATTCCCTTCCCCCTTCAACACTATTCATACTTTAAAATCAAAAGGTGTATAAATAATTTACTAATGACCTTACTGCTTAATACAATGGCCTCAGTTTCATCCTTAATGAGTCAGAAAATCAATTTAACCCTAAACTAAACCAATAGTTCAAATCATCCTTATTTAAGAGAAATTTAAGTTCATGAATCAAAGAATTATTTTCAGAGCAAATACTATTAGTCCATAAAACCATTACAGAATTACACAAAAATTTGTTAAAAATCTGACAACATATTGTGAAGTATACAGTTTATTTAACATTCCAATAATAAGCTGTATTTACATATTATATAAATGTATGAAGTCTTAATATAAAATAGAAAAAACTGCATGTGACTGAAGGAATCACACTCCATATGGAGTTACTTTACTTATTGAAGACCATTTATTTATGAAAATTTACAATAATTTATATAAATTATTTTTTTCCAAATTAGATGATTTTTAAGAATCCACACAATTCTGATGACTTTACAAACTGGGGGTATACATTAAAAACTTGAAAAAAAAAATTATAGCATCTTCCTGCGTAAAACTTGCTTTGGAAAGGAAGACAGTTTCCTTCTGTTCCTTCCATGAGTTTTTTCCGTTGTTTCTGTAGTCCTTCTTGGTTTGCTCTTGGGTGCTTCAACTGGGGTTGCCAAGGGAGAAATCAGCTTTATTTCCACAGGAGGAGGCGACCAAGAACCTTCTTTTTCTGTGGTTCTGTGAAAAGGGAAAGGAGAAAAATGGGGAAAACTTTAAAAATTTTTTGGATTTTTTTGCATGGTGATCATTACTGAACATACATTTTGTTTCGTTTATTTTTATTAGTTAATACTATCACACATGCAAAGATTTTCTGATTCTGCAATCTGCAAGCAATTAGCAGTACTTGTTTTGAACCCAGAGCTGAAGGGTGTTTCTTAGAATAGGCCTAACAAATGTCTGACAAGAGGAAAATTTCCTTTATTTTGCATGACTTTATTTATAAATATCTACATACCATCTGAATATTTCCCATAGATATAAATTTATGTATTAGAAATATGATCATAGCAAAGTAAATACCTTAGAAAATGGCACCAGGGATGAAGGGAAAACCTGGTTCCAAAGGTATCAATATGGAGATTTGATATGACAAGTTGTATGTTACTGAAACATGGTTCAGGAATGTGACAAGAAGGTTAGGTGGGCAACAAAGTGAGCAATACTATACTAGGAGTCAGTAAGACCTGAGGCCCAATTTCTGTATCAGATATTTACTAGCTGTGTGATCCTAGGTTAGTCATTTAACTACTTTATGCCCGTTTCCTCATTTGCAAAATTGCTATCATAATAGCACCCCCCACTCCCACTGTAGTGAGGATCAAATAAGACAGGATATAAAGTATTTTACAAATCTTTAAGTGTGACTACAAATGCTAGATATTTATTTCAGAACAGCCTACAGAAATGGCTTTAAAAATTCAGTCATTACACATATGGAAAAAGACACTGCTCAAACAAACCTAAAAGAAACCAGAACTTTAGGACATTTTCCAACTGAAGATTGTGTTTCTTGGGGAAAAAAGTGAAAATCAACAATTCTCTTTGCTGATGGCATAAATTTAAAAATGAAAGTTTTTGACCAGGATTTTAAGATTACCGATAAGTTCTCATACAGGGATCAAAACCAACATAAAAACTAGGAAAATTGTGGCATTTCACTAGAATCATGCTAAAAGGTATTAAAGAAAGCTTAACAGAAGAAAAATACTTGCTTTAAAACCCACTACTATGAAGTAGAGTCTACATAATTCATGGATGAATATGCAAACAGAGTCAAAAAGAATACTTTATGGCCACAGATCTTTACACAAGAGTTGTGTAGAACTTTGAATGAATTAATGCAGAGCAGAGTTAGCAGAAGAAGGAAAACAAGTTCTATAACTACAATATTAATTATAAATGGAACTCTGAAATTCAGACTTCAACTCTGATCAATGCAATGACCAATCATTACTCCAGAAGCCTGATAATGGTTCCCCTACTATTTCAAAAAGTAGTATACTAAAGGAACAGAATATGATGAAAGCATGGGCAAGGAAGTAAGAAGAGGGAGGGAAGACAGACAAGGAATTTGCAAATTACCCATAACTTTTATAAACATGCCAAGTCACTAATAAAAGAAATGTAAATAAGACAAGTTTCAAGGTTTCATTTCATTTCATATCCCATCAAATTAAAAAAAAAAAAAAGACTAAAACTGAAGATAGTCAAGGCTGATGGGCTATGGTACAGCAAAGTATGAGCAAATAATTAGTGGATTTGTGTATACATTCAGTCTGTTGTCCTTTTAATCCAGCAATTATACTATTAGATGTATACCCCCAAAGAAGTAAAAAACAAAAAATGAAAATCACAGCAGCACTTCCTGAGTTAGCAAACAAACAAACAAACAAAAAAAAAACACACCAAACCAAAAAAAAAAAAAAAAAACCAACACACACACACAACCCAGAAAAAAGAGAAATGAAAAATTATTGAAAAACAAGACAAAAATGTATATATCTACAACTCCCTCCCACCATTTACTTTGATATTTATAATTCATGTATTGTGTTGTAGGCCTTTCCTTTTAATTCTGAATCTATTTCATTCTGCTGCCCTTAAATTTTATGGATCAATTCTATTTACATAGACATTAATTGTGTATTTCCCTCCAACATATTCTCCTATACTCTCACTCCCAACCCTGCTCTATACAAGGTAGACAAAGAGAACAAAGCCAATTTACATTTGTTATCTAGAACAGCATAGGTCTGTTCCTATTGCCCTCCCCAACCTTTAATTACCTATTCCAATCCCTGATATTCAGTTCTTCAACTACCTCTTTTTTGAATTTTTCCTTTTTGATTCAATACCCAAATGTGTGCTTTATGATTATTTCTTCCTTGGATCTACCCTATTAAATGGTTTCTTCCTGTGCCTGCCCATTTTCTTAATGTGTTTAATGTATTTGTATACAACATAATGTATATTTCCAACTGTCCTATGTATAATTCAGAAAACAGTTGTGCTTTTTAAGAACCTCATTATCCTTCTTTCATTTTTGTATATCCTAATGAACTCTTAATGAAATTGTTAATTATTAATAACTAATAAAACTTTTTGTTTCTCTCCCTCATTTCTCCTAGCTAATTTTTTTATTACCGGCTCTTTTTGTCCTTGTGACATTTGAAGCCAATGGAGCCTTGAAGGACATTTCTTTCTTTTTATTCCATTTAGAAATCAAGTGCTTAACCAGAATCTGAGGCCCATCCAAATGCTCAAAAACCTGCTAACCTATTTGTTGAATTTCAAAGGTTCATTTTGTAAAAGAATTATACTTAAAATTAATAAGTTCAGTTGTAAACATATGGAATACAAGAGACATGACTCAATAATGGTTCATGTAAAAAAGAAAATCAGGCTAAAAATTCAGTGTGAGTTAATGGTATATTTATCCAATAAACCAAAGTTTTAAATTGTGTACTACATGCACTGTCCAACATAAGTACTGCTATATTTTTCTCACATTATACAGAATCTGGAATGTTTTACTCTGTGGAACTAAAGTTTTAAGAGTTAACAAAAATGATAGTGTCTAGTAGGAAAATTAGAATAGTGGAAAAATCTCTAAATATGATATATGAAGATCAATGGGAATTTTTTAATGAGAAAATATGCAATTTGTGGCCATGATGACATAATAGCTAACTCCTTACCCCTTGCACTACTAAGAATATGCTAATACAATAATGCCATATAATCATAATACTAATATTATTATGCTCCTTTAAATAAATATCTACTATGTTACCAGGCACTGCTATATTCTGGGGATTCAAAGAAAAATGAAAAAGTTGCTAGTTCAAATAAATAGCAGAATGAGCACAGAGCTGTTGTTTTATGTTTTACATTCTGTAAATAATTATAACATGATAGAAGCTGGCTTTCAGGAATTGACATTAGGTTTGTCAACAAAACATTCTCATACAGATACCCAAAATTAATTAGAAAGTTCCAATTCTTAGTACAGTCTAATTTTAATATGAAAAGAGATGTTAGATTGCTGAAAATTTTTCCATACTTGCTTGCTTTTGTTTTTGTTGTCCTGATTCGTTTTACTTTTTGCTTTTCCGTGGTTTCTACTGATTTGGGGTCACTTTCAACTGGTAATTCCTTTGAATTAAAAAGTAAAAAAGTGAGCTTAAACCACTGTAAGTACATTTATCACATTATGAAAACTAACAAAAAAAACTAAATGACAATTACTTTTAATATTGTTACATTCTCAGCTGTCAGCAATTGCCAGGATTATTTGGCACAAAGGGCAAAATTTTCAAATAAAAAGTGAGGCAGCTTTGTGTTTTTAATATACTTAAAATTGCCATTGGGGACATGCCTCAAAGGGGAAAAAATGTATTTTGAAGGATGAAAATCAGCAATAATATAATTCTTACCAGTTCTTTTACAATCCGTGAAAGTTCAGATGCCTGTTTTCGTGTGGTCCTCAAAGTCGGGGGTGAGAAGACAAACTGAGAGGACAAATCTGAAACTAGGCCTTTCAACTGTACAGTGGTTTCTATTTTTTGAGCTTAAAAAAAAAAATCATAAATACACAGTTAAATTTAAGTGCAAACAACTATGAATAGAAAAAAAAAAAGTTTAGAGAAAATAATGTTATAAAGCTGCAAGCACCTTCATCTATACCTGAAGCTAGCATTTATCCAAAAGTGTATTACATTTTAAATCATTGTCATAAAAGCTGTATTGGACAGAAGAGTGCAGCAGTGGGAATAATTCCAAGAGGCAGTGTGTGTGATAGGGTAGAAAGAACACTATACATGGAGCCAGAGAATCTGGGTTTAAAAACTTGATCTACATTACTAACTATTACCTCCATGATCTGAGATAAATCCCCTGAACTTTCTGGTCCTCAGTCACCTTATCTGTAAAAAGAAGAGTTGGACCAAAGGATTTCCAAGGACCCTATTTCCAAATCTATAGTTTTCTTTCCTAAAGTCATTTTAATTTGACTTAATCCTAATTGAGTAAGAGTTTATAATGTTTCAGACAACTAGAAAGCTGTTTAAATGTTCTACTCTGTTATTTTACTCTTCTCTACCCCCTAATCAATATTTAAGATCAATAGCATTAATATATTATTCATCCATGTATATTATCTGATTTATGCCTTTATGGGAATAAAATTAGATCAATGTCGTGACAAAGTTAAAAGTTTAAAACCTTTGTAACTCACTTTGGACTTTACACTATAATATGTAAAGATAAGCAGAAATGATGATGATGTCAACAAAGGGGCTAAGTAAGCAAAAGATATGACTGTGTCTCAAAGAAGCTAAAATCAAGGCTTATCATGGAGAAATCAAAATGGAACAACTGAGAACCAGATCTCTTTTGTACCTATATACAGACATTGTTATTGAAGAATCTGACTTGTCTTTCCTTTCTATTCATGAAAGAGATCTCCGAGATTAATACAAGTATTTCAGAAGGATATTCATTTATATACCTGTGAAAGAAAATTCTTAAATATACATCGTGATCATTGTGTATACCCTGAGGTGAGTTTTGACACCACCCCCATGTATTTTGCTTTTAAAAACACTCAGATTTAAAAACAAAACAAAAAAAACATCTCCCACAAATAGTAAAATGACAACTCAGGTCTTAGAAGGCCAAATTTTCTTTCTTTTACTAATCTAGTATTCATGACAATAAAAACTGGACATTTATTAAAACCGACAAAACTAGTATAAAACAACAGAGGCTTTTATAAGTACAAAATTCATGTTTTAAAGAATGCAAATAAATAAAACTTTATTTTACATAAAGTGCTTAGATTTACTTCTGATTTTACATAAATTCTCAAATTTACTTCTATGGTTCTCTATAACAACTCCCTTCTCTTATTTCAAATTTACTCAAAGGATGTATTTTAGAAATCACATAAAGATGACATTGCCCTAGAAAAACATCAACAGTTATTTTTTCCTCTCAATAGAAATTAGCTTGGTGTCTGTGCCAAATTTAACAGACATCATCAACATTTGTTGTCTCTTGCACCAAAAACCTGGTTTTGCCTTAAATAAAAACTCATTAGCCATTGGATAATATATCTAAATTTAATTTACTGACTCAGAATAAGGAAATAAAACTAAATTTCATCATAAACATTACCTTGGCAAATCAAAATGCACATAAAAAACATTGGACATTTAATAATTTTTGTTCTTTAAACATTTCCTAAGTGGAAGCAACTGTACTTTCCATCATACTTTAGGCAAGAACAAATTTAACTAATTACCCTAAAAGCTCTCTTCTACATTCAGTATGGAACATAACTGACATTCAAAAGAGAATTTACATGGGGGCCACAGAATTTAAACAACCTAAACTTTTTTTTGACTCTCCTAACTGATATACAACATAGCAAACAATTTAATGGGAAATTTTTTTTTCTACACAAATGTAACACCACATATGTCATATATAGCATGTGCATCACAGTGCTTAAGATATTTTAAGTTAGAGGATATAAAAAAGGAAAATTTTTCTAAGCCTAGAAAAGGACATTTTTGGAGTACTGTCATTGGAGAGGTTGAAAGTAGTTCTCAGGAGTTTTGAAACTAGTGTTTTTGAGGAAAAACTAATTATATAACTTAATTAGGGATATACAGGAAGTAATGAACAAAGCTCAATAACTCACTTTAAGAGACAAGAGAGAATGGGAAAAAAAGGAAAGGTGAGACTAGGGGCATCAAAATTAATTCAAGATAAAAAATATGTTGCTTAAAGCATGAAATAATATAATTAGTAAAAAAAATTAGTATATATTAAGTGGAAATATATACACAAAACTATTTGAGTTAAAAAAAAAACAAAAAAACTAGTTTTGGCTTATGAACAGCCAAAAAAAGTAAAGGGGAAGGGGGGAAGGGTAGGAACAATTAAAAATATATTTTAAAGTCCTTAGTGAAATGTATAGAAATGGTACCTAGCATAAATCATTTGGGAACATAATATATAAAAACCCAGTGATTTGAAAAAAGTAACTTTCAATCAGTAGAGAAATAAACCACAAGTACTAAAAGTAAATGAAACCAATTTTTAAAAAGTATAATCATTCTTAAATAATAAATTTTAGTTTTCATATAGTTAAGTCTTAAAACAATCCCATGCATGAAGGCTTATTTTAAGTTTTAGACTCTGAATGGAATTTATTTTGGTCTGATATCAAAAAAAATTGTGTACCTCTTGTCTTCCGTGTAACTTTTGAAACAGGTGAAGAAAATAAAAAAGACTCAGTTTGGGGGTCAGAAAAGTTAGGAAAAATAATTGTCTTGCTGGATCTAGTCCTTGTATTACGAGATGAGTTGGTCAATCCATTATCAGCATGCAGTATTTTTTTGCTTTTGGAGTCTTTGAGTATAATTTCTTCATCTGTGCTTCCTTCTGATATTGAAGGAAGTTTATTTTTTCTCCTTTGATTTCCAGTCACTTTTGTCAACTTTTTCTTAGAACTCAGTGGTGTAGTCGGTCCTTCATCTGATGATAAAGGATTATTTTCTAAAGTTAGTTTTCCTAGATTATTATTACCAGTTTTACTTGAGGTAATTCTTGTAGATCTTCTTGGGGTAACAGGAGTCTGTTTTATCTCAGAACTAATTTCTTGAATATCTTTATCCTCTGATGGATTTACTCTTTTTGGTCTGCCCCTTTTCTTAGGTGTAGCTGGTGTCTTGAACTCTGTTTCAAAAGTCAATTCAGATAAATCAAGTTTAGAGTGCTCTGGAGATGAGGTGTTATTCATTCTCCTTCTGCTTCTCCCACTCTGTTGGACAGGGTGCTTCTCTTCATTGGATGCACCATCTTGATTAGGACCAACATTTTCAGAGAGTTCCATATCAACACTTCTCAATTTCTTCCTACTTCTGCCAGGACTGACTGCTAATTTAGCTTTCTCGTCATTTAATAATTCACTACTTTCTGGCTCCTCTACAGATTTTTTTGTTCTTCTCAAAGTTCTTCTTGTAACAGTAGCTTCTTTACTATAGGGAGTTTCTTCATTTGATGATTCAGAAAGCTGAGACGATTTCATCCTTAATTCTCTCCGGGAAGTAGTGGAGTCTTGTAATTCCTGTTCAATAGCAATTTTTAATGTATTCAGATTAACATTTTTTTTCCTTCCTCTCCTAGGAGTAATAGAATCCTGGGATATTTTCTGAGAATCTGCTTCAATTTCAGCAAAGGCACTTTCAGATATCTCAGATTTTTCTTTTGTTTTTCTGGTACTTCTTTTTATAGCAGAAAGTTCTAGTATTTCAGGTGTTGGAATGTCTGCAGATTTTTCCTCAGGTATTGATCTGGACTTAAGATTTTTGATGCTTTGCCCTCTTGTTCGTATTCTGGAAGGTATCATGTCAATGCCTTGGCTATCTAACTCTACTAGACTTGTTTCCTTTTCTGTCTTGGTGGAACGCATTACCTTTTGAGTTATTAAAGGCATGGTTTCAAGGATAGTTTGTTCCACTGAATCTGAAGCAAATTCTTTACTCCTTGTGTCTTTAATGACATCTAGTAAATTTTCAGCAATAGCTACTTTAATTGGTTCTGGCACATATGGTAATGTCTCCACATCATTTTGGGACTCTTGATCATTTATTCTGACAGATGCCAAACCTTCAACATGCCCATGTTTATCACTGTCATTTTCTTTCTCAGCTGCTGTATTAGCTGTTTTAGCTGACACATCAGATGTGACACAATCTCCTGTTTCAACTTCTCCTTCTTCACCTTCCAATATCAAGGTAAAGTTGCTCTGAGCCACAAAAAGCTCTCCATCCACTTCAGCCATATCACACTCAACAGAGTCTTTATTATCAGGTAAGCCACAAGTGAACTGTTGTTCAATGGTATCAAAGTTATATTGAAGGTTTAGAGTTCTTGAAGGATACAACTCATTCAATGAAAGTGTCCCAGCCTCTTCTCCTGATGTCATGGTTTCAACTTTTTCATGTTCAATCACCTAAAATATATTAAAATATAAAATCTGTTAAGAAACATTTCCACAAATTAACTCAAAGACTTAACAAGGGTCTCGGAATCAGTTTTACCCTAACTTTTTAATCACAAACTAGATAATCAGATAAACTATATAAGAGATACACCTACAAAACACATAATCAATCATGGGAGTTTGCACATTTTAGTCAATAAAGCTAAATAGGAAAATTTTTGTTTCCGCAGCTGGACAGATTGTATCCTTTAGAAAAAATAGCTTCAATTTCTAAAGTTTTGTAATAATAGTTATGAGGAGAATGAAGAGCACTTAAAATACTATTCTACTGAAGGGGATAAAAGGTAAAGAGTACAGGAAGAGAATCTAAGGGAAAACAAAGTACTTCATTTCATTAATTTAATCAACATTTAATTAAGCTCATACAAACTAAGTTTTGGGAAAAATACAAATAGTAAATAAGACAAGGTCGCTGCCTTCATGGAGCTGATAGTTTAGTAGAGTTATCCATATACAATAGACTATAACATAATATGAACATAAGGGGTATAAAGTACTATGTGAGGTGTCTCAGCAGAGGAAAGAGAAAATATTACTTCCAAATAATCCCCATATGACTTAACAACTATTCATACTTTCTAAATAGAATGATTCCCATAAGGTTGAAGAAGAGTTCACCTACATATAAGCTCCCTTGGGCTAGCCTCAATCCTCTTCCCTTTGGCTGGGACTGCATAAACCATGAAATTCCTAAGGCTTTCAAGTTGAGTACCTCTCTTCTAGGGGTTTGGTGGAAGAAGGAATGGTCCTTGCATTTACCTTTTGGTAAGGGAAGGGGAGAAAAAGGAGGAAGTAGAAACAATAGAGATCTCCTGACCAAGTAGGTAGAACATTATTACCCATCACTGAGAACATAGCCAGTTTCCCATTTCCCAAACATTCAGTTAGAATAATAGAATGGCAATTCTTAGGAATAAAATTTCTCTCCCGTTCATGCCATCACCACAATTTCATCAGCATTTCAATTTCAACTTGAAGAAATGCGGATTCAGGTATACTCTCTTTTTGTTAATTAGTAAAATATAGCTAAGTGCCATGGATTTGGCTATTCAGGATACCATGAAAGTGACCAGACAAATCATTTTTAAAAAGAGCTAAAACATCACAAATGCATTAGTTTTTAATAGAACAAAAAAATAAAATAAAAAAGGTTTCATTTGAAATGCTTTATGCCCGCATGTCATTGATGTCACTACTGCCCCCCTGAAAAAAGATTGACTTGATAGGATTCCAAAAACTAAAAATCATAACAAACAAAAAAACCCCTCAAAAGGTTCTTAGTATAAACAAATTCAATAATATCTGGTTGAATACTTCAGTAGAATAAAAATCATTCTGAATTATTTTTTCTTGTATATAGTCACTAACTGATTATGTCTAAAAACTTCAAGTATCAATTGGGTACCAAGAAAAAAACTTCTTCATAGACGCTGATTTTGTTGTTTGATAACCTCTTAATTTTCATAAAATTGGAGGTATAAGGAAATGGTGATTCAATTTTTCTGATCAGTATATATTACTCAAAAGGTAAACAGATACAATATATAACAGAAACACACTCCCTCATTAATAGTATGTAATAAATTATCAAAACTAAGATGGAAAAAATGGACAGATCCAACTGACCTCATATAGATAGTTCAAAATGTGGGAAACATTTTCTTACATGAATTTCTTGAGATTCACTGTCAGAACTGTCAGAAACTGATGGTTTTTCTTCTGGTAAATTAGCATTTTCTTTTGGTGCATCAATCTCTATTTCATAATCTTCCTTTAAATCTAAGGCTATTTCTTGTTTGAATGTATTTTCAAAGATGTTGGTTGTAGGAATTTCAGAAGTAACAGGCCCAGAACTTTCACTGACATGGAGGACACTCATCACAGCTGAAAGACAGGGATAATCATTAATTATCTAATTTGATGAATATGAAATTGGGAAGAAGAAAATTTACTGGTATTCAACTTATTTTTAAAACTTATATAATCCTCAAGAGTAAGCTAGTTTTATGAATAATATCAACCTCTTTTCTATCACTGACATTTCTTCCTAAAAAAAGCACATAAGCTGAAATGTACTTTGCATTTTTTCTTTCAACTACCACTTTTGATTAAAACATAAATACCTTTTTTGTTTCAAACAATAATATGACTTGTGAACTAAGGAACTCAAATGCCTGTCCTTTAACCAGTCATTAACCAGAACTGTTGAAGTTCATTTAACACGTCCCTTTTGGCAAATGGATATCCTGATTCAAATAGTATCATGTCACAAAAGGTTTACTCCAGACTGGTTTTTTCCCCTTGGCGAACAAAACAAAACAAAAACCTGGCTCATTTTCTTATGCAAAAGAGAATCCAACTATTAAGAAAGAATATAGTCTTTTGTCCCATGTTTATGTAAACATCAGTGGTACCCTCATCACTCTTCAATATTACCTTTTTCTTATTTTTAATTTCTTCTCTTTCTCCAAAACTACTGCTGAGAGTAGGCACTATCAGTCTTACCCTTGCTATTGGCACTTAATGCAAAAAAGCTTGCTAAATTTCTGTCCTAAGGTTACATTTCACTCTCATAACTATAGATAAAATCAGTTTCTTAGATTTTTAAAAAATCTGTACAGCCATAAATGACTAGATGAACAAAGAATGGAATAATTGTCACGGCCTAACTTGGCTCAGGTAGCTTTGCCAGCTGTGAATTAATGAACTGGCCGACTCCTTTTTGTATATCATACAGCAGCAATGCCTACAAGTATCATGCCAAAATATTATCTACCAAATGCTATGACTAATATTGTGAAAAAATAGAGAAATGACCAACGACACTTTTAAAATAAGAGTGTATATATTCTTCTTACTTTGCCATCCTTCAACTAAAAAGAGAATGGATAGAAAAAGAGAAAACAAATAGGTACGATTCTTCCCACTCTCCTCTGTTCATTTCTTATCCCAAAGAAAATAAAGGCTTTATTTCCAGACAATACTAGAATATATCTGACTAAACTTTTAGAGTATTATAAACTGCACAATACATACATTCATTATTTGCTCCTGTTATTCCAACTGTAGTAGTACATATTTCATCAGATAATTGTTTTTCATCCAAAAGTGGCAACTTGGGCTCCTGGGTGAAGATTTCCCTTTTGAAACAGAATCACAGTATTGTGTTAAAATGTTCAATACATGTGTTTATGGATTTATGTGGCTTTTGTTAATTCTATGTTTATGATAAAATACAAGAATAAAAACATATCAGAGATGCTGAAAGTTTAAATGATCAAAACCTTCATTTAACAAACTGTGGATGCAAAAGTTAAAATAATTTCAATTAATATTATTATGAATTGCAGGAGCTATATACAACTCTTTATAACATTTTCCCTCACTCTTATTTTCTCTTACTTCACTATGTGCTTACCAATTATAGTAACATCAGTTGTTACTGTATTTTCATATAAAACAACATATTCAATAGTAATAAAAGTAAATTCTTTTTTACTCAATAAATTTACTAGGTGCCATATATTGTGTGAGGTACTGAGAATGCAAGTACAAAAAATGAAATAATAACATTTTTTAAACTTTAAAACACCATTACTGAACGTGCAAAAAAGTTGACATGCATTAAGGTTCTGGTTTAAATTGTTACGTATGTATTCAATTCTAGAAATCCATGGCAAATTTCTTGATTCAACAACTGTTTATTAAACGCCTTGCACAAAGCACTGTGGGAGTGGGGGGAAAAGTATTAGTACATGGTCCCTATTAATAAATATCAGTGGAAAAGGTTTTGGATAGGTAGTCATGAGGACCTAGAAGTAAAATACACCTATCAATCTATGCAACTTTTAAAATGAACGCTAGATATAAAACTTACTCCTAAATCTGTGATACTCTGAACATAGTGAGAGATAAACTTAGAATAACAGGAAGTCTTAAGGGCTATTCTAAGAGCTGAATTTGAGTTGCAGTTCCATCACTTAACCTTGGATGAGTCGCTCAATCTCAGTATTTACATTTTTTCAGTACAACAGAGAATACTAGCACCAACCACACCAGCATATCATCTTTTTAGATGTTCAATAATAGTATTTTAAAATATTTTTACCTTTTATTCCTGTACCTTCATTTATATTTAAAGTATCTTTTAACATTAAAACTCTTTATAATCTGGCATATCATTAAGAATGTTGCACTGCCCAATGTCATTTTACCTCATTTTACATTATTGCAACATCATGAAAATCCATTTTTATATCACTATACATTTAGTTTATGAAACTGTTTTCTGGGATCCAATTAACAAAATTAGTCAAGGTATTGATGGCAAATAATGCAATGTCATATACACATATGAATGAGATAGATTATTAGAAGTAAAAACAACAACAACATATATACAATCAGTACTATAAAAGTATCTAGATGGGATGGATTAGAACAGAAGACTGTATTTCTGGGGTAAATGAGAGTGAAGTATGAACAGATCTAGAGGACATTCTAGATTGAGAGAATACTATTACCAAGAACTAAGAGACAGGATAAAGATGTCCTACCAGGTTAGAGTGGAAGGTTTTCCTTGGGGAATGGTGGGAGATAAGGAAATATAGTAACTGAGGGGCTGAGAGTTGTAAATATTAATCTGAAAAGTTGAGACAGGAGAGAGACATAATACACACACTTTATTTTAAGAAAAGCAATATGGTATCATTATACTAGATGGATCTGAATTACATGCATGGCCATCACAAAGTTACTGTAAAACCAAGATGACCAAGGCCTGGTATAGGCTGGGAGCAGAGATCTTTTGATGATCATATGTGATCATAGATTTAGTGCAAAAAAGGTCATCAAAAGCCAACTAGTCTAAGCCTATTAAAGAGAAGGATATTTAGGCCCAGGGAGATATACTGACTTGCCCATTGTCAAAAATGTAATAAGAGACAGAGGTGGGAATTGAATAGCAAGTCCTCTAACAATAATCCATTAATTTTTTTCCTCTACAAACATCTCTTCTGTTCTGCCTCCTCTGTTCCTTAACTAGGATGAGTTAAGACAATGAAAGTTTAGAATGGCGCAATGGATAGAGTGCTGGGATTGAAGTCAGGAAGACTTATTTTGAGTTCAAATTTGGTCCTCAGACACTTACTAGCTGTGTGACCTTAGGTAAAGTCACTTGATCCTGTTTGCCTCAGTTTCTTCATCTGTAAAATGAGCAGGAGAAGGAAATAGCAAACCATTCCAGTATCTCTGCCACAATAATCTCAAATCGGGTAATGAAGAATCAAAGTATAGAAAGAGTGATGGTGCTACAATCAGCAATACTAGGACCAAATTGTATCTTTGGCATACTAGATGTGCTATCTTGAACAAATCAGTTAGCTGATTCTCAAGGAAATATGGAGCACATATTTACTAAGTCATAAATAAAATGCTGATCTATCTAGGAAGAACATGTTCTCATAATCTTCATTATATGGCATCACAGAGCTTTCGTTATTTATGTATTAAGATCTGAACCTACTGGTTGTTAAAAGGAATTCCCACAGATATTTCCTGTATAAGCACATAAGCAAAGAAAATGAGGAAATCATATAATGGATTTTAAATGATATATAAACGATTTGGATATAGACTATAAGAACTAACTGCATTAGCTATTTCTTGTCCTTAGCATGAATAAGTGATTCTTCACAATGATAAAGTTTCATAAAACAAAAATCTTTAACAAAAAAGATCTGTTTACCTTGTAATAGCTATGAAAGCAGTTTTTCATTAGCTAATTAGGCTTCATGAATAGTTACTATGGTACAATTTTTTAAAGTCCAAAAGATTTTAAACTTATTTAATGAGTCACTCAATTCAATACACAATAAAAACAAATTACAGTACCGAGCAATAAGACAATTTTGATAATCTTGTGCTGTTAACTGTAATGTGTATTTTTGATCTTGAAGTAACAGTTTAGGTCCCACCTCTTCCACAAAGCCTTCCCCAGCTACTCCAATTCATACTGATCTTTCTTCTGTGAACTCCTGAAGCACACAATTGAGCACATTATTATAGATGAGATGAGACTATTTAGTAATGATACTGATTTTCATGTATGCTTTGGGGAATTAATATCACTACCTTAGGTGTTCCAGGGACTATTATTTTACTTTCTTTAATTTTTATGGAGCATCTACTAAATCTTGTGCTGACTTGTTCTCCCCCCAATATTGCTAAAAGAATGTAAATTCTATGTATTTTGTCCCCTGAAGAATTTATGGAGAGTGAAAGGAGATGGTAGTTTCAGGAAGAAGCAAACAATACATATGAATTCTTAATATATCAGCCTGAATCAAAACCAAAACCAAAATACTCCCCCATAAAACCTATCAATTAGAAAATGGGGTTAACAGGTATCCCTATATAGATGGATAAGCTTATACTTATTCACATATTAGGTTATCCCCAGAGAATCTGTTCAACATTTAGTTGAAAAAATGAAAAGAATTTTAATTTGGAAAGAAGATGAGGATAATTTTGGAGCCTTTATTGAGGGGTTACTGGGAATCAGAGATACAAGGCAGCATGAAATAAACAAACAAATAAATAAATAAATAGGAAAAGTAGATAGATCTGGCCACTACCCATTTTTTCCAAAACAAAATAAAGCAACATTTTTTCTAAATTTTTCTGTTTGGTCATCCCTATCTTTTCTATTTCTTAACAATACTATATTATATTAGAAACTGAAGTACAAGGACTTCATGCATAAGAGAATTCTACTATCATATAAGATGCATTTAAAAATGTTATTTTACATCACAATCTTGTTGGTTCACACCAGCCATTTTGTACTGGCACCATACTATATATTGTACTCTCCACAGTATATTGTACTATAACAGGAGCCATATGAACTTTCTGATTAAAATCAAGAGATAGCAGTGTCCAGTTTGGGAAAGAAAATTGGCAGCAATAGTGGGACTAAATCTTGTAATGTGATCATGCTTCCTATACTGGTGTACTAGTCGGAGAATGTATAGTACTCAATTGAACTCAATTGAAGTCCTTCTTAGAGTCAAAGAAAAGAGAAATAAAGAGACTAAAAATTATGGACTGCTTTTGGAAAGAAAGCTTTTCCTCCAACTAAGCAAATCTATCTAGAGAAAATTTACTACAATCAAAATGAAGACCTCAAAGATTTAAGTAAAATGTAGTAAAAGCAAACACTGTTTTTGAACAACATCCTTTTTATGTTTATCATCTTATTAAAAAATTTCCCTTAAAATCTTTTAGTGGCTTGATTTTTTTTTTTTTTTGGGGGGGGGAAGATATTGTGTGTCAACTGAGGTTAAATAAAACTTGCCTGGGATCACACAGCTAATAAATGTTAAGTGTCTGAGGCAGCATTTGAATTCAGATCTTCCTGACTCCAGGGGTGCTCTATCCACTGAACCTTCTAGCTGCCCCTTGGTTTGTTTTTTACAATATTTATTTTTCTTCAAAAAACTTACCTTTCCTGTTCTGATAAGGCACAAGGTGAAGATTCAGAAACTTGAACAAAGCTTGGGGGATTTAATTCTGAAATTTCAGCTACTGAAACTGAGACCAATTTGTTTTCATCCTCTTTCAAAACACCTGTAAATTACAAATGGTTAATAGTTACCTATCTTCCACCACTTATTTATGTAAAAGTTTAGTATAATTTTCTTTGGAAAGACAATATAATATAATCATATAACTATAGAGTAGAAATTAGGAAGAAATTCGTCCTGCTTCTGTTACTAAACTAAAACTTTTGAAAAATCATTTAATCTTTTTGACTTCATTTTCCTCATTTGTAAGATGAACCAATTAAGGTACAGGATAGTAAAGATCCTTTTCCAGCAGGAACTTTCTATGCTTTTATTAAATTAAAATGGAAAATTTTAATTTGCAACTATGATACTATTTTATATTAATGTCATTTATATGATTTCACTTTCTAGATAGTGAAAATAACCTTAATTTAAAATTTTAGTCCTTTTTTCTTTTAAAAATACAATGAACACAGCATTTAACCTTTCTAATGATTTATTGTAATCAGAACCATAATAAGGTTTGGAAGACTGACTCTTCAAATTAAATAATTGGAGACTTTAATTTAAGTTATTTTCCTAGCTTTTCCTCTGTTTCAGAGGTAATAAAACAGCTGTTATTTCTTGTTACTTCAGTTTCTACTTCATTTCTGATTTGCTGCTTTTAATCTACTAGTGAGATTAAGAAATCATATAATCACATTTGTTAAAACTATGAGATCATAAATACCATATAATATTTTATGCAAGATGCTATGGTTACAGACATCACCAGATTGTGCTTCTTGTTCAAATTCTTCAGCAATGGGGAAAAAAAAAGAATTTCCCCAAATCTATTATTATTTTCACAAATGATAAGTTTTCTTTAGAACTTGAATTTAATGGGCAAAGATTTCTATATTGTCAATATATTAGTCAATAGATTAAACAACATACCAATTTGCTCTTCTGTCCCTGAAGAGAGTTCTGTTGGCCCAGTACCTTCGTTGTCATTCTCTTCCTTCTGTATTTCCAAATTACCAGTTAAATCAGCTGAATTGTTTGCTGGCTTAGAAAAAATGAAAATAACATCATCATCATCCTCCTCCTCCTCCTCCTCTTCTTCTTCATCATCATCATCATCATCATCATCATCATCATCATCAACATCTTCATCCTCTTCTTCTTCTTCATCATCATCATCATCATCATCATCTTCATCTTCATCTTCAATGTCATCTGGCAATGGAGCAACCTCATATCCCAAGGTGGTCTGGGGAAAACTGGTGTTCTCAGTAGTCATTTCTATTTTCTCTGTGTTTTCTATGGGTGAATTCTGTGTTAATTCAATTGTCTCTTCTTGATCCTCTTTTTGTCCACTAGGGACCAAAGATGAAGTCTTATTTTTGCTCTTCAACCACACAGTCTCTGAATGAACTCCACATTTATGCAAAGGTGAGGGCACAAACAATTTTGCTTTATTGTCTTCTGTAACCTTTTAAATTAAAAAAAAAAATTAAGGAGTTAAATTTTCAAGTAAAAATAATGTCAATCAAAGCTACATAAAATTGTCTGATGGTTAGTTAACTTTACTTGGGTAAGACTAGTATGGTGCTTCCCCCAATTTGGCCAGTTAATGTTCCTACTTTTCTGCCTTCTAAAACTCTGCCTCACATTTGCCTTTAGGGTTGTCTAAAAAAGCTATGACTTATGAACCCAAAACAGAAATTTTAATATTGCAATCTTCCAAAAAGCGAGATATTTTTGAGTATGTGAACTTCAAATCACATTATAATGCAAACTATCAAAGAGATCAGAAATGATATGCTTATATAATTTAGAAAGATAACCACTGAAAAAGTTGGGGGGGGGAATTTTCTGGATGTAAAGAGAAAAGACAGTCTAGACTCCAAGAAACTGTTTTTTGAGAAGGAGAGTTGTGTAAAATTTAAGAGTGTTAATAGGCATTTTAAAAAGTACTGCATTTTATAACATGCTGAAAAATTTCTGCACAATCAAAATTAATGCATCAAATCTAGTAAGTTGTTCCCATGAGAAAGCCTTTTTCCAACAGATAAACAATGACTAGCCACTGGGCTTCAGGTTACTAATAAGAGACATTAAAATACAACAACCTTTACACCCAGCAAAATGGCAAAAAAGACAAAAGACAGAAATAGTTAATGTTGGAGGTGTTCTGAGAAAATAGGAACATTAGTGCACTACTGGTAGAACTGTGAATCATTTGTGAATATTATCATGAATATAAATCATGAAAATAAAGTAACTAAAATGTTCCTAATTTTTGGCCCAGAGATTTCAGTACTAAGCTTATACCACAAAATAGGTTCCCACACATATACCAAATTTATAGTAGCACTTTTTATGACAATAAAGAACTGGAAATAAAGTGCATGGCCCATTAATTGGGGAATGGCTAAGCAAAGTGGCACATAAAATTAATGCACTATCACTGTGATGTCAATATGCAGAGGATAGAAAATCCCACTATAAAGGTGGGGAGGTCCATGAGTGTGGTATATTGTCTGTTTTAGACTTTTTGATGTATTAATTGAATATGCTGATTTTTTTCTTTTAAAAAATTATTTACAAATTAATAAAACAAATGGAATGGTTCTGAAGAGAAAGGAGAAGAGCACCAACAATTACATTAATAATTTGTTTAAAACAGCAATAACTACTGAGAGACAGTGTGATAGAGTGTAGATAGATTGACACATTCTGACTGAGTGACCCTGGATTCACTCAGTCTCTCAATGCTTTAGGCAATTCTCAAGATTTTTATGAGTTGCAAAATCAGTTATTTTGATTTGGTAGAGTTTTCTCATCAGAGAATTCCCTATGTCAAAAAAAAATCACAAATTTAATCCCTATCAATAAATTATCATGTAAAAGCATGAGATTAATGTGAAATTCATATCAATTCTTTTCTCTGCTTATAAAAAACTGGCTTCAATGCAAAATCATCTTTTCTTCCCACTAGAATAGCCCAGAAACCAAGTTCCATTCCTAATTTACAAGGAACATTACACAGGTCATAAATGTACTTCCTAAGAAAAAAAGCATCAGGACCAGATGGATTTACAAGTGAATTCTACCAAACATCAAAAATCAACGAATTTCAATAGTAAATAATTATTTGGAATGATAGGCAAAGGAGTTCTATATCAAATTTCTTTTATTTTTCCTAAAGCAGAAAGAAGAAAACCAGAGTAAGAAAATTATAGACCAATTTCACTAATGAATAAATGCAAAAATGCTGAATAAAAATACTAGCTAGGAGACTACTATAATATACCACACAAAAATTATACATTATCACCAGGTGAAATTTATACTAGGATTACAGGGCTGGTTCAATATAAGGAAAATCACCAACATAATTGATTTTTATCAATAACAAAAGAAACAAAAACCCTATGATTATATCAAAAGATACACAAAAGGCATTTGATCAAATACAATACTTAAAAACATTTGAAATAAAATGATGGAGGGAGAGAAGACAGACTTTTAAGTTGGAGGCACTTAGACCATAAATACAACTTTTACAATAATAAATTTAATAATTTAAAAAATAATAAAAAGGATAACAAAAAAGGAAATCAAATAATCATATATACATTTTTCATCACCACCAGTTTAACTTTTAACTATTTTAATAAAACTACTGCTTTAACTACTATATAGAGTTATAAGGGAAGTACTAAATAAAATACACTGCAGTAAATAAACATAATGTATAATTACCTCCACCAAACATTCTCCAGTATTCCATTTTGTAGTTACATCTTCTTCCATGAAGGAGATCCTAGTTTCTTTTGCACGTGGAGTAGGGGTTACAGATCTTCCAGGGGATCCAGAAGGAGATGCTAAAGGTGTTGTACGAAGACTAGATCTTAAGATGGAATGAGGCGTAAACTCAGGCAATCCAGCAGCAGAAATAGATGTAGCCAAAGCTTTAGCTCTCTATAGGAAAAGAAATAAAATTTCACTGTTAAAACCCACTTTAAAAATCGATTTTCATAAATATATGTGGAAAAGCACTCAATTCAAAAATGATGTGTTTCAATTCAAACCAAATAAGTTAATTAAAATAATTAATCAAAAAGTTCTAATGCTAAAATATTTCTGAATAAAAAAATTGTGTTACCTTTATTTTCTTATTATTGGTGTTGCTAATAATACTAGGATAATTTGAAATGAAATCAACAAAATGTTGGGTGTATTTCCCAAAAAAACACTTTATTCAATAAAAATGTACTTCCCCCAAATTATCTTTAAAAAAAAAAAAATAAAAAGTACTTCCAAAGTTCGTGAAAATAATTTTTCCTTTAGCATTTTAAAATATTCTTTCTGTGATCCTCTTTAAAATATTAAGTAATTTACAAACTGAATAGTGCAAAGACACATAAACTTCAGCCTTCATCCTAACCAAAATATCATGAATTTAAGTAATTGTGAATTAATAAGAATTTTTACATACAAATACAAAGAACAATAAACTTGAGTTTAAAAAGTATTTCTGAATCACTTGGCTTAATTTATGTAAAATATAAACAATTATGGCCCATCAATCAATGGCATATATTTCTCTACTTTCATCTTAAATTACCTAATTTTAAAAAATGGTTAAAATGGAGAGAATATTCAAACTAAAATTAAGCTTTCTGAGGTCAAAGACTTAAAAGAGTACTTTTTATTCTCTTAGAAAACGAACAGGATCTTGCACATGGTAAGCCCTCGATAAATATTTATCGAATTTGGTGAAAGCGAAAAAAATCTCCCAATAAAAAAACACTTTGAATTTTTTATGGTGCTTTAGATGGACTGTTAGGTGGTACTGTGGATAGAAGGCCAGGCCTGGAGTCAGCTCATCTTCCTAAGTTAAAATGTGGCCTCACAAACCAGCGTATAATTCTAGGCAAGTCACTTTTAACCCTATATACCTTGGTTTTATTTTATAGAGCTGGAGAAAGAAACAGCAAATCGTTCCAGTATCTCTGCCTCAATAATCTCAAAGGGAGTAATGAGGAGTCAAGACACAACTGAAATGACTGAACAACTAACAAGGCAAAATCTCAAGTTTTCCTGACTATGACTCCAATGTCCATTTTGGGACACTGGAATTTCAGGTAGATATGAACCAAAATCAAAATCACTCTTCTAGAATTCGGCAGGACAAGAAAAATATAAATCAAAGGAAAAGGAAAAACTGTTTCCTTTAAAATAGGTGTGTTTATTTTTAAATTGGGGGACAAAACATGGACTCCATTTTACAAAAATGAGACATTCTGTATGCAACAGATTTATACTTATATCCAGAGTAGACTAATCTAATGACTGGCATAGAGTAGGCACTTAATGCTGGTCCCATAATTTTGGAAATCAATCTAGTTGCTCTTCCAAATTCCCAAATTTTGATGAAGGTACCATCATATTTCCATTGTCCCAGATTTGTAACTTTCATTTTTCTAGACTCTTCTTCTTACTCTTCTGTATCCAAACAGGTGTCAAACTTTGCCATTTTAACGTCTACAATACATCTTGCCTTCATCATCCTTTGCCTAGATTTTTTTCCTAAACAGTATTTTATTTTTCCAAATACACATAATTTTCAACATTCATTTTTTGTTAGGTTTTTGATTTCCAAATTTCTTCTCCCTCTCTCCTCTATGCTCCCTAAAACAGCAATCTGACACAGGTTATACATGTACAATCCTTTTCAACATTTTCATATTTATCATGTTGTACAAGAAAAAAGAGACCCAAAGAGAAAAAACACACAAGAAAAGTAAAGTAAAGAAATTTTAAAAAGGTGAAAATACTATTCTTTGTTCCACACATTCAAATCTTTATTTATAGTTGTCTCTCTGAATGCAGATGGCATTTTCGATCTGAAGTATATTAGAATTGTTTTGGAGCACCCTCTGCCATCATTTTAACAATAAACACCCTAATAGTATTAAGTACTCTTGCCTCAAGTCTTTCTCCATTCCCCGTCAGAATAAGTTGACCATCTTTATTACCTTTAGTCTAAAATATAATCTCTTCTATTTGATTTTTAAAGCTTGGTCCAAATTGACCTTTCCAGTATTAAGTCATTTCCCCCCCTTCCTCCCGATCTTTATGGCACAGACAAGCTCATCTTCGTTTACACTGTGCTTTATGCGCTATTCATTCCATACACCTACAATGCATACCTACCTTAAATTAACTTGGCTTCATTAAATTAAGTCCCCTCATCTTAAAACACAGATCAAGCAATATCTTCTGCATAATTCTTCTCCAATTTCCCCAAATACAAGTGTAGTATTACTTTAACTCCTTTATATATATATATATTTGTTCTATATTTCTGCTCTATGTTTTTATATGTACTCTTGAATTAGCTCCTTTCAAAAGCAGGCATTCTTCCTTCACATTTGTACCTCTGCACTAAGCCCAATGCCCATAATATACTTATTACTTGCTACTCAGGCATTTACCTAGTAATTTAAAATATTCAGAACATGGCCAGGAACCCATTCTCTCCATGTATTCTACAGTTGATTATTCTTTTTTTCAACTGTGACAAGCTCACATCTCCACACATTAGACTCCCTACATCATTAGAAATAAAAGTCTTTTCTTCTGTTAAAGCAGTGGTAGGAACTTTTTTTCTGCCAAGGGCCATCTGGTCATTTAAAATATCATTAGACGGCCTTACAAAATCAACTTAAGAGAACTGAAGCAGTGGGAGGTTGCTGTAAGCTCTCAGCTGATCACTGCTTGCAGTAGCCTAAGAAAATGATTCCCCACCCCTTCATTAAACAGTGGAAAGCATCCCTCCCTCCCTCCCTACTTCCCCAAACCTTTCTTACTCTGGAATCCTAATTTACAATATAGTCATTTAGAAGTCCCTCTTCTGGGGCTACATCTGATACATCTAATTCCTGGACAGCAGGATCATCTTTCAGTCTAGCATCAAATGATACTTTAAGCCCTGCAGTGCTTTGCACATCTGAATGAACCAATAATGGAACTTTATAATATTTGTAATTTTATGTAGCAGCCTGAGGAAGCAGCATTTTTTCATTTTTCTTTCTTGGGGCTTTCAAGATGTAGAATTAAATTTCTTTTTACCTTCACCACAAGAGGTGTCTCAAGCAAAGTTAATTCAGATGCTCTTCCAAAGTTCTCGGGAAACCCAGTTAGCTGTGATGTTGACGGTAATGAATCAGATGTTATATATACCATAGCTCTTGCTGGAGTGAGCTGATTATATTCCAAATTAGGAGAGGGTTGAGGAATAGGACGAACGACCAAATCCAATAGTCTATATAAACAAAAAAAGGTATAAAATGGAAATGCATTGAATTAATAATTTGTTATCAAACACCTATACATCCATTTAAATTACATGTAAATTTACTTTTGATATATGAAATGCTATAACAAGTCACTTCTTCCAAGTTTCCATCATCATTCATGGGCCATTTGTTCTTATACAGCTCATCTCTTACAAGGAATGCAATTAACAATACTCTTTCTAATTCAGGATTTTTCACTTTGTATTATTAAATAATTATTTTCCTCATTTTTGGTCTTCATGGCCCTATAATTCTATTCCATTAATGTACTATAATTTAGTTAACTAATCATTTATAGCTGAACATTTTCCTCAAAGAATAAAAATAAAAATGGCTATAAATCTCCAAAGGGGTAGCTTTTTTTTTTTGTCATTTCCCCCAAAATGGAATTATACTACAAGATTACTTTTCCAAAGAGATCCTATTTTACCAGTTCCTAATTTCATCACCAATGAATGACAATCTATTTCTATATTAACTTGATAATTTCAATTGTTTCCTTTGATTAATAAGGTCAAGCATCTTAAAAGATACTGTTTGCTCTTGAAAACTGTTCATAATCCTTTTGCTGATTAAATGTAATTTTTCCCTTAATCTTATTTAACAATTTATTGAACATTAATCTTTTTATGTATTTGGAAGAATATAAGATATTGCCATTTCATTTATTCATTACATTAATGTTTCTATTTTTAACAAGTTTCAGATAGTTTAAAAGATAACTAACGTTTATTAATGTGTAAAATAGAAAACTGTCTTCCTCAAAAGGTAAACTGATACTGAATTAGATGTGTAAATTAAACAATTAAATAATCCCAATTATGTCTTGCATTAAAGACGTAGGTGAAATGTAATAAGGGGATCTTTCACATAAATGTCTGTTTGAATCAAAGAGAGATGTTGTAAGCAACTATTTTGAAAAAGGCAAAAAATTCCTTTCTCATTGGGTTAATATGGTCTATTTTTTTCCCTGGGCCTTTTAACAACTTATCAGTGTTTGAGACTTTCTCCAGCATCAGGAATTTTCTTATAAGAAAAAGAAATTATACTCGATGAGGGAGAGTGTGCTTATAGAAAGAACTTAAACTATTAGAATATTCTAGTCTTATCCAATTTTTGGGTCATTAATTCTGAAAAATATTAGGACTTGACATTCTCCCTGCTTAGTATTAATATTAAGTAAAATATTAGTAAATATTAATAAATTTACTATTTATTAATAAATACCATGTCATTAAAAATAAAAGCTTTGACTGAAAAAAATGGTACAGTAAAATCAGAAGCTTATAGAAAGGCACTATGACAGCTATGAAAAGAATCTGAAATTCCCTTTTATCATGAAAAGACTTTTAAAAAGATCATTTGGAAAACAAAAATAAATAATACAAAGCATTTATTGATTGGGAGATATGAAAGTCTATACTTCTTAACAATGACTAACAGCTTTAAGTTATTCAAAATTATATATGTAATTTATATTTAAAATATAAGATAGCTTAAGATGAGATAAAGGAAAGGAGGGAAGATAAAAAATACAGCAAAGAAAGGTTTCTTCAAATAAAACATTTTTAGACTAACCAATAATGACTTAAAATTATCCAAGAATCCTAAAAACTAGATTTCATTTTCATTTTTAAATACTTAATGATATATATCAATTACAATTATTTATTAGACTACATTTTGTTGAAAATTATCTTAAGATATTCCAGAAAATATCTGATGGGCTGTTCTGAGAGGAAATTGATAAATTACAAATATTAAAATCAGCATATCAAAATATAGTATTATATAGACCCAAAATTGTATTAATCACCTTGTTCTCTGAACTTATTTATTTACAAATGAGGAAACTGAGACCCAGAGAGGTTAAAATTTGCCCAAAGTCACACAGGTAAATGAAAAAAGATTTGAAACGAGCTACTTTGAAATCCATTATCTGTTCTATTTATGTGAAAATTATACTGTCAGAAAATTTCAAATGGTGGACAATTTAAAAAATTACAATTACAAAGTAGATAGAAAAACTAGCAAGACAACTGAATACTGCCCATGTATATGTGTATATATATTCCCAAATACTTCTTACCTGAGAAGCACAAGCTAGCAATGTTTTTCTGATTGCTAAATGGCTCATCTGAGCAAATGTTACATGCTTCATACACAATATAAAGGGCCTAGTATGCATTCAAGTTGCAGCTTATAAAATGTTATCTACTTGCTGACAACTACAAACAAGTGACTATTCTCAAAAGAATAATTTCTTATGGGATCTCCAGGAGTCATACATCAGATTTCTTCCATTTTCAATTTTGTATTCATTCTCCATCCCTTCCCCACCCAAAACCCTATTAAAATATGTTAAAAAAAAAAAAAAGTTGAATTATTCTGACATACCAAAAAATATTTGGCAAAATGTTTTTTTATTTTCTCATATTTATGCTTGGAAACATCTATGGAAGATGAGTTTAAATGATTCATATATATTATACACATACACATGCATCCCTCAAAATGATGGAAAGCTATGTAGCTTACACAACTGAACAGGAACTTAACATATCCAGCAAATGCTCAAAGAGTCTTCTGTTTCATTGAAGGGAACCCCATTAACTAATAGGATATTCATTTTACTTTTGGGCAATCTACTAGTCTATAAGATTTTCCTTAAATCAAACCTATATTTGCCTCTTTGTAATTTCTTCTTTGTATTTCTACTTGTTGTTTAAGCAGGACAATTCTAATCCCTCTTCTAGGTGAGAATCCTTTAACTTGAAATTAAGGTTCTCCACATTTGCTATCCAAGTCTTCTCCAGTCAAAACATCCCACTTCCTTTAACTCAGGACTTCTTAACCGGAGATCAGTGAACAATTTTTAAAAACTATTTCGATAATTTAACTTCAATATAATTAGCTGCCTTTGTAATCCTATGTTATTTTAGGCATTTAAAAACTATTATATTTTCAATTTAAACAACCTTTATTCTGAGATGGGATCCAAAGGTTTCACCAGATTTTGAAACAGTCCACAACACAAAAAAGTTAACTCCTGCTTTTAACTGATCCAATGGAGCTCTACAAAGGGAGTGTTATTCTCTCTATATTTTGCTATTTGGAATAAATTGACTTTTTTCATTTCAATTCAATTGAATCAAATAATTCAATTAAATAAACATTTTGAAGTTATTCCTGATAAAGACTGAAAAACAGTACAAAACTGTACAGTAGCTAATTAGTGGAGGCCAATATAAATTCAACAAAATTTTGAAAATTGATAATAAATTAAATTACTAGAAAGTTGCAAAAAACTTGCCAACATTCTAGTTTTTCCACTAATTACATGATATGTTTTTTTTTTTTGGGGGGGGGACAAAAATAGCTTCCTGACATTAAGCACAAGAATATCCCAAAAGTCTTTGTGTCACTTTAAAGCTCAGCTCAGAATTTCATCTTTTCTATAAGGACAATTCATGTTTTTAGTTTCATAAAATAATGTATAGATGACAAAAATTTCAAAGGTTAGTTTGTAGAAGAAGGCTCCATTACTTCAACTAATATCATGGTGTTATTTTATAAATACAGCACATTAGAATTTTGAGAAGTAACTAAAGATTACTCCATGGAATTAATTCCTAACATATTACATTTTAAATATGCAAAACAGCATGCCATATGACAACCGTATACTTATAGAACTAAACAACTAAATGCATTTTACATTTATTAAATCCTAGAATATCAAAACAAATTATCTTTAATGGGAAGGAGCATAATATTTTAAAAACTAGTCATTTGCTACACTATTTGGCAATAGATTTAAAAAAATAAGCCAAAGATAAAATAGAAGCATCACAGGATGATCATCAATAAACATAAGATAAATGAGACAAGCAACAGAACACAACTATCTAACAATCCAATAACAAACTACCTAACTAAGAAAGACTTCTTATTCAATAGAATAGAGAGGGGAAAACAGAAGAGTCTGATGAAAAACTCATTAAGATCAGTTACCACAATAAGACATAAATGTAAAGGTACTCAAAGGTCCTATTATATAAAACAATCAAAACTCTGGCCAGAGGCAAAACTGGAAAAGTCTGCTAAGACTCATATCCTTCTAAATCACAGTATGGGAATATTCCAGTGATGTGCCTTCAGGGGAATAGTTATAGATTAGTAAATTTAGGATGCTAGAAAGAGGTTAGGGCAGATAGTATGTGTGCCTGAAATCCAGAACACTTTGTGAATTCAGCTCTGGTCTCAGATATTTACTAGGTGCTGTGTGATTCTGGGCAAGTCACTTAACATTGTTTGTTCTCAGTTCTTCATCTGTAAAATGAAATGGAGAAATGGCAAATCTATTATATTTGTCAAGAAAACCAAAGCGTCAGACACCAGTGAAGTCCACTATACAACAACAGTGAAGTAGATATTAAGATTTACTGGCAGGGAGTGGTAGTAAGAAGACACAGAGCCAATAAATAAGCAGCATTTAGCATTCAGTGACTGAGCACCATCAAGAATCGGAAACTAAAGAATGTATTTATCTATCTCATTTGGGGAAAATCATCAGTATTTTACTTATATTGAACAAGAGGTAGTTTCCTCTAAATATTAGAAATGAAACTGAAACCTGAAATTTCCTATACAATGAAATTACAAGTCCAATTCCTGTTCCTATCCAAAAATAATCATTTCTCTCCAAAAAACCCAAGTCATCTACAGATATGAACAGTTATTGGAAGAGATAGAAAATGGGATAAATGAATCAAAAAATGCTACAACTCACTAAACAAGTGTAAATAAAAAACACAGAGGTGACATACCTACTTCCAAATGGGAGTATGACAAATGTTAGAAATAGTTAATATTGGATTTAAGATCAGAAAGAACACTGGAAAACTTTATTATACAAGTTACTCAAGTGTTCATACTCAGTAATCTAATAACTTTGTATATACCTCAATGAGGCTGAAGACAGCAAAGTCTTACTTCCAAAACGAAGAGGCAAGGTGAAGTAGAAACAAGAGGGCTAGCTTCAGAAATAGGAATTCCTACATTTACATCCTGCCCCAAAGAGTTTATTATTTGTAAGACCATGAGTAATTCATTTTAATCTCTTTGGTACACTAGGCAACTCTCTAAGAATGTCGAGTTACAAGAATTGCTGTTCTGCATTGGTGGAATTTTCCAAATTTCCATGAGTGAAATCACAGTTCAAGATCAAGAAACAACAAACTATAAAAAATATTCTTAGCAGCCCTTTTGAAAGAAAGAAAAAAAAAAGCAGATATCAATTGTAGTAAGTGTAACATGAATATAATAGCATTTTAAGAAATGTGACAAATTAGTAGAAATGTATGGAAGCAATATACTATTGCAGTGAAAATCAAAAGCACACTACACATAATGACAAAATTAATTACTTTAAATAACAAGTTTTCTTAGAGAACGAAACCCTAGCACGAACCTTAGAAATATAACATGCAGGAATGGATCTACTGAGAGATTTCAGCTCTTTCAGTTGACTGTCAAAGTAGATAAGAAGAATCTCTAACCCCAAACATTCAGTTTTAGATCAATTAGTTGATAAACATTTATTAAGTATCTACTACATGACATTTATTTCTTACAAATTTTACCTTATTATCCTGATTCAAACAAATTTTTCATCAATACTAAACACTGGGGCTTAAAAAACATAATTTTATAAATTAATAGTTTTTGTTAGAATAATCTTGGGGTCTTTCTGAATGTACTCAGGATTTGATAATATCCTTGGCTTAAGGAATTTCAAATTGTGGGTTTTAACCTACATAGGTATTGTATTCTCCACACAACAATGGAGCTGCTGGTTTACCTTCTTTCCTCATTAGAATGACATAGGAAAGTTCTTATACAGACATATTTTTAATACTATGTTATTTTGTTATTGTGTTTGTAGTAGTTTTAACAGAATATTAGCAAATATGGTACAAAAGACAGGAATTGGAATGTTTGAGAAAGCTATTAATTTTCCTTTTTAAAGTTTCACATATTCCTGTATGTGCTTGTGAGTATGTTTTGGGATTAAAAAGAACAAAACAAAACGCAATTACCATCAACACAATTGGATCACAATGTTTCTATTAATTAAAAAATGTGTTTACATAAAAATTACATATTAATTTATATTATGTAAAGAACCATTTTAAGTAGTGAATTGTTCCTTGGGCAATTAGTACAGAATAGCCCTTCACCCCACCCCCCAACACACTTTCTGTCACTTAGAATGAAGAAAAGAGTTACACTGAATTCTGCAATATACTTCACAAGGACTTTATCTTTTAATAGATGACATTTTCCCATCAGAAGTATAAAAAAGATGAAATTGAGGCAGATCTTAAGGATCTACATGATATCAAAGGAACATTTTGTCTCTATATAAAGTTCAAATTTTTAAAAAAGATCATATTATGACTTAAAATATTAAATTAAAAAATAGTTAATAGTAATTAGAGTTCCCCAACAATGGTAATTGTAGATCTGGGAGGAAAAAAAAAACACAACCAACCTCAATTTGAACTTAAAATAAGTTCAGATAAAACAGAAACTTTAATTTGGCAGCCGTCTGACAAAGATTTTTGAGTGAACTAAGTCTGGAACTCAAAAATAAAAGACTAAAACAACTCAAACTGGTTCACAAATACATCTACAGAAATCTTGATTATTGCCAAATGGAAGCACGTGTAGATGTGAAAAGGTGGTTAAAAAAAATTGGTTCTACTAATGGGAAAATAAATGGATGCCAGTAATAATACAAATGACTTCCACTTAAAAAATTACCTTCTTATGAAGCTCATTAAAGGGAAACAACTTAACTAAACCTAAAAAAAGAAAAAATAAAATCAATCTTTGAAAGTTTGGCAGTATATATGTGCACATTCAAGTGCATTCTACAAAAGGAACACTTTAATATACATTATTCAATTTATTTTGTATATTCAAAAATCAAATAGCTGTTTTTCTAAAAATGCTGACTTTTGTCAATTACAAATTAGTTCAAAGTCTAAAGAAAATTTTTGAAGATGGAAGCAAAATCACAAAGATATTTTTGAATCATGGGAGGAAAATCAGTAGGAAATGGTTAACATTGGCATGTTTAACACAGAAGTTTGTCTCCTGTGCTACTGAACATAGAGGTTATTTATGATCCTTCAACTGTTCACAACTATAAAATAAGATCTTCAAAGGTACAAATTTACAGATATAAGATCTCTAATTCTGGAGAGATCTCAGACCATACAAACAAATCCAAACACAAACAAATATTCCCTTTAGGATATACCTAACAAAGTGGTCATCCAAATTCAGCTTGACGACCTCCAGAGAGGGAGGAAACACAACTTTCTGAAATGTCTCTATTCAGTTTGTTTACTGGAAATCAAAATTCTTTGAAGAAAAGCAATCAAAGTCTGCTTCCACATGAAAACCCTTAAAATATAGCTATGCCCCAATTAATCCTTTCTCCAGAATAAAAATATTCATTTCTTTGATTTAGTCCTTACATGACACTGTATAAAGGCTGTTTAGCAACCTGGCCATCTTCCTCTGGATACAACGAAGCCAAAAAATGTAACTTCTAAAATCATACGCCTAGAATTAAAATAAAACACTTGAAAAGTAGTCTGACAATGGCAGAATACAACAAGACCATCACCAACAAAGTCTTATTATACCTATTCCCATCCGGTATTTATGTTCCAGTTTGCCAAGATGCTTTTTGACTTTTCTCTTGTTATCCAATATGTACTATTATATCTCTTCATTTGGAATTTTATATATTATTGATTAAAAACAAAGAATAGCCAAGGCCCAGCTTAAATCCCTAAAGTATTACAAGAAAGACCTCTAACTCAATTTAACATAGAAACAATATAATAATAACTTCTCTGCACAGCCAACCAGGTTTAAATGCACTTATTTTGATTTTTCCATCTTCATTACAAAAATAGTATTATGCTGCCAAACGATTTGCTAAAGTTTAGTAAGCTTAAGTATACTACATTCTCTTGATTTGCCAGTTCAAAAATTCAAGAATAATAAAATTATAGGACATATTCTCAACTTTTTTCCCTAGATGTTCTTTCTGAATATATAATGAATTTTGCATGGATTTAAATCTAAGTATAGTGATCTATATTTTATTGATTCCATTTATGTTTGTTTCTTTTCTTTTTTTAAAAACAGTTCTTGTTCTATCTCTCTCACTGTCCATGAAATTTTCTAAAGATACTGACAATGGCTTAGCACTCACATAACTGAACTATGTCAGTACTTTGGGAAGTAGTTCATTTGAGGTCTCCCCCAAAGGGCAAAAGTGGTGTACTTCTTACTCAGAAGGTTTAGACAGGGGTTCAGTGACCATTTATTAGGTGAGAGATGTTATAAGGGCTTCTTTTAAACATGAATCAAACTAGATAAGTGGTGTCAAACAAAAATAGGGGCCACTAAATCATACATAATGGTCCCCATGAACTATATAATGATTTGGAAAACCAGACATTTATACATCACTTTTTATTCAACACATTAGACATAAACATAAACAACACATTAAATTTGGATGGTAACAATAGTGAAATATGGTTTGGGTTGCACTCAGGATTGTTATGGACCACATGCAGCCCCTGACATAGATGATTAGATATGATTTTTTTCCCACTTGATAATTTTTAAAAGTGGATATTGATTTTGTTTGTGCAAAAATTATATTAAAACTGTCCATTTTATTTTATGACCAGCTTGTTACCTTGTTTAGGAAGTATTCTCTTAAACTCACACATACAAAAAAATCAGCTGTTTTCTGCTCTCTGCTTAATTTCTGTTATTATCCCTTCCAAAAAGTTACAAAAGTGCCTCTGACCTTAACTAAGAATTCCTTTTGTCAAGACACACCCACACCCACACACCACATACCACACACTTCATACGGATCATCCCAGTTCTTCCTGGCTCTCCATTATTTTTCAGAAACAAGAGCCTCAATCCTTTGCTATCCCTCATTTCTTGTTATTCACAGGTGGCCAACATCCAGATAAAAACCATCCTTTCCTTATTAGTGCCAGAGCAACCATAGCTAATTTTACCCTTATCTTTCAAATCAAATCCTAATCAAGACTAAATCTTGGTATTCTTCAAAATTCCAAAACTTAAGAAATATCATTTTTCACAATTCCCACTCCTCTGGTTCCTCCCATTAACAATTACTTAATAGGAAAGCTTCCACCTTTCAAATTTAATATAGTAAATTCAGCTCTCCAAAATTTTCTAAATTCATAATCTTTACAAAATAATTAATGTTACATGAAGAAAGTTGGAAATCCTGAGTTTACTGCACAGTCTAAGACAAACTATATTTTTAAATGAGAATGAATCATGCCATAAGGACCAGGAATATCGTAACCAAATTTCAAGAAAGGGAACCAATAGAATTACAAATTTAACAAATATCCTAAAAAGAACAAATCTGAGAAATTTTTTTTTATACAATAAGTTACAAACTACCAGATCCATATTAATTTCTTAGATTTGTAACGTTTAACATTTTAAAAGCACGCAAAAAGAACAGCTACTTCAAAACACAGTTGAAATCATTATAACATTTCCTTTATATTTTGAATGAAAAATGAAAGTCTTACCTAGAAATTTTTTCTGATGCTTTTGTAATTGGTGTTCCAACAAATGCATCAGGCAATTCTGTATCAGGGAGAGAGTATACTACAGGAGAAGTTTCTTCAACTTTAGGGCTGTATGTTTAAAAAAAAAAAAAACACAACTTAATATCTCAACCATAAATATGTGCAACATTAAATTAAATTTAAGAAATTTGTCAATATATTACTGCAAAATTTGATTTTTCTTATTTAACATTTCTATTTTAGTCAAAAGGAAAAATCTATACTATCTGTTCAGAATGTAAAAGTTACGTACCCGTGATTTAATTGGTGTGGGTTGCCCTTCCACTACAGCAAATCAAAAGTACCCTTACAACTTATCAAGGTCTTTAAGAGTTAATATGGTAGAAAAATTCATCAGCCTTAAGTCAACTCAATGATGGGCCTAAACAATATTTAACACTAAAAAAACAATATTAGGCTCACTCTGAGCAGGGATTAGTTCATACTTTATATTCTTTTCCCTAGCATCCAACACAGCAACTGGCACAAAAACAGACGCTTAATTCATACTTTTTAACTAATTGAAGCAGAAATGTGCTAAACTTAAAATAAAAGACATTTTTGTATCTCAATAAGGCAACAGGAGAAGAAATGGAGATAATTGCATATGGTAGATGCAATATGGATTGAGGGACAGGAAACTGGCCTTGGAGCCAGAAGCTTAAGATTCTATTTCTAACACTTTGGCTGTGCCACTCATAGCAAGCCATGTTACATTTCAGTGCATCAACCAGGAAACTATCGAAAACTTTTAAATCACAAGATAGGTGCTAACCTACATTGGTAGAATAAGTTTCCTAATCTTGCTATTTTTACACTTATAAGCCCTCTTATTAACTGTCCCTATCTTATGATATAATTGTTCTTAAAAGGATAAAAAACCCCAAAAAAACCCAAACCCTGAAATATCACTTTGGGATGTAGTTCTTTCTAATTGTCTTCTCCAATAATATTAAATTCTAAAACAAGGTTGGCATTTCTGAAGTAAACTTTGCATTTATGACAAGTCTTTCCTTGACAAATACACAAATTGTGTAATTAGAAGAAGCATTTAAAACAGAAATCTACTTACCTATTGTAAGGGGATAAATTATTTTTCGACTCATTCCCAACCCAAACCTCTCCAATTTTTGATAATACATTATTGATGAAAGCTGCTCGTGTTAATATAGTCCCTGCTGTAGTTTGTTTTGCAACAGTAGACAGAGGTTTGGGCCTGGAAACTGAAAACAGAAATAAAAGTTGATAAAGAGCTAAGAAATAACTTAGTCCAGCCTTTAAATGAGGCATGAGCTCTAATTTTATTGGTTTCTTGAATCAAACTTTGACCAAGATATTCATCTAAGTATGGGAAATGTTATCAACTTTTAGGGTGTGGTAAGGAGAGCTTCCCTCTTAAGAAACGTACTTCATTTTTTCTTTGCATTCTCAGCACAAAGTTAATGTTTAATGCTTGTTAAACTGAAAAATCAAAAGTTCAGAAAACAATAATCACAAAAAGAATAAAATTTTAAGAATATAGCTGAGGAAAGGGGAAAGGAATAAGCATTTGTACAACACCTGTTATATTCCAGCTATTACACTAAATAATTTATAAACATCTCATTTGATCCTCAAAACTATCCTGGAGAAATAGATCCTGTTATTATTCCCAAAGTTGAGGAAACTGAGGTATACAGAAGATAAGTAACTTTCCCATGGAGCATGACTAGTGTCTAAAGCTGAATTTGCAGTTAGCTTCTTGACCCTAGGCTTGGTGCTATATTCCCTGCTCTATCTTTTTTTTGTTTTGTTTTGTTTAAATATTGTCTTTTTTTTTCTTTTCTTTTCTTTTATGATAATTTTTTATTGACATAATCCTTGCCAGGGTAATTTTTTTACAACATTATCCCTTGCACTCGCTTCTGTTCCAATTTTTCCCCTTCCTCCCTCCACCCCCTCCCCTAGATGGCAAGCAGTCCTGTATATGTTAAATATGTTGCAGTATATCCTAGATACAATATATGTGTGCAGAACCAAACAGTTCTCTTGTTGCACAGGGAGAATTGGATTCAGAAGGTATAAATATCCCGGGAAGAAAAACAAAAATGCAAGTAGTTCACATTCATTTCCCAGTGTTCTTTCTTTGGATGTAGCTACTTCTATCCATCATTTATCAATTGAAACTGAGTTAGGTCTCTTTGTCAAAGAAATCCACTTCCATCAGAATACATCCTCATACAGTATCGTTGTTGAGGTATATAATGATCTCCTAGTTCTGCTCATTTCACTTAGCATCAGTTTATGTAAGTCTCTCCAAGCCTCTCTGTATTCATCCTGCTGGTCATTTCTTACAGAACAATAATATTCCATAACATTCATAAACCACAATTTACCCAGCTATTCTCCAATTGCTGGGCATCCATTCAATTTCCTCACTGCTCTATCTAATTTTGTGTGTGTGTGTGTGTGTGTGTGTGTGTGTGTGTGTGTGTGTGTGTGTGTGTCTATTGTTCTCTCTCTTTTTAATTAAGGAAAGTTAACAAACGACAAAATAAGTATATTAAAAGTTATGCATAAGAGGCAAAATACAGAATACAGGACCTGAAGTCAGGAAAAGAACTAGATAAAACAGATACATCTCTTAAAACTGACCTTCCCATTTCTTAATGGAAGTGGCACATGTGTGCACACTTATGCACGTGTGTACACAGACATGTCAGTGCTATTATAGACAAAATGAGGTGGTGAATAAGAAAGTGTTTTACAATTCCAAAGTAATTTAGGGTTGAAGGCTAAAACTGAAGTATAAGAAATCTTGATACTGTGACTGTAAGACCTTGAAAAGATTAATTGTTAAAACATTAGTTTATTAAAAATAAATTTATTCATTTTAAAGATTGTTACTAGGGTAGATACAGGGCTTATAGCTTACTTAGAAGAATTTCTTTGTGGAAATCTTTAAAAAAAATTACAATCTATCAAAAAATAATTTCCCCAACTAACCACAAGCAGAACTTGTAAAAGCAGAAAAGAATAATGAATTCATTTATATATTCTTAAAAACTTCTCTGAGTCTTTCACCAGTCTTTTCTGAAGTGGATTCTGAATAGTAAATTTAAGTATGTTATTTATAAAACCTGGCTAATCATTTGTTTGGGATTATAAAGTTAAGTCAAAAAATTTAAATGAAATTTTACCTTCTCGAAAAACTGAAGATGACAAATGATAGGGTTTAGCTCGTTCCATGGCTAACTTTCGCTGTACTCTAGGAAGTATCTTCCCATACTGATCTAGAATGGAATTTCTGGCAACTGACCTCTCCCTCAAACGAGGATCACGATCATTCTATTGAATATACAAAATCATACACACATGTGAAAATCAATCCTGATAAATCTACACAGACTGAACCCATAATACATATAGGAATTTATGGTCTTATAAAATGTACTACCAATATTCATATCAATCTTTCATATACACCCTTCCTCTAGCCAAAATATCTCCTTCTATACTAAATGTTCTATTTCTTTATCCCACAATTGCTAACATTAAGTTTTTTTCTTAATAAGTCTTTTAATTGCTAATTACCTCTCTCATTTGTTTCCATAATGAATTGAAATAAAGTAGGCAAAATTTTCCCAGTTAACTGAGAAAAATTAATATACGTAAGAAGGACAAATTAATAAGTCTTTTCGAATTTAAGTGGGGTAGGGATTCATCTACTTAAATGTAACAAGTATAATGAATTTTCATTTCTGTCATGAAATTTAAAACTGAGAATAACTTTCAAATTGTCTTTATTCTCTTGTTTCTTCTAAAAAGAAAGTAAGTCTTACCATGAAATTAACCTTCAGAGATTGATTTAGTTGCAATGCAGGTATATAATTGGCACGTTGTAAATGGTGAACTAAGAGTAATTCATGATTCTGAACACCAGCATTGGACTGCAAAAATTTCACTAAACATTCCTAAGAGAAATAAAATGGATTAGTCACCCATCAAACTTCTTTCAAATTTTGAAAACTTTATTCTGAGGATAACTTACTTGTTCTGTGTCTGTGAATGGTAATTTCAGCAAATCTTCCATTAAGCCCATTTCCTGGCAGGCTTCATACATGTGTTTAAGTAATTCCTCTACATTTAACCTGTTTGAATGCTGCCGCAAGAGACTCCAAGCCTCAACCATACACCTGCAAATAGTATTTGACAGTTTCATTATCCCATAGCAAAATTCCCCAGAACATTTAGAAACTTCATCCTCTGAAGAGCTCATTAAGTACTCATACATACATATACTTATACATAAGTATATAAGCAGTTCATAAAACTTTTTCAATTACTAGCTTAAAATTTACAAAGACCTTTTCTCACAACAATCCTTAGAGGTGGTAGTACAACTACCATAAAGAAAATAGGTAAATAATTACTTTTTAAAAAAATCTATCAATTTCCTTGTGAACATTCTTTCCCCCTTTGTATCCTCAGGCCTATTCATGTCCCTCACACCTTTCAGTTTCTTTTTCAGTCTTCTGTAGAATATAAGCTCCTTAAAGACACAGACTGTCTTTCTTTTGCTTGCATTTTTATAACCCATGCATAGCACAGCAATTGGCACAGTAATAAATGCTTACTGATTAATTAATGTGTCTGGAAATTTTTTACAAAGTCATTCCAAAAAATATCAAATTGAACTGAAATTGAGTAAGCATTATGTTGGGAATTATATAGAGACAAAAAAATTAATAAAAGCAGAGACAAGTTCCAATAATGTAGCTAAAAAAAAAGACATAGGAAAGAATCAACTAGTCAAAGACGCAAGGCATGATGAAAAGATCATTGAACTAAAAGCCTCAAGAACACTTGTGAGCCTCAGATTAACCCAGCTGTAACTTAACAATGGGGTAATAAGTCTTAGCTATTTCAATGTTGTGATTATTAATGATAAGCAAATGACTCAGTATCCTACACTGTCATACAATAATGTGTTAAAGGGTGAAAACAGACAATACATGGGTTCAAAGAAGATTTAAACTAATGCTTCCCCTAAACTCTTCCTTTTGCCAAACTTCCTCATTTCTCAAAATTATTTTAACACTCCAGATTCATAACCTGGGCACTATATTCAATTCTTTCACTTAAGTAGTTTGTCAAATACTAAATCTTATCACTTTTACTTCCACAACAATTCTTCCATTTGATCTCTTTTCCTCACAATCAGTTTGCCTGGACTATTGAAACGGTCTCATGATATGTCTCCAAATCTCAAGTTTCTATTTATTCCAATCTATTCTCTATGCAGCTGCCAATGTATATTAAGTATATATACAGATCTGATCATTTCACCCTTTTCGTCAAGAAATTACAATGATTCTCTACTACCTTTAGGAAAAAAATAAGTTCCCTTGGCTTTGAAAGATCTTCATGTACTTGCTTTGGCAGCACATAAACTAAAATTGGAATGAAGAAGATGAACACGGTTTCTTGGCCCCTGTACAAATATGACAGGCAAATTTATGAAGCGTTCCGTGTTTTTTTTGCATTGGAAAAAGGATGGGAGGGAGAAAAATTTTGAACACAAGGTTTTGCAAGGGTAAATATTGAAAACTATCTTGGCATGTATTTTAAAAATAAAACTTTAAAAAAAGTAAAAGGTTTTCATAACCCAGTCCCAATTATAATGCCACTCCTTTTTATGTACACTCTGATCTATTATAATTCTTATATGAAACTCTGTATGTGTTATTCCACTAATAGTCCACTATGCACAAAATTCACTCCTTTCTCATTTTCTAAGATTGCTCATTCAAGACATAACTCAAAAATTTTCTATGCAAAGCTTATCCTGGTCTTCTCAAATGCCAGTGGTATTCCTGTTCCTCTTCCTAAATACTAATAGACAGATAGATAGATATGTGTATGTATATATACATATTTTGTATTTAATCCATATTTAACTTTATATAGAGAGAATATAAATTTCTTGAAAATAGGGATTGTTTCAGTTCTTTTTTCCTTATATAACCTCAGAGCCTAACATGTAGGGTTTAAATGTTTATAGACAAAAATCTTGATGACTGAAAGAAGCAAAAGCTCAATGTAAGCTTTCAGCTGAGAAGAATTTGCTAGAGAAGAAATGTGACTTGACTATTGAAGGATAAATAGGATTTTGGTAATAAGTAAGGCAACAAATACTGATGCAGTAAAAAGACAACATTTGGAGTCAGAAGAAGCAGAATCCTTACTTACCACCAGAATGATATAGGGAAAGTTAAACTTTTCTGGGTTTCAGTATGTTCACCTATGAAATGATCTCTTTTAGGATCTCTTTTTACACTAAAAATGGCATATCAATGTAGTGACCACCAGAGACTCAGTAATTGTCAGAAAATTTAAATCAAAAAAATGAATCAATATTCTAAAGAAATGTATATGGAGAGAATAAAGAACAGAATTAACAAAAGGAAAATGTGACTGTGAAGGCACTAGACTAGAAAGCAAAGTAGGAGAAAAGAGATACTGATTTTTGAAAAGCAATTACTTTTTTCAGGAACATTTTATTTTTACTGTTTTAGGAAATGTAGATAAATTACATCTAAATAGTGGGAGTCCTACACTGTTTTACCTTTATTATAGTGTATTAATGTAATTTTTTTGTTAAAAATCTTATTTATTCCTGAATTTCTAACATTGTTATTCATATAAATATCTTTACTATTTTTATATAATAATTAACAAATATAAATATGAAATAAAAATTCTGTTATAAGTAGAAATATTAAAAATGTTGATATTAGAATCGTGGTTATATTAGAGAGAATACAAATATAATGAAGATGTTCCCAATACTTTGATTTTAGTTGCCTCTCTTTATGCCTGTTTCCTAGGTGGACTTTATTTTCCTTTTTCTAAAATATTTGCTACATACTTAAAATGGCTGGCTGGTTTAACTCTTTAAGATCAAATTTAAATCAAAAATGATTTAAAGCTGTTGGATTATCATAGCAAACTTTTACTTATTAAAGAACCCAGTTACACATACAGGCCAGAGAAAATCAAAAGATGCCTACCAGAACCCTTCAGACAACTAGACAAAACTGCAACTAAAAATGAATAATGTGAATTGATTGGGAATTTTCCAAAAGTAGTATACCATTTATTTTGAAATGACAATTAAGTTCTAACCTTAGAAAATAAAAACCAGATGGAAGAGAAGCATTTCAATAATTTCTCATAAAACAGAAAGACAATAACAATAATATCTTGCTATCAAAAATCAAAACATTGTTATTCTTTAAACAATTTCTTTTTAATTCAGTCATATCTAGATTCTTATTTCTACTTAAATTATTTTTTCAAATACCTGTTATTTCTCATGCAATTCTGAAAATATCTACCAGAATCAAATTTTGGAAAAAACTTTAGGTTAACTCTCTAGGTCAATTCTGATTACTAAATAAAAAATCATTTCACACATTTTTTTGAGGCCTCTTTTAAGTGAGCATTGGCAATATGATTAAATGGTCTGGTCAATTAGATGAAGGAAATGCTCTTTCAAAAAATATTCATAACTTCAATAAATACATACATAATTAAAGTAGGATAATGTTTGCCCCGTGCTATTATACAAATGAATACAAATTCATAGAACCAGAAAATTTCAACCTTTCCACCAAAGCTACCAACCATGGCAATTATTTTCAATGTACTTATATACACACTCACAAAAACTGTTAATGTTAATAGAAAAGAGGGATACTACAAAGAAATGAAAACATGCTCAGAATTCTCTTTATCTAAACAATATAATACTTCAAAAAAGATTTGGCATGTGGGTTTTCCTTAAGTTGCTCAAGATAATTTGAAATGAGGAAAATTAAAATTCATAAAAATTGAGAAATGCCATAATTAAATGATAATATTGGCAACAGAAAAGGAACAATATGATCAATTCACCACCAAAGATGAAACGTAAAGATTTTCATTTCTCCAAAATTTATAATCATAATTAAAATATACTCCCATCCCTGATTATCCATGCTATTGACTATTTCAAGATGGTTTCACTTCCAGATGGTTTCAATAATGCTCCTGGGTCACCTACCTATTTCACCCATTAGTAAGCATTTGTGAAATGTGAACTAATTTTACTAGCAGAATCTAAGTAAAATATAAATACAAAGCTTTAAATTTCATAATAGAATCATGTAATGCAGGTCAAAAACACAAAAATAATTTTTCAATTGTACACTCCATTTATTTTCCATTAGCAAGTAATCTCCCTCTAAATAAAAAATATTTTTGTTACTTACCTATTAAAAAGCAAAACAGTGAGATGAAGCATAACCTCATTGCTGCTTGACACAGATGGTTTCATTGTTTGAATGTATCTAAGGGCTAGTCTATGTTCCCCTTGGCACATGAAAGCCTGAATAATCTTTGTATGTTGCCATGTCATAGATTTTATCGTAGCTGGATGAAATAAGAGATCCAAAGCACTCTGTAAAAAGGACCCAGAAAAGTTCTTTATTAATTTAAAATATTCAAATTTATCAAGGTATATTTCTCAAAACTATGGCAATATTAAAAGTAATACAAGTAGTTAATTTTCAATATTTACAAGAGGAAAAAAAAGGGGGGTGCTAAATCATAATGGGAAATATAAATTGTTTGCAAATTAGCTTAATGTTCATATTAGATCAATTGTGCTGTCTCTAGCTTACGGAAGTCCATTAATATTTGTGTTACGTATTTTGCTCAATAATGCATCATGTCCTTTATTGAGATAGTCAACACTTTTGTTCTCACAAACTAAATAAGTACTACAATTCCTAAATTCCTGCTAAAATTATCTAACTTCTAGCCAAAGGACAAATTGGGAGTCAGGGTGCAGTGGTAGCATATTTTTATAACTCTAAGTAAAACAATCTATAGTTATCTATGCATTTATGTGTATATGCATACAGATGCATAGACACACTTTCTGAGCCACAGCTTCAAGGTAAAAGTGTTTGAGAGAGAAACTACAGGAGAATGTCAAATTTTTTATGATAATGAGTAATATCTATGAATTTTTAAAAATGATATTGAAAACTTAGGTAATTTCTACTTGTCCTTACATAGTAATTATCAATCAATAAAAGCAGCTTATCTTATTGCAATAACTTTAGTAATTGCATATAATTTTCCAGAAATTAAATTTCAAGTAACCTAAATGAAACAAATGATATACCTACCTCATAGTCATTATGATCTATAAGCCAAAAACCTTGAATAAGTTTAACCAGACCCCAAGGGATTGCAAAGGCAGTTGGAAAAGATTCAATTGAAGTATCTGTTTTATTTGGAAAAGAATATATAATATCAAGCAGCAAATAAATGGTCTTAAAATTTTGATTAAGGCTAAAAAACAAAAATGGAAATTTCCCATATGACCTCTTATCAAGAAACAATAGTACATAGGTTTAGAAGAGTACTATTTGGGGGAAGGGAGGGAGATATATGAGGCAATCAGGGTTAAGTGCCTTGCCCAGGGTCACAAAGCTAGTAATTGTCAAGGGACCTCAAATTTGAACTCAGCTCTTCCTGACTTTTGGGCCAATATTCTCTATCCACTACACCACATAGCTGGACCTTGAAGGGCACAACTTTTTAAATTTTTCTTAGGCTGATTTTTAAATTATAACAGAAATCTCAATAAACACTTAATATATAACCAGAATATGTAATAATGTAACAATTATTAAGACCTGATATCCATTAGAGACAAGAAAAAAAATGTATATATACACACATAGATTACTATTAAATATATTAAATTCACAGTGAAAACATCAGTTCAACAATAGTGCTAGGTTGATAACCATTTAACAATTCATCAGTTTTTGAGATGTAGATTCTCAGACTGAAAATATAACAGCTGTTCATCTAAGCTGGCTTCATCACACCTCTAATTTTCTGAGAGTTTAAAAAGAAAATCCAATTTCTTTTCTTCCTTCCTTCCTCCCTTCCCTTGAAATAACTACCTACATTGGGGAGAAAAAAGTCAGTAAAATATGTTGCTTGGAAACTTTTGTTAAATCTCAGAGGAAAAAAATTCTCTCAATTGAGGACAAATAATTAAGGAAAGATCTCTGCCAGAATCCAATATGGTATGTATATAATAAGAGCACAATTTTTAAAGGAAGTATTTTTATTGTTTCAGAAACCATGATAACTAGATCTTTAAAGTTAATTACTAATCTTCTTTATAGCAGTAGGAAGTGGGTATTAATACTTTAATGTCCTGTTTCTACTCTTTCCCAAAAGTATGGAATAGTAAAATAGAGGAGTTGAAGTAAAGCTTAATTTAGAATGTTCCTGGCTTCAGGCAAGCTTAGCTGGCTTAAAAAATGTAACAAAAGAGAAATATGTCAAATTCTGTTTGTACAGTCATGCAATGCTAACTATATTTGAAGACATTCTTTACTAGATCTAACAGGCTCAAAAACTACACAAACTTATTCTTTAAGTCATTTTGGTTTACAATTTCCTGTTCAAAAATGTGTACCTTCATGTTATATGTCATGCTTATAAGACATAATATTCTAATATAATTAATACTGCAATATTAAATATCTTTTAAAAGGATACAATAGCATGTTTATTTGTTTCATCAATGTTTTCCAATAAGTACACATCAAGAAGTGCCTATAAAATAAAGGGAAAAAAAGTTTTAGTGTTATTTCTCCCAACTGCAAATGAGTTCTCCTCCTTACCAGTCCAATGTCTAGGTATAAGAAATTTAATCCTATATCACAAGCACTACTTTGTTAAGCACTAAAAAAAAATTTAGAAAACCTACGTGTAGACTAGCAGGAGGATATTTTCCCGTGCCTCCTTCATCCCGTTGCCACAACTTCTCAATTCGATCCCCTAATTGGGAAAGCATTCCATCAATCATCAAACAGTCAGAGTTCCACTTCCCTCTGAAATGAGGACAACATAGAAGATTACTGATTATCAGTCTTCAATCAAATTATTAACATTCAGGCACACAATTATTAACTAGAACTTTTAAAATATTTTCAGAATGTAACTAGAGCTCCAGAATTGCTCCAACTCTGCAACCAGCAAGTCAAGATATGGGTGCACTATGGTGAAGATGGTTATTGCAAGCAATGCCTAAAGCCAGCATTATTTTTATAAATTTGATTCAATTTCCTATGTGTGTGTGTGCGCACGTGCAGTACCACTGATTTTATGTAAATTACTTAATTTAACTTCTAAGATCTTCCTTGTTTCATTTTTGGTCAGGAATTATTCCATGCACAGATAAGAATTTATTGTAAGATGTACACGCACACACAGTTAGAGGAGATAGGAACAAAATGAGATTTATTCCTATCTCCTCTAACTTGTTTACTAAGTTTACCCAATACTATGCAACTGATCTCATGGGCTTCTATATATTGTATAACTAATCTATTCTTCTTGTTTACCTCTATTTCTTAACCAATATCAAATTGTTTTGTTACCACTTTTTGGTATAGTTTGCAATTGCTAAGTCTCCTTTTCACTTGAAATTGTTTCTTCGGATTCAGTTCAAGAAATATTTATTAAGTGTCTATGTCAAGTATTGAGGATACAACAAAAAGTTATGTTTTAGCTCTCATGGAGTTGCCTAACAAAAATGAATTTAATTATTATTTCTAACTCATTAAAATAACCATTTGGTACTCTGATTTTTATGGCACTAAATAAATTTAGAAGGTATCCCTATTTTTATTATGTAGGGCTTGCCTAACCATATAAGCATATTGCAGCTAAAATTTCTCCTATTAGACTGTCTATAATTGACAAATTCTATAGCAATATTCTTATAGTTCCTATATGTCTTAGCAGGTAAATCCAAGTAGCTTTATATATTCTGTAATTATTTAAAATCTAAATCTCTTCCAACTGGATTTCTTGCTAATATATAAAAATGTTCATGATTCATTTGGGTTCCTTTTCTATCCTTGCTGAAATTATTCTCTTTTTAATTACTTTTTAAACTAATATTAATATTCTTTAAGCAACCTACTTTATCACTTACAAAAATAATTTTAATTCTTTTTTTGCATGACTATTTCCTCAATTTCTTTTTCTTCATTATTTCTACAGCTAGCAATTCTAACTTAACAATAATAATGATGACACCTGCTTTAACGTTAGCTCTTTGTTTTAAATAGATTTTATTCTTATGAGTTCATGTTTAAAAAAAAAAAAACTTGAATGCATCTACTTTCTCAAAAGCTTATGTGATGTCACTAATGATGATCATGTTTTTTATTGTTCTTGTTATTAATGTGCTCTTATTATGTGGACAATTTTCCTATTATTGAACCAATCCTGCATTCCCAGTATAAACTGTACAATGAACTTTGCTAATATTTATTTAAAATTGCAGCATCAATATTTATTCCAATAAATCATCAGGAAGATTATTTATCTCATAGAATGTGTCTTTTCTATTTTCTTCAATTAATCCAATTTTGGTGCATTATAATAGCCTTGCAAATTCATAGGATCATGTAGTTTTGTTTTGTTTATTTTTTTCCTTTGTTGGAAAGGTCATTTGTGGTAGAAGAGAACACTGAATAATGACTAAGGTCATTACTAGCATGTTAAATTTTAGAACTTTTAATCTTTTAAGAAATGATTCCAAAATTTATTTCATTTTGAAGTACCAATAGTTAAAATCTTTTATAGAAGTTTCTATCCTTTATTTCCTTCTTTTTGATATGGTAGCTACTGAAGCATGGTAAAAAAAAATTTCAGTTAAAATGATTTCTTGTAAACAATCACAGAAATTGAAGAATTCTTTTTATCTCTGTAGTTTGAAATAATAGATACAGTCTTTTAAATTTTAGTCATGTGTAAAGACAATTGGGCTATGATTCACAAAGTCTGAGAGTTTATTCCCCCTTAGTTATTATTAATAAACAGGTAATATTCAGCATATACTACATGCCAGATGCCATGTTAGAAAATGAATGAAATGATCTCTACTAAAAATGAGTTTATATTATAATGGGGCAAACACACACACACGCTTGCACTCGTGGAAAGACTTGAGACTGTAAAGATGGGACAGTGAAAATAAGCAGTAAGGAAAGGCTGAGCACTCATTAGACATGTAACCTTGGGAAATTGTTTACCATCCATGTCTCAAATTTTTCTTATGCAAAATGAAAAAGGGGTAGGATTAAGATAATAGTTCTTCCAACAATAACCTATCAGCATTAGTGATAAGATTTAAATCTTTCCTCAGAAACAAGCTTAAATATTTAATAACATGCTGAATCATGTAATGAGGTGGCTGAATTATAGCAATAATTTTTGAAAAATTTTCTGAATGAAATGTACCTTGCCAGACGCTGAAGCTTCTGTCGCCGACTGGTGTAGTAGCTCTGAATTACAGGATAATTGTACCATAATCTTGACAACTGCATAGGATCATCTAGATATATTTTTAAAAGTAAATTTTTGAAATTTTTTGAAAGGTAGTATTTCTATGTAATTTAAATTTTAAGTGTTCTACTTAAAAGACAATATTCATCTATAATTTTACCACAATTTTTATTGTACTTTTTTACTGTATTTCCTAGATTATTTTAAGGAGTAAAAGAATTCTTTTAAGTACTTTTTTTATGTAATACCCAAAGGAGAAATTAAATGTACTATGTAAACTTAAATGTACTATGTAAATCACTGTAAATCTAGTGTTCTTTGAAATGTTTCCAATTCCTGCAACAAAAAGTGACAATTTAAAAGCAAGACTCTTCAAAATGTTCCCTAATCCATAAATATTCATTTGCATAATCTAAAATTGTAAAATGTTGATGTTCTATTTACACTAGTGAATGTCTAGCACAGTATTTTCATTTTGTCTTCACAAAATTTACATTCTTGCATATACTAAATGTACATAGTTGCTCTAAATGAAGATTTTAAAAAGTCATATAAAAGAGCCTATTTTATTTTCTATAACTTGATGATGATGATACACTAATACTCAAAACATTTTAAAAAGAATTTTTCTCATGCCAACTTCATGAAGTAGGCAGCACATGTATTTTCATTATCTAAATAACAGACTCAAAAGAATTACTTGTTTGGAATCATATACCAAGTAATTAGAGCTATCCTAGTCAAGGAGTCTTTTCACTATCCTGTATTAATGGCTAAAAGATTCACTCTACATTCTCTCTGTGAGAACATATTTTTAAAAAGTTTGTAAATGGGGCAGCTAGGTGGTGCAGTGTATAGAGCATCAGCCCTGAAGTCAAGAACATCTGAGTTCAAAATCTGACCTCAGACACTTAGCACTGCCTAGTTCTGTGACCTTAGACGAGTCACTTAACCCCAATTGCCTCAGCAAAAAAAAAAAACAAAAAAAAAGTTTGTAAATATATTGCACGCTTCATTATCTTAAACTACATACATAATTTATTAACATAAATAATTACTAAATAATTATTTCTCTCCCCTCCTCTCCCCCCAATCTTACCTAAACCCTCTGGTAAGAGACCAGCACGAGAAAACCAAAGAACCACTTGTGCATATTGAGAGATCAGGTTAGTAACCATTTGCTTATTGGTTAAGTCCACCAGACCTGTAAAGACAGATTCATCAAAAATACTTAATTTAGTGGCTGGTCACACACATTAAAAAAAAAAAAACAAAACTCTCCAATACACAGCCTCATTGACCATATACTTTTGAATATAACAAAATACTATAGCAACACATGTTTTATTAGCATGTAGTAAAAATAAAATATATAGAAAAAAACAAAAATCCTAAATCAATGAAGCAAATTGTGGACAAATATTTTAATAAATCTAGAACACAGGAAATCATTTAACTCTCACAGAATGCAACTCTTCTAAAGAGATGACCAGTGCTATCAGCAAGATGAATATAATACATATAAAGAAGCAGATAGACTTACATGAAGAGATATGAAGATATGAAGAATATGATTCTGCATATTCATGCAGATTCAAGAGAAAATAACATAGCACACGTCTACAACAATATAAATAGAAAAATGACCATTTTTAAAAAAAAAATCGAAATCAAAAGCTAATGGGTCAGAAGTGTGAGAAAAAAAAAAGTAAAATTAAAAACAGCTTTTAAGAAGGGATGATACCTCCTGGGTACCTCGTCCCACTGCTTTTGCAGAGTGATAAATTTCACATAGGTGGGATTTTGCATATATCCTGAGATTTTTTTTGTCTGTCGTTCAATTTTGTTGGAACTTTTTTTCCTTCCTCTTTATTTTTTTTAAAATGAATTTGTTGTGAATCTAGAGAATAATTTGAAATTATGCTCACAATGGATACGCTTTGATCCAGCAATATGCCACTACTAAATCTATATCCTAGAGAGATTTTTATTTTTATTTTTTATTATTATTTTTTAAATAACTTTTTATTGATAGAACCCATGCCAGGGTAATTTTTTACAGCATTATCCCTTGCGCTCACTTCTGTTCCGATTTCCCCCCTCCCACCTCCACCCCCTCCCCCATGTGGCAAGCAGTCCTTTACATGTTGAATAGGTTACAGTATATACGTGTGCAGAATCGAACAGTTTTCTTGTTGCACAGGGAGAATTGGATTCAGAAGGTATAAATAACCCGGAAAGAAAAACAAAAATGCAAGCAGTTTATATGCATTTCCCAGTATTCTTTCTTTGGGTGTAGCTGCTTCTGTCCATCCTTGATCAATTAAAACTGAATTAGCTCCCTAGATAGATTTTTAAAGAAAGGAGACCCATCTGCAGAAGATTATTTACTGTATCTCTTTTTATGGTGGCTAAGAATGTGAAATTACAGGATTGTCCATTAATTGGAGAATGGCTGAACAAGTTGTGATGTATGATTATAATGGAATATTGAAATGCTGTAAGAAATCATGAGCAGAATGATTTTAGAAAAACCTGAAAGGACTTCAACGAACTGATGTAAAATGAAGTGAAAAGAACCAGAAAAAGATACAAAAAGAACAATTACTGTACAATGAAGAACTATGAATGACTTAGCTATTATTCTTAGCAATACAATCGTTCAAGACAAATTCAAAGGACTTAATGAAAAATGCCATGTGCCCCCAGAAAACTGCTGAATATAGACAAAAGTCTTCTCTTTTATTATGAATATTCTTCCACAAAATGATTAATATAACAATGTTTTACAAGACTGCACATTTATGAACTATTACACTTCTTACCATCTCAGAGAAGGAGAAGGTAAGGAAAGAAGGTATAGAATTGGAAACTCAAAATTTAAAAACCAAAGAAAAAAAAGGAAAAACCCTCCAAAATATATTATATTTACCTGTAATTGGGGGGTGGGGTGGGATGGTGGTGGTTGAGACATTTTTAAAAAATGTATTTGTTGTTATAATGGTTGACTGTGGGAAAGGAAGAAGAGGAATACTGGGAGAAATAAAGAATACCAGCAAAAATGTATTGAAAAAAAGGAGAAGCACACCTAGATAGGACATTTGAGAATTCATTTTCCTTCATGGTCATAGATTGTAACCAATCTTAGAACCTGTCTCTTCACCCTCCCCAAAATAATAAAATTTCTAGCCTTCTGCTATTTGAAATTATATATTTGAAACAAAGATAACAGTTTCAAAGTAAAAACACATTAATAAAATGATAAAAACCTTACAGATACAAGCTTCTTCCATAACCCACAATACTCTAATATAAATCAATATAATAAAACTCTTCTAAGTGGCCTTCAATTGAGGCTACCTAAAAGTCACTTTTTAATCTTCATTTCTATCACTGGTTAGAATGATAGAAGACACATTTGCATGTAATATGCTTTCAATAAAATGTATATGAAGAATCAATTATTCTGTAATGGAACTGATTCTTCAATGCTACAAACTATGTAGGTAACAAAAACTTGGAAAAAACAGACATAACTACATTTTGGTGGAATATCTTCTATATCCTTCCCCATTAAATACATGTTAGCCAAAAAACAAATTATAATTTTTTCCAAAGACCAAGATATTGCAGTTAAACTTTCCAGAAGGGAAAAAAAAAAAAAAAAAGAACAAACCTCTTTCAGTGAGCTCTTGAGCCTCTGCTAAAAAGCAGTTTAAGACGGTGCTAAGGTTGTTAAGAAGCAACTGACACTGCTGAAGAGACTGGATAGTTTGTGGATCAATAAAATGACAAGAACCATCAAATAATGAAGTACCTGTTGAGGGTAATATAACACAACCAGCTTAAACATAATAAATCACAAATTTAAGTATCACAAAGTCAATTTGATATTAGTTTGGAGGAATGAAAAAAAAACAAACTGTAAAATATATGATCTCTTAAATCCAGTGCTACAATGGGATCGTAGATAAAAGGACCACAGATTAAGAGCTAAATAAGATTTAAGATCATTTGATTCACCTCAATTTGATTTAACAGGTGAAGAAATCCAGGCCATGATAGTTTAGGTGATTTGTCCAGGTTCACACAGCTAGACTGGGCTTCCTGACTATAGGCCAAGCAATTCAAGTCCACCATTCTGCTACTAAAAAGTAACTATCTCTTTAAGATAATCCCACCTAGTTTTGATGACACCACTGTTTTAATTCCTTTCTCAAAAGCCAGCAATATTTCTGTAACAGGACAATGTTCTCAAAGCAGTACGGCCTAATTTATTTTATGGAGAAATGGAAAAGAACAGAATGGGCATTTTAAAATTTACAAATTAGCTTAGAATTCATGGTTTCTAAAATGCATCTTGGCAACTATATTTTCAATAACTATAGACAGGAAAATTAGTTTAACCAAGTTTTAACTTTAAATTATTTATTACATTTTTAATTAAAATAGCTTCTTTAGTATTCTAACATTTCCTAAGGAGCATAAATTGGATGACCTCTTAGTTCTCTTTTAACTTTCAATCTATAATCTTTTCGCTCTTTATTTAGCATTTCCTGAGAAATATGAACAAAAGGAGGGAGGGTACTGTCATAAATTTTCTAAACTCTTCAGACAGGTTTCACTAACCTGAAAGGATATTTTAAAAGTTCTCATAAACAAGGAAGCAAGAAAAATTTATTAAGTATTTACTCTGCAATGCACTGCGATAGGTAATAGGACTTAAAAAATTTTGATAAAAATAATCCCTGCCTTCTCAGGGAGTTTAATTTTATGAACAAAATAAATTTTATTTCACTTTAATTCAAAAGTTTAAATGCATCACAAAAAAACTTTTTCTCTACTAGGTTTTTCCCCCTCCAAATTATAACACATGGTACTCTAACGTAATGAATTCCAAATTTAGATTACTTACATATTCGATCAAATTCTTCTTTTGTAAATATTACTTTATTCCACGTCCACTCAAGAACAAACCGCAAATTAGCAGCAGAGCTTGGTTGTTCTTGTTTAAGAAAGAGGAATGGGAGAAAACCATTAATATAATCTTTAAAAAAATACAAAATGAATACTAATTTTCCAAAGTAAAAAAGTTTTACCTTCTGTTGTCCATCTTCTAATGCATCCAGTTAGGAGTCCTAAGGAACTTGTGTGAACGGCTGCTGACAATATAGCTTCTAATTGTTCTTCCTAAATAATGTAAAAACAAAACAAAACAAAAAAAAAGGGTCTAATGCTGAAATCACTGAGAAAAGTTAAAAAGTAATTTTTTAAATAGAAAAATGTAGGATAAGTTGTTTATCATTGTAAAAGTGCTTAGAACATATAACAACATATTAAGAAACCCTTCACAAGATAATGACAATGGACATTTTCAAAAGAAGGCCCAATTTCCAGTGAGATTTACAGATTTGTAGATTCTCCCAAACCATATTCATCCTTTAAGGCCCAGAATAAATTAAAGAACCAAAATTGTTTTCTTCCAAGTCCTGTTCTTAGCACCTTTTTAAAGTTAAGTGGATGGCTAGAAATTAGAAATTGAATGGATGCCCATGAATTAGAGAATGGTTGGATAAATTGTGCTATATGAATGTTATGGAATATTATTGTTCTGTAAGAAATGACCAGCAAGATGAATAGAGAGAGGCTTGGAGAGACTTACATGAACTGATGCTAAGTGAAATGAGCAAAACCAGGAAATCATTATATACTTCAACAACGATATTGTATGAGGATGTATTCTGATGGAAGTGGATTTCTTTGACAAAGAGACCTAACTCAGTTTCAATTGATCAATGATGGACAGAAGCAGCTACACCCAAAGAAACAACACTGGGAAATCAATGTAAACTATTTGCATTTTTGTTTTTCTTCCCAGGTTATTTTTAACCTTCTGAATCCAATTCTCCCTGTGCAACAAAGAGAACTGTTTGATTCTGCATACATATATTGTATCTAGGATATACTGCAACATATTTAACATATATAGAACTACTTGCTATCTAGGGGAGAGGGTAGAGGGAAGGAAGGGAAAAATCGGAACAGAAGTGAGTGCAAGGGATAAATAATGTTGTAAAAAATTACCCTGGCATGAGTTCTGTCAATAAAAAGTTATTATAAAATAATTTTTAAAAATAATAATAATAAAAACAAAATCAATTAAAATATGCATAGTCTGGCAATCAAATAACCATATAGTACGTCCAAAAATATATGCCTCATTGTACATATTGAGTTTAATAACAGTGTTATATTAAACAGTGCCCTTAATTTGTGAAGTACCATGAAATATATTAACTCTAATATTGTCTTTAAAAAATAAAGTAAATTTTTAAAAAAACACCTTAAAAAGTCATCTTCTGTACTTCTAGCATGGATTCAATAAAGCAGATTACTGCAACAATACTAGGTATTTATGATATTTTTAACTTATGAAAAGAAATGAAGCAAACAAGATTTTCCTTAATAAAAAAAAATTACACTAGAATACCTTTTCAACACCAATCCTACAGTGAAGAATGAACTGAGCTAAAAAGGCTATTGTAGCAGGAAAGAACAAAGAGGGATGGGAGTCACCTTTGTATCACTTAACTTTGATGTGGCGACTAAAAAAACCAGAGAATTCAATATCCTCAGAGAAGGCTCTTCTCTAAAAAGCTAAGCTAATTAAGCTAGTGTTTAGAAAGACAGGATGCACAGATAACTAAAACCCTGAAACTCAAAACATACTGAATTATGATTAAAAGATCTAACAAGAAACTTATACTAATTGACATCTTCCACACCAAAACTGTGAAAAAAGTCAGCCAGACATCCACTGGCAATAGGAAAAGGGCCCCTCAAGCAAAGGAAACGGTTCTGTATCCAGAGGCAGCAAAAGCAGAGGGCTCCTCCAAGAAAGACATAGGGTGGTTAGAAAGCCCTAGGCCACGGAAAGAGAAATGAGCATAAAGAATACAGAAGGAATTTCAGATGGAAGCACAGGCAAGAAGTTTTGATGATTAAAAAAAAAAAAGTAAGCAATATTCCTAGAGGGCATAAATTATTTCATTTTATCTTTATATGCCCAATGCCGAACACATTCCTGACAAATCATTTTATAAATAATTCACAGGTGAGGGGGAGAGAGATCTATAATATAATAAAGTATAGGGATTCCTTAGCTGTTTTGCAGCTTTCAGTTGCTTGGGCCACTGTGTGTTTAAACAACTTGCCAGTCACAACCCCTGTATAGGTCAGAATTGGGATGGGAAACCAAGTCTTCCTGAATCAGAGGAGGAACTCCTGCCTTTCTCTTAGAACATTTTCTCATTTTTCAGCTACCTATCAAATTTGACTTCTCTATAAAAATTGTTATACTATCTGCAAGAAGAATGATGATTTATACTGAATTTGCAATATTTTAATAGATACATTGTATTACATCTACTAAGACACAAATATATGTATAATTTGGTTATGGAAAATTTAAAAAGTACTTGTCCCAAGAATTATTTGGAAAACAGCAAATCAGACTCTTTACTGCTTGGAAAATAACTGTTAAATGCAAAAAAAAAAAACAAAAAACAAAAAACAAAAAACAAAAAAACCCCTAAATACACACATTTTAATGGCCTCACCTGACTTAAGCTGGAAGGCTGTATGTCAATAAGTCTTGGAGAAAGGAGTCCAGCCACAAGACATCTATTATAACCATCAGGAATGGCTTCACTCAAAGAAGACCCTGATTTCTTTAAAAAAGTCAAAGTCTGAAAAAGTGAATGTTAATAGGTTCTCAGTAATCACTGATATTAAATAATTAGTCTAATACAACAGATGGTAAATTAACCAGTATGACAATTACTTAAGTGAGTTAAATTATTTTGCTTATCATTTTAAATATAAATCTCCAAATGTTCTGTGTTCTCATTCATGAGAAAACTCTATTCCATCCATAATAAAAAAGGTAACTTATGCAGCTCTCATATTATCTTAAAATATATAATGTTTAGGTAATATATTGACTTTATTGTGGTATATGCAGGAAGATTTTTATCCTAAACCCAATTTTCTGCCAGGATACTTCCCAGTTTGCCTCATAAGTGTTGTCAAACAGAGAATTCTTCCTTAAACTGAGTTATTTTTTTCCGCTATATTATTTATTGATATTATGACCAGTATCAAATAGTTGAGGTGAATGAACTTTTCAATAAGTCAAAACCAAAATATTTTTCAAGAAAAAAGAAACAAATCAGAAACACATATACATATATTCATGGATATATAGTAATATATACTGATGGATACACACACACACACACACACACACACACACACACATATATCCATCAAATGAATGGATAGACCAACTCCAGCACTATAATGGAATATTGTTGTTTAGTCAATCAGTCATGTCCATGATAGGGGATATTGTTGGCCAAGATACTGGAATGAATTGTCATCTTTTCTTTAGCTCATTTTATAGAGGAAAAAACTGAGGTAAATAGTTTTAAATGATTTACCCAAAGTCACCACCTAGTAAGTGTCTAAGTTCAGATTTAAATTCAGGAAAATATCTATTATTTTATCCCCTTAGTGCCCATAATCAAGTATTATTTCACCATAAGAAATGATGACTAATAAGAATTCAGGGAATTGCCTTTATGAACAATGTGCTGCAAAGTAAGTAGAACTTTTTTTAAAAAGCACATTGAGTACAACCACATACATGTTAAGAATGAAAATTACAAAATGGCAATGAATACAATTTTAATGACCAAATATATCCCTTCTGTGCAAAGGATGTGAAATATCACACATACTCTTAGATTTGTTTTTCTGAGCTTTTTTTTTAAAGCCTTCCCCCCCCCCCCCCATCATCGGTTGGGAAGATGTTGGGAAGGGGAGGACAGAAAGAGATATGTATCTGGCAATTAAGGTGATGTAAAAATGAAAAGATAGTAATAAAAAAAATTTTAAATGAAGCAGGATATCTGAAAAATCAAATACTGGTTACAGCCAGTTCAGTATCCTTGCTGTGGCAGCAAGGAAGAGTAAATGCATACGAAGTGGGAAGAAATAAATACAAATAATGGTTTTCTAATTATAGTTTCAGAGCCTATAGGCTATTGCCTATAAATCTTAGAGTCCATATAAATATGCACAATCTAATTAATACAAGATATAGATATAATTGTATCTGAGTCAGAAACATTAAGATTATGTTTATAAAATTAGCACTAAAAATGTACCTACCTCCTTTTGAAAGCCAGTGCAAGTCAAGTGAACAACTCCTGAGTTTAACAAGCAAGTAGCATCTAAAAGAGTACAAAAAGTCATTTAAAGTTTTAATGACAGTTGCTGAAAATAAAAACTTTCTAATTTATTTGTAAAAAGCATACTAATCCTATGGATTATACACATGAATGTATATAGAATACTTAACCTTGCTGGATCTTAATGTGTTCAACCGCAAAATGAGAGTAGGATGACCACTAAGGTCTCTTCTATAGCTCTAAATTCCACAAAGCTAATTATCTGATATGTTTCTGCCTGCAAGATAATTACTAATTATATATAAAATGTACATATCATAATTACATACTTAGTTTGTTCCTAAACTCCATGACTTTTATCATGATTCAGTAAGGTACAAACAACGAAGCTGAGAAATTATCCATAAAGGCATTAGCTAAGGGAAATATGATTCAATTGAAAAGAATGAAATTCATACATTTAATTCATAGATTTTCCAGAAAAATCCTCTCTGCTCATTAATAAAGTAAAGCACATTTCATATGATTAAACTCAGTGACTTTTCTAATAGTCACAGTTATTAACAAAATACGTACCAAAATTATAAGTACTGGGATTAAAAAACTGCTCAGGTGGTGGATATGAAGGAGGAACACCACGATTCAAACTTCTTTCATGTACCAATATATCCAAGATGCAATGTGGAGAAGTCTTACTCACTACAGAATCCAATGACCACAGTGCAAAATAAGAGCAATTATGAAGAAATTCTCCTGGCCTTAAAAACAAAAATGGGGGGGAAGGGTATGGTAGGACAGTAGTAATTTACTGATCTGATAACCAAAAAACAAAATTAAGAAAAAGTTAAAAATCATTATAAAAAAGCAGTCTTACCTTAAAGAATCTGGCATTTGTGCATGATACCAACGATTTATATCAAAAAGACCTAAATAAGTAGATGGCTTTCCTTGTCCATATGTATTCACCTGCCAGCTAAAGACTGAAACACTGGTGTCAGGAGACAGAACTGGGGAAGGAAGCAACATATACATAAAGAGAGAAATTTTGTAACAATTCTCATTAAGCAGTATTTAATAACTTGGTTTATTATTAATTTTTTTTTCTCCTCCAATTCATTTTCCACAATAGCTTCCCTAAAACCTAAGTCACACTTAAAACTCTAAAAAAAAAAAGCTTCAGAAGCTCTTTGTAACTGCTAGGATCAAATTAAGTCCTCTGATTTCAAATTCAATTTCTGCTTAAGTACTACTCATTTAGCTTTAGGCTAACTCTGAATCCCTACTCTGGAGCTCTTAACTTAGCTGTAAAAACTAGAAGAAAGGTGACTATGAATAGAAATTAGAAAGAAGAGTTGGTTTAAGAAAAATATAATAAATTTGATTTTTTAGTATAAGATAAAAGTTAAGCAAAAGTGGAAATGATCTATAGACCAATTTAAAACATAGGACCAGAATGAAGCTTTACGGAAGGCAAAAGGTAATGAAGGAAGCCAAGAGAGCAAGTACAGCGTAAAAGCAGGAGAGAACCAAGAACATAGCTTGGAGAATAAAAGTTATTTAACCAATTAGGTTAGAATCAATCTCTGAAAAATAGAGATTACTACCGATGTTTGATAAGTTAAATAGATAGTATATATGCTGCTAGAAAAATAATGGAGCACAGTAAAAAAATTGGATTTTAAGAGCCAGGGAGACTTCAATTTAATTTCAACTTTGGGTACATACTTGCTAAGCAACTTCAAACAAATCACTTAATCTTTCAGTGCTCTAGACAAACTACTTTTAAAAAGCAAAAAATGTACAGCTCTTCAATAAAAGTTCTTCAATGAGAGAGCTCTGGTCAGGTCCCATTCTCTAGACACAATTGTCCTTTGTATGTATGGCTTGGGAGTTAGAGTAGATTAACAGACCCAGTGATCCTCATAATGTTTGTTTCCAGACTATCAACAATTTTCAACAATTCATCTACCATCCACAAGTCTCAAATCAAATCAAACATGTACTAACTACTACAAAGACATTTTACAAACCTTCATTCACGCCTTCCTCCCTGTCGACGTGACTTCGAAATTTCTCTATGCTCTGGCATCCCAAGAGTTTGGTGTTGCTAGTCTGACCTCTCAAAGGAGATATACCACCTGTAAGATCTAGGCTGTATCTCTCTTCACAGTATTCTAATCCCTGAAACATATATTCACATTAATAATCTCACAACTAATATTCTAGTTACAAAATTTTTAAAAATATATTGCTAGACAACAAAAAAAAAATTGCCTCTTAGTACAAAAATGGTTTTATATATAATAATGACACTTTTCTACAAACTGAGGAATTGGTAAGGAATTTAAGAGAATAATAACACTATCACTAAAAAAAAGTTTTAAAAAAATCTGTAGACTGAAATTTAAACAAAAGCTTAAATAAAGTCAAAATTATGTTCAGGTGGGGTTTGAGGAGATGGGTCACATGGAAGAAACTCAATAAAACTTACCAGAAAAGGCAGGGCTGTGCTTTAATCCTGCACTGCCAAAATAAAAGTTTAATGTAGGGGTTTCCAAAGTCTAAATGATTATTACGGAATCTTCCAATCTAGCCAGAATCTGGGTGATGGGAGATACAAGGATTATCTTCATTCCTTAGGGTAGGACACCCCCTAGAATTGGAAGGGAATATTTGTGGTGGCAAGGGCCCAGATTCACAAAAAACTGAAGGTTCCTTTCAGAGATCCCCACTGCCTGAGGCTGAGGTAGAGGAAGGACACAATTGACATTTGGCTAAAAGATTGTTCTAGATCATGCTCACCAGGCAGAAATATGGAACAATTTAATTTAATTGATAATTTATTGACTTTTTTCAAAGAGGCAGATAAAAAAAGACAGATATAACATTAGCATTATTATTCTCAGAAACAAAGCATCCAGAAAAAGATCACTGCCTGCCTGGTCAAGCAATCCTTTATACTAAAAGCTGAAAAATCTACAACTCACAGCTTGTATCAAGAAATACAGAATTCAAAGTTTGTCTCAGAACTAGACTTAGGTCTCTAGATTTCCTAACTCCCAGTCCAATATTCACATTCTTATAATATAGCAGCTCTGACAATCACTCAAGAAGCACTCTTTTTATTGTTTAACAGTAAAAGTAAAAATATTTAGAATACAGATACCTCAAACTGATAATGTACTGTCATTTTTTTTTTACCTCATAAAGGATTTGTCCTGATGCCAAGCACTTTCTATCACCAAAGGCCAGCTGAAGAAGGTGCAAACTCAAAACATCTCCTTCACTGAAACCATATAAAAATTTGGCTATGAGTACCTTACATATTTCATACGCTAAATGTTCCAACTATTTTGGATATAACATTTTCACAACCACATTTAATTTTGTGTATGTGTTTAACTGACAAAACCTAACATTGGGTTGTCAAAAAAGTTTGATCTGAGATATTTCAAAAAACGATAATAGTATAAAAGTGTAATTGTTTATATTGTTTAGTTAATATAATACGAGAAAATAAATGTACACAGTTCATTTTATACAATAAACCAATAGGCAGTTATCAAACTTGTTCTATAAATAAAAACATAAAATTAAATTTTAAATGAAAACACAACCTTTGTAAATATAAATTAAAATTTTTATACTAGTTTTTAACAAGTCTTTAAACAAATTTTATATAAATAAATACTCACCCAAAATTACCTTGAACATAAAGATGTAATATGGAACTTAAAAAAAAAAAATCATCCTCTCCCCCGCTAAAATGCACACATTTTTTGATGTATACACATATATAATCACATAATACTGTGATTACTATAATCCCCTAATAATATAATTATTACTACAATACCCTAATTTTTTAAACTCGATTCTAATTATCCCCTCACTACACTCCAGAAAAGTAAGGGATGGATAAGTACAAGGAAATGTATTTATAAAACAAAGGACTTTACATGATTGATTTTAACCAAAAAAAGAGGAGAAATAAAGACATTGTAGGATAGATTCTGAGAATAAGACAGAGAACAAAAGCATCAAAGTACTCAATTAACCTAACCCTGTCTGTTTACAATTAGTACAGAATTTAAAGCACATGCCAAATTCACAGAAGTAATGAGCAACAGAGTGGGAATTTCAACCTGGGTCCTATTATTCCAACTCTTAACAATATTTAGAAGTATGTCATATTGCCCAAAGAGTAAAGAGTGGCTAAAGGATAGCCATCAGCAACTACAATATCAGAAAAAAATTAATTATCTATAATCATATATACAACTATAATGTATTCACACTTAAATACTATGAAGATTTGGCTATCATGTTTCAAAATTAAAATATAAAAGAGAGAAAAGCAACAAAAATGATAGATGGCTACAAACGGAAAAATAGAACAGTAGAATAAACTAGATAAGACCCCAAAGTGTTAGAGAAACTCAAGTACAAAGTACTAGAAAAGATTCTCTCATTCCAATTATCCAAGAAAGCTGGACAAGAACACGGGGAAAATTAGATGTAGAGATCAATATCTAACACCATATTCTATAATAAACTCAATACTGGGTATGTAATCAAAATCAAAAGCAACTGTTTTTTCGAATAGAAGGAAAAAAGTAGTATTCACAACTATAGCTAGGGAGAAATTTCTTTTTTATTGTTATTGAGGGTTAAGTGACTAGCCTGTGGTCACACAGGGTAGACTAGAACTCAGGTTCTTCTGACTTCTATCTATTTGTGTTCTATCCACTGTGCCTCCTTGCTGCCGCAGGAAATGTCTTAATAAAAATAAAATCAGTGTAGCTAGAATAAGAGAAAATGTTCTGATAGGGAAAAAAAAAATTTCACTATCTAGCTCAGAAATAAAATCCGAATATTATATCTGAAATGAACTGACAAAAATTAAGAGACACCCTCCTTGAAAATTAGAATTGGGCAAGGGGAAGCCGTGAGGCTATAAAGTGAAAAAATAACAAAACAGATTCTGGAAGAATGAAAAAGTAGAATAAAATGTGAAACATTTTATAAGAAAAATGACAGGTCTGGAGAAAAGATCAAGAAGAGAAAATATAAAAATAATTGAACTCCCTGAAAGTTGGGACCAAAAAAAGAACCTTTTCATCAATAATGCAAGAAATAATCTAAGAAAATTGTCCTGAAGTGATAGAACATAAGGGGAAAGTAGAAACAGAAAAAATCCACCAATCATTACCTCAATGAGATCCTTTGTGGAAAACACATAGGAATATTACTGTACAATTAAAAAAACCCCATACCAAAGAGAAAAATTTTCAAGAAAGGAGAAAAAAAATTCAAATACCCTGGAGCTACAATTAGAATTGTCAGAACTCAGCAACCAGGCCTCAGGTTCTGGAATCATATCTACCAACAATCAAAAGAACGAGGCCTGTGGCCAAAAATATCATATCCAGCAAAATTATCTATAATATTGAATGAAAAAAAAAAAGACATTCAATAAACTTGCAGATTTTCAGGGCTTTTTATCAACCAAACCTGAATTTAATAGAAAATATAACATATAAGAGCCAATATCAAAGATCTATTTCAAGGAACTCAACATGGACAAATTCCTTTTTTACATGGGAAACGTATACTATATGTTTAGAATTCACAACAATAGAGTAGCTCAAAAGAAAACTTTGGCAGAATTAAGGTAAAAATAGTAATTATGCCCCAGTGCAGAGGAAGAGAAGAGCATATACACACAGGCCTGGGAGGAGGAGACTTATACATCTAAAAACCTACTCCTATCAAGAATGGGTTAAATAGGTAACACTACATACATACTATGAAGGGCACAGCACCCTCCAAAACCTATATAAAGAGTAAAGGGAAGGACTAGGCAGATGGGGAACAAAAGATGTGGGAAGAAGACAAGGGAGGGATACGTGAGTATGGGAGGTTAAGTAAAATAAAGGCAAATTAAGGAATAGAATTAAAGCAGCAGGGATAGGAAAGATGTTTGTAGGGGGTAGGGTGGGTCAGAGAGAGGCAGAGGAGTGGGTGTGTGTATGTGTATGTGTATGTATATATCTACATATGTAGACATAAATATATTCTTAAATATAGCCTGCTTGCAGGTGGTACTGGGATGAAAGGGAAAAAGAATTAAGTAAAAAAAGGTGCTCAGCAGAGAGCAAAAGAATAATTTACAAGGAAGTAAAGAAAAGATGGATACTTAGGAATATAAATTTTTTTGACAGACACACATGGTAATTTGTTGTTGTATATTTTTAAACACTCCCTCCATCCCCCGCCATGTTCTGCTGGGCACATGACAATATTTTCTTTTGTTTTGTATTCCTTTGTTTCTTAAAATAAAATTAATGTAATTTAAAAAGTAAAAAAGAAGAAAAAAAATTTATAGATAGTTCTCCAAAAGCCCCAGGTAATTAAATTCATTTGCTCTGACATTGTACCATTAGGTCTTCCAGGTCTTTCCATCAGACTTGCAGGGTAAACTTTCCTTTGTGTGTTGTTATGCTATGAAAATTAAGGTGCTATCTTTGAGGAAAGGCCCTGTCTCAATTTTTTCAATTTGTAATTCCAGCACTTACCAAAGCACTTGACTCATAGTAAGTACTGAATGCTTTTTCACATCTAAGTGGTCAAAGGAGTGAACAATTTTTAGAAGGAAAATTGTCAAAAAGCTATTAATAAGAGATTTAATTTCTTTCATATATCTCAACCTTCAAGTTGGCAATGAAGTTAATTAGTTTTGGAGACAAGTACACAATACTAACAGCAGTGCCAACTTTTCTAGAAAATCAGTGTGAAAAATGTTACTGAGTTGCTTGTACCATCCCTTTCTGATTAATCCCCACAGTCAGTCCTTGTTCACCACCAATCCATTCCTAGAAAATTACTAGATATACAATGATTTTGTATATGTCTCTCAATGCCTAAAATAGTGGGCTAGCACACACTTTATATCAAATACTTCATAACTGTTGAGTCCTTAACTCTAATAAAAACTCTCAACTTAACTCCAATAACTTCATCCTTCAACTACTTATCCTACACATGAGATCTACATTACAAGGATTAAGCATATATACTGAGTATCTATTCTGTAGCTCTTAACCCAGGGCCTGGTTAGGATCTTGGGCCCTGCTACTTACTAGCTTCCTCTCTGACTTTGACATCTTACCTCTCAGTTTCTCATTTTTACCATTTTGTAAATTAAAAGGGTGTATCTGATTGAGTTGTTCTCTGAGGTGAGGTTCCTTCCTAAATCTATAAGCCAATTGTTTTGAAATATTATCCTCAAGACAACATTTCAAACTTGGTTCATGAACAGATCCCTAGTCTCCTTTTCAAACTTAATTTGTATAGCCTTTACCACAAAGTTTACAACAACATAAAACCATGCCCAAAACTTAACCACTCAATTCTCTAAGATTAAAGGCATACAATATAAACTTCTTTAGCCCCTTCTCTATTCCTCAAAATTTTTCACCATCTTCAATTTTCTCTTCTTTTGCTTTGGATACAAACGAGTAATTATTTTTTACAAATCACTCCTTTTTCCATGCTCTTTATTTTATATCCTCCTTCCTCCTCCTCCAGGATCTTGATCTTTAATCACCTCTCCTCTCTCTCTCTCTCTCCCTTTTTTTTTTTTTTTAGCTGAGGCAACTGAGGTAATTAACTTTCCCAGGATCACATAGCTAAGAAGTGTTAAGTGTCTGAGAAGTGTTAAGTGTGTTAAGAGTCTGAGACCAGATTTGACTTCAGGGCTGGTGCTTTATCTACTGTACCATCTAGCTGTTTCATCCCTCCTCTCTTACAATGTTTTATTCTCCCTCTTCTCTGGCTTTTTCTTAACTGCCTAAAAACATGTAAGATTCTCCACAAATTTGTGGTAGGGTAGGAGAGAAGACTTTTCATGACCTAGTTTATTTATCGATTATTTCACCTAATAAAGTTCTTGAAATAATTGTCAATAACTGATCTCTATTTCCTTATTGTTGCAACATCTTTCAAAAAGTCTCTTTCATCACTCTTCTGAAACTTCTTTAGAAATCTCATAAGGCCATATGGATCAACAAATTCAAAGCCCCTTTTTTCAATCTTCCCTAGATCTATTTCTCTCATCAGGCTTGAAATATAACATTCTAATGGTTCAGTTCCTACCTTTTTAAGTACCTTTGTCAACTTGACTAGTTTATTATTTTCTTGATTTCTTAGTGTGGGGACTACCAAAGAACCTCTTCTTTCTCTCTTCTTTATATTCTGATAATCTCATTCACTCTAAATTTCAATGGCCATGTCTATGTAGTAGACACCAATAATTGTATCTCTATCTTTTACCTGATCTTTTTTCTGAGCTCCAGATTTGCATTGCAATCTCTGACTCAAACATTGTAGCATTATTAATAATTTTGAAAATCCAAGCTGAGGAGGCAAAAAATTATTATTTTCCATATCCCTTCAGTATTCAGTAACATGATTTTCAAATCAGAGAGAAATGATTATTTGTCTTAGAGAACAAAAAAAGACAATAAAAGAAAATAGAGCAAAGAAATAATTAGGAGGGGTTTAATGATGAGAGATCCCAGATATATGGTGCCTTATGTATTGTCAATTTTGGGTCTTCATCGATTTACTCTCACATTATATTCTAGCAAATTAAGTATAAAATTTTCTTCTGCATGTAGCTATTATACTTTATGCAAAGCAAATTTCACATGTAAACTCAATCCATACAACAACTTTTGGGTGGTAACTGATAATACGACATCATCTCCTTATTTTACAGACAAGGAAGCTAAAGCCTGGAGAGGGTTAGTGATTTGCTCAGGGTCATACAGTTTGTAGGTATTTTAGGCTGAACTGAAACTTTATCCCACTGTACCTCTGGGCTCTCTCTGCTATAAATAGCCATGTGAAAAAATGCTCATAATCACCTATAATTAGAGATAGCTAGCTAGTGCAATGAAAAGAATGCTCCAAGAGTTGAGAAGACCTGTCTTCAAATCTGGGCTCAGACTCAATAGGAGCAAAATGTCAGGCAAGTTACTTAACTTGTCTGTCTCAGTTTCCTCAATTATAAAACAGGGAAATGGTACCTACCACCCAAGGTTGTCATCAAGTTAAAACAAAATAGGCAATAAATAAATCTTGCCTTCTTTCTTTTCTTCTTTTAAATATAAAATCCTTCTGGCTTTTAAAAAAGTCTTTCATAATCTGTCATTCCACAATCCACCTACCTCTCCCCACCTCATAATCCAGCGATCTTAGCTTCATTTTGTTTCCCTTGTCCAATCTGGCTATCCCCTTATGATCACAATTTTTTCACTCAGGGTTCATTCAACTCTCAGCTAAAATCCCATTTTCTATAAAAAGTTTTTCCCAATAAAGCTAGTGCCTCCTCTCTAAGGCTGCCTGAGACTGACACTGCATCTTCACTGGCTTTATCCATGTTAGAAATTCTTACCACCTCCTGGCTTCCATGATTTCTTTCAAGACTCTGCTCAATTACTTTCTTTAAAAAGCTTTTCCCAGGCTTCCTTAATAAAAACTTCCCACTGACATTATTTCCAATTTATTCAATATTTATCTTTATACATAGTAGTCTCCATAATGTCTTCCCCATTAGACCATGAGCTCCTTGAGAAAAGATATGTCCTCTCCCTCTATTTGTATCCACATATCTTAGCAGAGATCCTAGAACATCTGAAGTACTTAATATGCTTACTGACTGATTATTATACCCATAGTACCCACACCTCACAGAGTTGCTGGGGAAAAAATGCTTTTGTTAATATAAAACACTATATAAATGTGAGAAATATATGCCAGAAGAAATACTTACAATTAAAATTTTCAATTGCCCTTACATGTATTTATAAATCAATTTAGTCTTTTATACAGATGCTAAAATGAACTCCATAAATATCAAAGAGAATAATAAAAAAATAATGCCTTATATATATTTTATTTACCTATCTTGTGTAGACTGAACAGCCCATAAGTAGCAACAATTTCGAGGATCATTTTCAGGTTCTTGGAAAGTAACAGCATAAACAGGTACTCTTCCTCCTTCTAACTGGGCATAATACCTATAATACAAAATAAAATATTTACAAATTGCATATATATTAAATTATAATTTTAGTTACTAGGTTTTCTAATTATGTGAGAAATGATACAAAAAAATTATGTTATATATCATTTCATTATCCTAATTTCTTAAACTATAGAGCTATACTCAATAGAGCATGCATGGATTGCTTCAATAAAACCCCTCTCTATTTCAATATTCATCTATCAAAATATTGGATTTTTAGATACTACATAAAAGAACAAAAAAAATCTTTAAAAGAGAATCATACAAGGATAGTTACTGAAACAGCAACAAGCATCAAGTCAAGAAGTTTCTAGGATTTTCCCCTAAATTTTAAATAACATTTGTCAGCCAACTATTAAATAATATTAAATTAAATGTCACATTATCTTTTAGCTAGTAAAATGGCTGATTCTACAGAATCAAATAATATTATATAAACAAAGATTTCCTATTATATTTTTGGGGCCAATGTTAATTTTTAAAAATCTGATGGATATATCAAATAAAGTAGACTGATTTACACGGAGAATGTTGAAACTAGAATAGATATTAGAAGGATTCTGATATAAACATTAACTAGATGGTTAGGGATTTTCTGATTAGTAAATCTCATACACTAATTTTCAAAAATACTAATAAAGAAAACATTAAAACTATATTCAGCATACAATTAATCCTTCATTAATTTCAAATATACTTAAAAGGAGATAACAATGCCTTAAAATATTATAGACATCTACTAATATGCATATATGTTTTATATTTATAGACAATCAGACTTTTCATAAATTTCTTCTATATTTTCATTAAGATATACAGAAGTGATAGTTAATAAAGCTTGCTTGCTGATTGAGGGAATAGAGATTCAGTAGATTATCAATATCATCATGTAACCTTTTAAGAAAAAATTTTAAAATCAGTTAAATTTAGCCATCAGTCACAGAAATTTGGAAATTTGGAGGGAGGGAAGACCAAAAAAGAATTGAGGAGTTATGAGTTCACTGTAGTACACAACCACTCTACTGATAAAAGATCAGCAACTCTAACCCTACTTGAGAGTTATCTGGGACCTTTGAGAAGTTATAAGTTGCTCAAGGTCACAGAGGCAGCATGAATTAGAGATAATACTTGAACTCAAGTCTTCCTGACTTCCAAGGTTGGATCTTTGATCAATATTCTAAGCTGCCTCTAAATATTTATTAAAGAAAACCATTCTCAAAAATTTTAGTAAGTGTTCATTCTTCATTACTGTAGTTAATTAAGCACCAAAGGCAGAGTTAGTTTCAATACTCAAATATTGGATTTATATTTTAAAGCAAAAATGTAATAAAAATAGTACATAAAAAAGTTGAATTATCTTCCACAAAGCTTAGAAATCAGCACTTTTGATAACACAAATCTTTAATCCATTAACCAAGCATAATGCTGTTAGTAAAATTCAATTAAGCAATTATTAACTGCAAGGCACTGGGGATATAAATACAGAAGTGAGACAGTCCCAGCCCTCAAGGAGCTTACATTCTACTTACATTATATTCTGAGCTTAAGGCAGCACATAGACATTTAAACGGAGATATTCTATGGATTGTATTAGGGGAAAAAATCCTTTAAACAGTGGGAGATACGGGACTGTCAGAGGTGAGAAGTCAGGGCTTGAAATGAAGAACTGGGAGTCATCCAAGTACAGGCAGAAACTGAAACCATGTAAGCACATCAACAATCCAGTGGAACTATTACAGAAAGAAGAGCAAAGGGTCTATGACCATGTGGAAGCCTATATAGATAATAGGTGAGTGAAAATTGTACAGGGAACACATATAGAAAGTAAAATATAAAAAAAAGTGGGAGGAGACAGTGTCCCCAAAACCAAGGAACAAAGTTCCTTTGCCAACAACAATGAAAATTCAAAAGTCAAGAAGCAAAAAATGTATTACTATTTGATAAGATGTCATCAATATCAGATTTATGTAAAGTTGTGAGTTGATACGCATCATTATATTTGTCATGGTAACAGGAAATTACTGGAATTTAGTAGCAGGCTAAAATCCTTCAAACCTGAATTAAATTTATTTTGGTAGCTATGTGGAGAGTATACAGACTTAGGCACAAGGACATATTTGAAGGCTACAATGGTAGTTCATCCACATAATGAAAGCTTAAACTAGGTTGTTGTATTGTGAAAAATTGCGGTGGTAAAAATGATTCAACAAATGACTGAATAAGTGTGATGAGGGAAGAGTCAAGAAAACATTCAAATTACAAAAACTGGATGACTAGAAGGATGATTTCCTAGACTAAAATTTCTGAAGAGGGTGTAGTTTTGTTCAAAAAGATAATGACTTCTGTTTTGTGTGTATGTCAAGTTTGAGATCCAATTAGAAATTTAAGAATCCAACTAGAAACAGCCCAATAGGCAGTTGGTGATGAACTGAATGCCAGCATACCCAGCCTATGAGAAGTGACAATATCACCAAATGAGAAAGAATACATAGAAAAGAGAACAGGAGACAATCTTGGAGCTGAAAAAAGGTAGGACAAAAGAGCACTAGATTTTTGTGAAAACAATAATACAAACAAGTTCAAGTTGTTTAAAGATCATTTTGCAAACAGAATCAATGCAGAAGTTGAATCAATTTTTTTATACTGATTTTCCAGTAAATTGTCCAACTTAATTTTTACATTACTATTTTAAGTAGAATTAATTGTCCCATCATATAGTGATAAGTCAACTATCTAAAGTAAATTTTTACCAACATACTACATTGTCCCCAACATATTAAGAAAATTTTTTTTATGTATGAAGATGGCCAATTTTATTCTCTCTCCAAGTCTGTGTGGTAAAATTTCTATTTTCTTAGAAAGTTCTACAAAAGTTCAAAATAGTCAAGAAAAAGAAGATTGCTAGGAATCAAAATTCAAGTTAAAGGTAAAAAAACATCCAATAAGATATCCAAAAAGATATTCCAATTGCAGAAAAGAGTGAAATAAAAGAAATTTTTTTTGTCCCTCTTATGCTTCTTTTCCTGTTCTGTGTAAACTAAAGCATATGTGAGTGAAAAGCTTATAAAGCACTAGTATTCACAAAATTATCATTAAACAAAAATCTAATTTCTAACTCTTCATAATAATAGTAACAGTAAAAAGAAAACAAAGAAAAAAACCAAACCCTTACCTTCAGAATTCTTATACTTTCCCCTACCCATCCAAATGTGCTTAATTTCTCTGAAGTTTAGATTCAAAAGAAAATTCGCCTCTAGAACTCATTTTAGGTGGCAAAACTGTCAGTACTACTTTTACTGTACTATCGTATTAACAAGAATTTTTTTCCCCGTACCCCATACCATTCCCATTCAAAAGGTAGTTAGCTATAGGTATAGACTGAGGAACATGCTCCAAGTCTACTCAAAAGTTTGTTTTGCTTAACAGTAATTTTTATTAAATGGGTATGTTCTATTATTGAAATGGTACCAGCAAAGGACAATGTTTTTTAAAAAAAGCATCACTAAAAGATAAGAAGTAAAATAAAGGAATGTTTTCCACCCTGAATCTTATGGTCCTGACTGTACTGGGAAAGTTTCAATAATCTGACACTAAACCCTTGTTCTGTTACCATTCCAGAATTCCGCTGTTTTCCTTTTGCTCAATAAATTTGGGATTTTAGATGCTTTAATAAACATCAATTAGGTATTTACCAGTTATTTTATGCAGCAGAATAAATTAAATGTTGCTATCTCCCTATCTGGTGATACAAATCATGTTTTAATGTTGCATCCTAATTTTTCTTATGTTTTCATATTGATAAAAAACTCAAACAATAAAAACAATTCAAACTAGCAATATATGTATCATCTGATGAAGACAAAAATACATTGATTATACTCACTCCCTTTTCAAAGTTTTCATGTTCCAAAGGGCTAGACAGCCATCAGAAAAACCTGCAGCAAGCTGGTTGGTTCTGCTTATATAGGTAAGGGTTGAAATGGCTGTTCCTGATGGGCTTAGTAACTGGAAACAGAGATGTCTTCCCTCTCGAGTCACACCTTCTCTGATGTGTGGTACTTCAGCTGGGATGCCAGTTACAACTTCAAGATCTAGATATAATAAGTGATGAACAAGCTTATAATGAATATAAAAAATATACATATTCTTTATTTGGGCCTCATAAATTGCTTAAGAATATAAAAAGCATGTTTTATTTCTCATCTTAATCTCATGCCTTGTCTCTCAATGAATTAAACAAACAGAATACCAATCATTTAAAATACTCAAACTTCTAAAGAGGAAATATGCTTTGAATATTAAACCTATTTACAATAACATAGAATTTTTAAAATGTTTTATTTTTCCAATTACAGCTAAAGATGGTTTTCAACATTTATTTTTCTAAGATTTTGAGTTTCATTTTTTCCCTCCCTTCTTCCCAAGAAAGCATGCAACCTGATATAAGTCCAAAAATCTTAATCTCTGGCACCTTTAATAAGACTGACTCATTTCACTCTTCTTGATGTTCTCTTCTTTTAGAAATTATGAAATCACAATATCTTGGCTCTCCTACCTCTCTGATACCTCTCTCCACCTTCCTCAGCAGCTCCATACCCTCTCCTTTCATTTCTTTTTCTTTCTCTAGACTTTATTCATTGGCTACCCCATCTCTTCCCACAGTGTCAATGATCAATTCAATGCACATGATTCCCAAACCCATATAAATCAGAGACCCAATTATCTCCCATAAATGCCTTAAAGTAATTTGTTAAGACTCTTCACCTGAATATACTACCAACACCAAATGAAATGATAAATTTCTCTGTACTGATTCATTGTATTTTCCACTTATTTTTCATTTAATCTGTTTATACTTTGACCATCTGTACAGATTTAAACCTGAGTTATCTCTGATACTTATTTTTTCCTTTCTTTCTAAGTCACCTAACTATATCAGATTCTTATTACTTCTTATTAGACCACTGTAATGCTTAAATGGTCCCCCTAACCCATCTCCTCTTTAAATAATCCTTCACACAAGATAATCTTTCTAAGGCAAAAGTCTTGCCTTTTCAAAATACTTTGATGGCTCCTAATTGCATTTATAAGAAACACAAATTCCCTGATCTGATATTGATGGAATTTGCATTTTGAACTGGATCCAAAAAAACTTTTTAGCTTTATTTCATTTTATCTTTGCAACGCATATTCATGTTCTTGACAAAACAGAATACTAGTGTTTTGGAATCTTGTATTACTCTTCTATTTACATTTAAACTCATGCCTATTAATGTACTCTTTTATGTTTTGAAGTCCTTTTCTTTCTTTCAACTTACCTTTAGATACCACTCTCATCACAAAGTCTTTCCTAATGCCCTGAAATACATATGATCTGACCAATCCTCAAATATTTCTAAAGCACTGTGGTATGAAGCTCTTTCATCCCCTCATGATTTTCTATCTTGTATCAAACTTAGTTCTCTACCTAAGGGAAAGACAAAAGACAGCATGTGCCTGTTAAACTATTACTATCATTATGCACCACCATCTACTCCTAGACACTTGTTTGAGAAAGACTAAAAAAGATCCTAAACTTAGGACTTATGGGAATATTAATATCACCTAAATTAATGGACCTATTTCCAACCTAGCTCCAAAGACACCACTGAATGAAAAAAAAATTGCAGAGAAAGAACCCATCTTTCATGTCACGACCAACACCTTCTGACCAGCTGCTACCAGCACCTTCCACAACACTGGTCCAGCTTATAATCCAGCCCTGGAGAAGCAATACTATGGAGAAGGAGTTTAGGTAAAACAGCAAGACATCTAGAGAGACAGGAAACACTAAGCTGTAAGTAAAACCAAATTGTCACCTACCACCATTCTTTAGAACTTTAGATTAGCCTGGTACCCTGAATTATAATAACCTTATATCTAGTCCAATACCCAAAGCCATCATGTTTGGAAGCAACTCCTGTAGAAATGTAGTCTGGCAAATGTTCTAGTATGTGCTAGACAGACATAGCTACTGAAGATTCAGAAAAGAAGTTCTTGCTACCAAAGTCTTTAGCACTGTCAAATGGTTCAACATCAGAAACTGACAAGATTTTTATCAGTGGGAATGACATCAAAGAAGCATTCCAACTCCTTTGCAGTTGTACGATAAGTATTTAAAGACTTTTCTATCAGACTTGCAATCAAAAGCTTCCAGATATTGTTTCTTCCATTAGAATGTAAGTTCTCTGAGAGCAGGAATTGCCTTACTCTTCCATTTGTATCCCTAGCATTTAGCACAGAGTAAACACTTAATGATTCATTTATTCATTCATGTTAGCTGTAACTTTTCTGAGACCAGCACATCAAGATCAGGAAATGTGTTTTATCATATACTCTATGTCAAGTACACTGCGGCAGGATTGAAAAAAGGCACCTTGTAAGTGTTTGGATAGTTAGTTGATTTAAAGCATGCATACTTTAAAACCAATGATTCACTTCTATTAACTATTTTTGGATTTTCAAGCATTAATTTTTCCCCCCTTTTAAAAATATTACCTGATGCTTCTATCTCATTTTGACTGCAAGACAAATCATCCAAACACAGATCAATGAGAAGGACCTGTCCAACATCAGTAACCACAGCTGCCACACCAAAAAGCCATCGAAGACTCTGGTGCAAATGCTGAGTACTTGCACTGGCTCCTCCATGATTAATTATTGGTTCAATGGCAGTTACCTGGAAAACAAATAAGATTTGTTTTTTTCATTTGTGCAGCATAAACATTTTTAAATAAAAACACACTAAAATTTTGAAAAAAGTTACTTGTTATATTGGATTTAATATTTACAAACCATTCACATATAGCTTAATATAGCTATACCAGGTAACCTTAATGTAATTAAGCACAAGTATATTAAAGCCTTCAGATTCACAGAGAATTGGAGCTAAAAAATTAATCATAAAATCCTAATGTCATACTAATTCAAGGAATAAAGCAGAAGAGGTTATTTAACCTTGCTTTAAAACTTAAGAGAAAAAAAATTAATGTAATTTCCAAATAGTATTTAATATTATTTTAATTTCTCATGTCATTTTCTAGAAACAGAAGCCCTGGATTCTAATGGTCCTGTAAACAAAGAAATACAAGAGCTCACTAAGCAAAGGATATAAATTACTTTAATAATGATGAAAATGGTAACAGCTGATATCTGTATGTATTAAAATAGGACAAAACATTTTATCCTCAGTTCACACACAACCATTTTATTAAGATAGAGATAGCAAATATCCCTGAATCAATTGATGAGAATTCTGAGACTTAAAAATGCTAAATGTTTTGCTGACTGGTATAAGACTAGTAATTGGGAGAGTCCGAATTCAAACTCAAGACTGCAAGACAAGTATAAAACTCTTTGACTATACCAAAAATAAGTCCCATAATTACCTTTATGTGATCAAATTACTTTAATAATTAAAAAAGAACTCATGATCTCATGAGTACGTCCATGAGAGCACACTGCAAGTCTTATTTCTTTCCCTTTGGTACAGTTGTTAGTGATTTTCTCTCATAAATTTATCAGGAACCCAAAATGCTGAAGGCCTTCATTTTCTTGACTGCATAGATTCTGATGTCAATTTTGTAAGATTAGGCAAGGGAATTTTTAAAATTTTAAACTGTTAAATGGTTTCATAAGTATATGAGTAGTGCTGAATGCATCTAACTCCAAAACACTAGATTGCCTTTCTAATAAACATGTTTATTCAAACAGCCACATAGGAAAAAAAATGATTAAAAAAGAGTCTACTGTTCAATGAATCAATACATACAGCTAGATAATCACTAGAGACGGACAATGAATTCAGCGGCTTAAGAAATGAATAGGAGAAAGAGATAGCAGGATCAATTTGGAAAATTATGAAATGCTTTTAGTGGTATCAGCAAAAAAAAGTTTTTTTTTTTTCCTTTTTAAAGTCCTAGTAATGTAATGCTAATTTTGGAATAAAACACTTTTCTAAAGAACCAAAGTTTCAGGTGGTCAAAAGTCAATGAAAAAACCCATGATGGGTACAAATAGACTTTGGCATATTGCAGTGTTAACGTATTCATGAAAAATGATGTAAGAGAAACCATTAGAGAAATGCACGGTTAAAAAAATCTTACAATAACAAGGGAAAATGGATTTGACCAAAATTTTATTCAAATTAGAAATAAATTTTTTATTGCTTTATTTTATTTATTGCTATTCAAATAGCAATAAAATTCCTTCAAAACCTAAAGAGACTAGCATTTATTTCAGATCAATTTTGGATTTTTATTAAAATAGTTTTGATTTTCAATTGGATATTAGGTGATAATACAACTTTTAAAGACAGATATTTCTACTACTATGTTCATTAATGTCCTGGAGAAGAAAAAGGAAATTTATACCAATAATTCTTGATTAGCATATTGAAAATTATAATGGTGCTACACCAAGAGTTTCTCTAGTCAATATATACTTAGATTTTCTTTAAAACAAAACAAAAAAGCAAACAACAACAAAAATGGCTTGAACAATGTTTCTAGAGAATAATGGAAATACTATATGTAGTTTCAAAAGACCTGGATTCAAATACTGACTCCACCACACCTATATGATGTTAAATGATCAAGTCAATCATCTGCAAAATGAGGGAGTCAAATTAGATAATATCTTTTCAGTACTTTCATTCCCTGAAAGTCAGAAGATCTAGGATAGATTCCATGCATCTCTCCAACATATTAGCAATGTGACTATAAACAAACTTTATTGCTATGAAGATGTTTCCATAGAAAAAAACTTTTAAAAATTACTTTTTACTACTTCCTTCAGGGAAGCTTCAATAGCTAAGTGTAGAGGTAAGCAAGCCCAAGTTCAAACCCAAACTCAACACTAACTAGCTGTGTGACCCTGAGAAAGCCATTAACCCTGTTTGCTTCAGTTTACTCATCTGCCAAATAAATTAGATAAAAAAAAAAAATAATAACAAATCACTCTAGCATCTTTGCTAGAAACCTCCAAAATGAGGTCTCAAAAGAGTGAGACCCACCTGAAAACCACTATTTCCCTCATTTTCAAAAAAATGTGAACTATATATGCTTATTCTTTAAAATCTCACATACCTATCCTGGTCAACTCCCTTAAAAAAAAAGGGGGGGGGGAGTTTGGAGGGGGGAGGAAGAAATGCTTCGCTCCTTTTTACCTGAGGACTAAATACTATTTATATACCTATATTCTATACCCAAAGAAAAGCTCACAATCTTGCTACTATGACTAATTCAATTTAGAGTGAAATTCTTTGATTCTACCAATATAGTACTAAACTACTAAAACTAAAACAAAAAACTTCTCTAGGATTAAAGTGCATGTCTAAAGAGAAAAAGTAGGCTTTTAAAAATAATCCTCACTCTAAACAATGTCAAAATATTTGAAACTGTTGACTTCTGAAAGTTCCTTCTTGCAGATTTATATCAATGATCTTAAATACTCCCTGTATATTCCCTTATTATTTCAGAACATGAAAAACAATACAATGTGAAAGTTGGGGGAAATGAGTACCCCAAACTTTCCATTCTTGAGAAATACATACCCTTCCAGGAAGGACAACTGCTTTAACTACTCTTGAAATTCCAAGGTCATAAAGACAGAGAACACTCCCTTCTGTTTCTTCCAAACCAATTAACAATCCAGTTCTTTTCTGCCAAGAGAATTCTTTCACTGCAAGGACAGTGGGAGGCTGTTCATTTATTCCACTAAATCTATACGCAGACAACCGCTCTCCAGTAATAGAGTTTACTACTTCAAGTTGTGGACCACAAGCCAGGCAAGCTAATCCATTCCTTCCTAGAAGAAGAAAAAATGGGTTAGTTTGACAGTTAAACTATAGAAACATGAAGCAAGGAAACTAAATGCCTCAAAACAATCAACAAACATTTATTATTAAAAAATTACTACATGGAGCTACGATAGGTGCTGGGTAAACAAAGACAAAAGTGAAGCCATCTCTGCCCTCAAGACACATACTATGGGGAAAGACAACACATATACACATAAATATCTACAAAACAGATGCATTCTAATTTTGTGAACATGATGTAGCAACTGGAAAGAAGTCAATGAAAACCAGGAATTCTGGAAAATGGAGGTAAAAACAAAACATTCCAGGAACTTCCAGGAGGACTGCAAGTACAAAGGCATTGTATGAGGATCACAGAGAGTAATGTGTACTAAGGCTGACACAGAAGCAGCAACCAGACTGTCAAACAATCTGAGAAGTTTACACTTAATCCTAAATGTAATATAAACTAAAAGGGAGTGAACTATGCAGAACTTTGGCAGCTATTTGGCAAGTAAAAGTAGGGAGCCTGATAAAGTTATTTGAACTACAGAAGTAGTTCAATGAATGAAGAAAAAAGGAAGAAAAATGTTGTGGGGGTAAAAACAACTGGAAATGTAGGTTAAGTGAAGTGATAAATCAGGGATGACACCAAGGTTGTTAATTTGGACTAGAAGACTTGCTTGTACATTTAATTAAAATAGGGAAATACAGAAGGGGGAAGGGAATAAAAATAAAGGGGTTATCTTATGTGTCACCATGGACTTCTTACTCTTTCTCTCCCAATATCCACTCTGTTACCAACTCCCAGAGTCTACCTTCATTAACATCTCCAGTATATGCATCCTTCTCTCCTGATACATTCTACAAGTCTGATATAGGCCCTTAGCACTTCAAGCCTGGACAACTGTAATAATCTTCTGCTTGATCTCTCTACTCAACAACTTACTCATTGAAATCTATCTTCCATTCAACTACTTAGTTCCTTTAAACAAAGGTCTGACTTATTACCTCTTACTCAATTTAAAAGTTCCTTAATAAATCCATTAATTCTCCAAAATCAAAATTTACATTCTAAAGCCGGCCCCTTCCTACTTTTAAGGTCTTCTTAAAATTTACTCCTATCTACTTTAAGATCCACTGACACTGGTCTCTTTGCTGTTCTTCCCACTAGACACCTCAACCATCAAGTGCATTTCTACTGGTTCTCTCTCCTCCCCCTCCCCCCTGGAATGTTGTTCCCTCCTTATCTCTGCCTCCTAGGTTCTCTTAAGGCTGAACTTATTTCTTTTTATAAAAGTCTTTCCCAATTCTTCCTAATATTTGTGTCCCACTTCTATGATTATCTGATTTTTCTGTATATCTTATTTACACATAGTTATTATCATGTAGTTGTCCTTCCCCCACATTTACAACTATGAAAAGATTTTTTCTCTTTGCTTCTCTACTACTTAGCACAATGATTCAAGAAGGGGATAATTATAGGTGACAATATAAACTTTTCTGATTGAAAGATAGAGTTTGAATACAAGAACAATGATGGATAAGATAAGGCCAGATTGTAAAGGTACCCTGAAAGTTAGAAGGACAAACTTAAAAATTTCTTCCCTAGGCAAATAAGATTATTTAAAGTTTCATATCACATGATTGACATGATCAAAGCAGTTTTAAAAAATTTAAAAAATTAATTTGAAAAAAAAAATAAAAAAAATAAAAAAAATTAATTTGACTATAGGAAATGAAATGGACAAAATGGATTATATGAGAGAAACTAGAGACCAGATAGATGACTGCTTAGTAATATAATATAGTCTGATCTGGGATGTTGACAATGAGAATAGATACAAGGATCAAAGGGGCATTAAGGGTACAAAGGTAACATGATGGATAGAGTGCTAATCCCTATTAAGGAAAATCTGACTTTAAATCCATCCTTACTTGCCCCAGTTTCTTAAAATTATAAAATGAAGATTAATAACAGCATCTACTTCCCAAGATTGTTATATGATCAAATAATATACTATTTGTAAAGCACTTAGCATAGTGCCTGGTAAACAGTATCTCTTATATAAACAAAAGGTATAATTTTTAAACAACAGCAAGAGCTCAATACCCAAATGGATCTCACTGATTCAGGAGTTTCCTTTGAAAATGCAGACATTGTTAAAAATAGTTTTTAAACACGTAATTGGAGGGAAAAGCCCACTATACACAAATGAAATGCAGACATTTTATGGGCCACTCAGGTGGCACAATGAATATAAAGAGCACTACACCAGGAATCAAGGAGACCTGAGTTCTAATCAAGTCTCAAATACTTATTAAGTCTGCCTCAGTTTCTTCATTTATAAAAGAATATGTGCATGTGTGTGGGTGTGAGTGTAATGCTATCACCTACTTTCCAGGATTGTAGTGAGGAACAAAGGAGATAATTGCAAAGTGAATAATATGATTCCTAGCACACTGTAAGCACTATAGAAATGTCAGCTGCTTTCATTATTAGAAATAGTTTGTTTTATATAAGTGGACTGTTCTGTAGGCCTTTAGGTAAAGCATTACATAATGTAAATTTGCTCATGAACGTGGGGGAGGGGAAGAAGAGAAGCAGAAAAATGGCTGACATATGGTCCAAGAACAAGTGGGGGCCAGGGACAAAAAGGCAAGAACATGAGGAGGAACATGAGATTGGGGCAGCTACATGGGGGCCCTGGCCAGAACCAAGAGGAAAAACACTCAAGGGCAGATAAACGCAGGTTGGACATGTACATAGAAAAGGGTTAGCAACACATGGAAATCAGAAACAGACACATAATACCTGAATGTTGACAGACAGAAAGGACGTGCAAGCAGAGAAGGGCAAAGTGCTGGAGTTATCAAACCAAGGCCCCCGATTTGTAGCAGTGGTGGTACTTTCTCTGTACATCTACTTCTTTTGTTTGGAGGGTCTATTTTATAGGGAATTTAAAAAAAATTTTTTTCTATTCTGTAACTGATTTATATTATTGCCCACTCTGTGATTGTTCAAACCACATTTCTTTGTCTCTGCCTATGAACTAAGTTTAGAATTTCAGTTCTTCTTAATAGCTGTTCTATTCGTGTCTCAAGGAAATTTGTTATCCTTGAGGGATTCACGTCTGGTCCACTATCTCTTAACCTTGCAGGTAAACTCAAACATCAAACACTTCTTAGTCCCAGAAATTCAGTGCTTCTGCTGAGTTAAAAATAAAACTTTTAGTTAAAAGTAAATTTCTCCCTTATACTTTCAGGTCTTAGAAAATTCCATAATGTTTGCTGTGTCTGAAGGATTGAGTTGACCTGGTACAATTCCATAAGATATATTGTTCATAGCTGCCTGTCCCTGTAGAATTAAGGAGGGTCTTATATCTCCTTCCCAGGAGCCAGGGAGTCTGCTCTTCTAGCTCTACTATTAATGGCCTCAAGATGCAGATGGATCCATAAATCAACCAAACATTTCTCTAATACAGAAAGAAGAGTTTATTAGGCCCATGTGGATGTTACATTGTCATTAACCCTATAACCCATTCTATGCTTCCCCTACCTAACCAACTCTGTTCTTAGTTCTCATGTACTTTCCAAAATTACATCTGAAGACTAATATAACTTCTCCCTTAGGGTCTTTGGTCAAAAGAGAAGCCATTGACTCAATTTATTGGTTATTGATAGCCCAACTCTCAGATCATTGTCTCTTGTTTACCTTAATTTCAAATCTGATGGGGTAGAAGGGGATGGAGCACCAAGTGAGGAGTAGTAGTGAAAAGAGCACAGTACTGTAAAGTTAACAAGTGTTCTTTGGAATGTAGATTTAAGAATTCTTTATTCAGAATTTGCATAATGTGAATTTACATAAAATGAGAACTATTTGTAATATTAAAAATGTGTATCACCATTTCTCTAAATTTACCCAGTCTGTTAGATTATCTAACATCTATCTCAAATTCTCCACAGGAGACTGCCCAAAGATTGAAAGCTCTCTTTACTTTTTCTTGATAACCATGGCTCTAAGACTAACTCTTTTATTTGTCATGCAATCTCTTGATGACATCCTTTATTTAATATTTAATTTTTAAAAATAATATTAATTTTATTTAATAATATCAATACATTTAATATATTTAATATAACGTCGCTTACTTCTACTATCCACCTTTTTGCTGCTCTCCTTTCTTCAGATAGCATGTCTTGCTTCCATGCAGCAAATACCAGTAAATTGTTAGTATTTTTAAAATGGAATTTTGCTTTTATGAGAAACTAGAGGGCAGTAAAAGAGCTGTGCAATTTCCTGTAAGCAATTCAAACTGTTTTTTTCTTTTTAGACTCGAGGCCCCAATTTGCCATCCATATATACTATGTTCCAGAACTACATACAACTGGAGAAGTTCTATTGCATGTCCATTTAATGGAAGCTGAAATATGAGCAACATACATTCTTTATCCATTTGGCATTTCCTGTGAGGATGATTAGGTTAATTCTTTTGAGTTATCACAGAGGCTTAAATCTCAGAGGCTTGATGTAATCAATATAATGTCAACCCCTTTTATCCCCCAAAGACAGCATTTGGAGGTCCCTATCACGGACAAGGAATTCCCTCTCTATGTAAGTTTTGCACTGCATTTTAATTGGTAATAATGATGAACACCTTTTGCATGTATAAATCTGTTTTATTATTTAGCTTGATGTATTTTATAAGAGGATCATGTAAATTGGGCTAATTCTGTTCTTATACTAACCAAGGATGATGATCTGTAAATCTAAACGTGAATCTACATGAAATCTAAATAAACTATACATATGAATAGAAATGGGAGACAGTTTGATTTAAAAGCCAAGAAGATGGCTTATTCATAATTAAACAATTAAGAACAACTTTAAGTTAATTATGAGATGGTAAAGTTATGTTATCTATTGCTGGCTTGTCAATCCTATGTTAAAATTTTGTGAATTACATTTCCCACATAATCTCCAAAGTATTTCTACAGATTTCTATTCAAAGACTTTGTTAAAAAAAAAAAAAACAAAAAAAAAAAAAAAAACTTATTTTAATTAGAGAAGTCTGTAGATAAAAAAAATCCAGTATTCAGATTTGTATCATTTTCCTCAAAAAATGCTGATTTAGTGCTAGAATACTTAAGTTAAGTTGGCTAAAAGAAAAGTCTATCAGTGTAAACTGAAGCATAGAATGGTTCCTTGAAAGTCAGAATCAGGAAAAATTGCACAAGCGTACAAGTTCCAGTTTTCTTTTTCCACACTTGGACAACTATATTTTTAACTATAGCTAGCTTAATAAATCAAGCATTTATTAAATACCTACCATATATTATATTAATTACAATAATATTAACGAAAATACTATAACATCTATTTACATAATGCTTTCAAGTCTGCCAATTACCAATTACTAGTAAGATCTCATTTGATGCTTACAACAATCCTGAGATTTTTAAACTCACACTTTAGGGAAAAAGCGTGAGATATTAAGTAATTTGTTCAGGTTTACACAGCTTTTTATTGTCTGATACAGAATTTGAATTCAGATCTTCTTGACTTCACATCCAGTACACTGCTTAACATTTTCCAATGGAGGCCCTTGGGGAAACAAAGCAATCCCCACCCCAAAAGAGTTTTAATTCTATTGCAGGACACAATTTGTACATATATAAAGTGCAAGGAAAAGAATCATACAGAAGATGGTACTACAACTTGAGTTCTGAAAGAAATTTAGAGGTGATTCAAAAAAGGAGAAAATCAATGACAGAAATGAAAAGGATGGATTGTAGAAAGAAGTATACTTCAGCAGGGAGACCAATTCAGAAGCTAATGTTAACATTCAGATAAGAAGTAATGCCTACGATACTTAATGCCTTAAATATGACATAGGCTTATATAAACAGGCATAGTGGATAGAATGCTGAACTCAGGAGTCCAGAAGGCCTTAAATTGAAATTTTGCCCCAGAAACTATAGTGTAACTGTGGGTACTTCAACTGTAAAACAGGGACAATAATTATCACCTTTTGGGTTTACTGTGAAGATCAAAAGTTAGCAAATAAAAAACTCCAGCTCTTTAAAATAAGAAAAAACTATAATTGTACTCATTTCACTTGCTAGAATGTTATCTAACAGTAAACCACTAAAGACCAAAAACAGACAACACATGGCATAGATTTAATTTTTTTTTTATGTTCCTCTACTAACTATTATCATTAGGCCTTCCTATTTTTCTCTTTACTCTCTTTCCCATGCTTGTTGTTTCGCCCATTTTGTTCTTCTGTTGCAAGGATCAAATGAGATAATCTAAGTTTTGCACTTTGTAAAATCTTGAATCAATATATAATGTTAACTAATAGATAGAACCAAAAAATGTTAGTGAGTCAGTAAAATCTCAAAAATATTAACTTGCCTCCAGTAAAACGTCCCCGAAGTACAGACTCTAGTGTTATTTCATCTTCTCCAAGGGCTTGAATAGTCACTTCTGGAAACCGCAGCACACTGCTGGTTACTTGTGCAGTTAAGTCTCGCATACTTCACTATAAAGACATAATACTATAATTAAACATATAAATTTAAAATAAATACTTTACCACATTTTTTCATCCCATTAAAAACATGATTCAAAGTAAATCTAATGACTGAAATGTTACTTCATTGAAACATTTAACAGAAACATAAGAAAATTTTTAGGAAAATGAATTAACAATAACAAAACAATACATATGATAATATAAATGAAAAACATCAGAAAAGAGGTTGAACTCCAGAAGCTTCAGTAGTTCCTCCCAAGCAAAAAAAAAAAATCAACCTCTTTCCAATTTGGCATTTGAATCTGTTTACAATGTATCTCATGTGCATTTTCCCAGAAGGATCATGCATTATTACAATACTATATAATCCATACTAACATACTACAGAGTCCAAACTACCCCACTAGTATCCTGCCAACTGACATTTCACCTTCCATCTCCATGCTTTTGTACAAGCTGCTCCCTAAACTCCTTATACCCACATGCTTTTAACACTTTCCCTCATTCCGTTTTTTTGGAACTACTAGCTCAAAAGCCTTCAGGGCCCGCTCAAGTGCCATCATGCTACAAAAGGCTTTTACTAATTTCTTTGATTTAAATCACTTCATTTTATATGTATTTGCATTGTGAATCTGTTTCATTTTTCTAAACTCAACTAAATTAAATTGATCAGTCATTTAACTGCACTGACAATTGAGTTTTCCTTAACTTTTTTTGGGGAGAAAAGGAAAGTTACAGAAGATTGTTATAACATTGGAAAAGGAGGCAATCTTAATTTTATTTTTGGTGAGCCCTATAAAATTCTTCAAAAGGAACTGAGGGCTCTGAGAGGTTCAATAACTTGTCTAAAGTCATACAGCTATGTTAACAACCATTATACTCCAATCTAGGACTTCCTAATTCCTAGACTAGCCAGTCTTCTATGCACTAAGACTCAATGTTGAAGTCACTTAAAACCGAGAACAAAGACATCAGGAAAAGCTACAATTTCAAAGTAAAAAGTAGTTGACCAGAAAAAACAGTATGATAAAAAAGAATACTACTTTCTAAACATTACCAGGTCTAGATACAGTTTTACTAACTTCTATTAGTATAGGTATATTGAAAGATAATAAGATTAATGAACTATTTATTTTTAATAATTACTGGGCAAAATAATCCAAACAATTCATTATATCCATTTTCGTTCATGAAACCAGGGTCAGTAATTTATCTATTAATAGCATTAATATTAACAAGTTACATTAGTACTGTTAATATTTTAATAATAGTAATATTAATTTATCTAATAATAAACAACAAAATTTATCTAATTTCCTCTTCTTCCACAGCTTCAAATAAAAATTTTCAAGGCAAAGACATCAACAAACAATGAAATTAAACTACTGGAAGAAAATGAAAGAGAAATAAAAAATCCTGATAATCTACAAAATGGATAATCTATCAATTAATAATTAATAGAAGTTGTACTACTTCAGATAGAAGTATTATGTTAATATGCCAAAACTGGAACTTCTATCTCAATGTATTCAAACCACTAGGGTTTTTTGTCTTTATCTTTTGTCCTTCAATGAGTTTTCCTCCAAGAATAGTCTTGGTTTGCCATTTTCTGGCCATAACAAATTTCAAAGGCATTTTTGAAAAAATATTATTATTTTAGCCTTGTCTTTCACAATAAAAAGGAATAGATCCTTTATCAATACTTGTGTTTTCTTTTAAAAAAAACTTGTTATGCTGTGGCCGTAAACAAAATTTTTTTTTCTCTTGGCAAGTATTGAGTTCCAGATTCTCTCCCTTATTCCCATAACTCTCAGCCTCCATTAATAAATCACATGTGAAGTTATAGGAAACATTCCCATAGAAGTCATGTTGTGAAAACATAGCTCTCCCACCATAGTTAAAAAAAAAAAAAAAACTCAAGAAAAATCAAGTTTAAAGAGAGAAGACAGAGAGAATGCTTCAATTTGTATTCAGAGTTTCTTCTATGGGTTATGGACAGGATTTTTCATCAAGTCCTTCAGAGTAGTCATAATCACACTATTGTTCTAAAGTATTGACTTTAATAGGGAAGTCACAGCTGGTTAGCCCAGATTGCTAATATGATTATAATATTAATTAGTAATATTAATATTGTACATTTGGACTTTCCAGGGTTTTTTCCTGAGCGCATCTCCCACTCATTATTTTCCACAGAACAATGATATTCCATGATAATTACATAACACAATTTATTCAGAACTGATGGGGAATTTCTAATTTTTTTGCCCTATGAAGAGAGCTGTTACAAATATTTTTATACATATAGGTCCTTTTCTTTAAAAAAATCTCTTTGGTATTCATGCCTAGTAGTAGTATTGTTGAATCAAAGGATATGCATGAATTTATGGCCTTTGGGCATAGATCATATCTTTTGATCATTTATCAATTGGAGCATAGCTCTTAATTTATAAATCTGATTCAGTTTTATGAGAAATGAAGCCTTATCAGAGAAATTTGCTTTGAATTCTTTTTACAATTACTTTTGCTAACTGTAGTTCCCCCTCCCCCCATTTATTCTGTTTGTTTTCCGGCAGGGTAAGGCAGTATCTACTTATAATATGTAATTTAGGAATAACAAAAAATCTTCATGACTCCAAACCTAGAATTCTATACTTAGTACCATTCTATACCTAATATAGAATTCTATACTTAGTACCATTCTATACCTAGTACCAGTCTACTGGAAATCCAAGGAAAAGATGAAAAATACAAACTGGGCTAGATCCCTAAACTATGACACATACCTTTTCTAAACCTGCAGTTGAAAATAATGAACTCTTTAAATGTCTCCCAAACAAGGAAAAAAACACTGAATTTAGAATCAGGATTTGCATTCAAATTTTAGTTTCTTTGAGACTGGACTAGATGACCTTGATAATCCCTTCAAACTCTAAATCTATGACGCTAGACAAATTTTGATGAACTTATTTTTTCTCAAGTATAGATATTCTATTTTTTCTCACCTCAAACAATTCTTAAAAGCCTTAACAGGGATTGTCTACAGAAATTTCTATTTGCCATGCCTTATATAAAGTTGAATTGTCAAGAATTTTAAAAGTATTTTAAAAAAAACTAAAAGACTCAAATTTAATATGAATATACAGTCATCCCTTAACATTTGTACTCCATGACACAAGACTCCCATGAATGTAAAAAACCCTGAGTAACTCCAGATTCCACTCCAAATCTTTATTTTGAATAATTCTGATCATATTTGACATAAGAGGCAGAAATTAACTTTCCCAGGGAGAACAGCTAATCAGTGACTCAAAGAGTCCAGTGAGCTACCAGTTTTCTCTCCTGATATTACAAAACGAATTAGGCCTATTCCATATAATTCCTTTGTGAACTACAATCTATATGCATAGGTTACTAATGAATAACTTTAAGGTGTAAAGAAAAACTTTCTAAGAATCAGGCATTCAAAAATAAGGACTGTATCATGAAGCACTAAGGTACAATTTACTAGGTATTAGTCCATAAACATTTATTAAGGGCCTACTATGTACTAAACACCAGGCTAATTGTTGGGAGATACAAAGAAAAGAAAAATTGTCTCTGTTCAAAAATTTAGTCTAACAAGAGAGACAACAAAAAAATCAACTATGTACAAACAAGATAGATCCAAGAAAAACTGGAAAACAATCAAGGCCCTACAGGCAATGAAAAAGATCTGGAAAGGATTTATCCACAAAGTTGGATTTTAGCCGAGACTTCAAGAAACTAGGAAGTGGAGATGAAGACAAGAAACCTGGGCACAGAAGACAAGCAGTGAAAATATGGAGTCAGGAAATAAGATTATATCCTTGCTTAGTTAAGGAACATCACTGTCCCAGGATGTTGGGGAGCAAGGAAATGGAAAATGGAGTTAAGTTAAAGAAGGAAGTTGGGAGGGAGAGCAGGTTTTAGGGAGCTTTGAATATGAAAAGAATATTTTATAATGTATTCTGGATGTGAAAAAGTTAATGAAATTTATTGAAAAGGGTAATGATATATTCAGACCTACATTTCAGGAAGATCACTTTGACAGCTGAGTGGAGGATGGATTCTAATTTACACAACTACAATTACTACTTCTACTACTGCCACCTACACTCATAACTACAATACCTCAATTGGATTGAAACCAGATTATTATTCCAAATAAAACTATTGCCCACAACCACCCAGGCATAATACTGATTCAATTTATTAAAACTTAAGAATAATAATTTAGTAGATCATCAATATGCAATCTCCAAGTAAGATATAATGGAAACTTTCAAAGAATAGGGAGCCAATAAAAATCGAAAAAAATCATATTAAAAAAAAAGAAAGAAAAGGTACTTCTCATTCCTATTGTTGCACATGCTATAGTAGCTCTACATAGGTCATTTTCAGTGAGCCTACAGAAAATGAACTTATAACCAAATGGTTTTTGTTGTTTGGTCATTTCTCTTGTGTCTAATTCTCCATGTCCCTATTTGGGGTTTTCTTAGCAAAGATACTAGACTAGTTGGCCATTTCCTTCTGTAGTTCATTTTTCAGATGAGGAAACTGAAGTGCTTTACCCAGGATCACACAACTACTAAGTGTCTGAGTTTGGATCTTAACTCAAATCTCCCCAACTCAAGACCCAGAATCCATTGTGTAATTATTTGATTACAAAAAGCATTTATTTCATCTACCTTTGCAAAATTCCATATAAAACTGAACATGATGAAATAAATGCTGAATAGGCCTTACCTCAGGGTAAAGGCCTCAAGTAAGCAAAAGTATTTATAGCAATACTTTTTTGTTTGAGAAACAAAAATCAAGAAAAACATCCCCTAGACACAAAGTGGGAATTCATCAACAGAAGAATGGCTGAACAAATTATATGACATAATGGAAAATTATGCATCCTTAAAAAATGAAAGGATCATATGCAGAGAAAATGAAGACTTGTATGAACTAATGCAGAATTAACTAAGTACCACTTTTAACACTGAAAAGAAAAACAATGACAAACTTCAACTCCAAAACTCTAATGGTCTTGCTTCCTGTTCTCTTGAATTGCTAATAATGCACTGGAAAAAGTTTAAAATGAAAACTAGATTTTCAAACAGTTTATGAATTTATTTTAAGGTTTTAGAGGGGTGGTAGAGTTAAGGAGAACACTAGGAAGTTAGATCATCCATCAAGACAAGGAAGCAATATTAAACTTTTATTATTAAAAAAAAAACCATCAAGCTAAACACAAAAGGAAAAAACAAAACATTAGTTTTGTCTCTCATGTTTTTTAAATATGTTGAAATGATCCTATTTTAGTAATTCAAACAAAAATAAAATGTTTAAAAATTATTTACTTAGGAAAACCATCAAAGAGATTTAATACAAAAAAAGGAAAATGGCAGGGAATTTGGGATTAACTTCTATTTCACCTCAAAAATCCAGCTAGTCAATTTATCAATAACAATTCAGTAAGGACCTATTATGTGCCGGGCTTCTGGATACAAAGACAAGCAAAAATGTCCTTGTCCTCAAAGAGTTTACAGTATAACAAGAAGAAAAGACATGCATATAAAAGTGTGGACAAAACACATACAAAATTAATACAAAGTAATGAGGGACACAGGTTAATTGTACACTATATTTCAAAGTCTGATTCTTTTTGTGCAGCAAAATAACTGTTATGGACATGTATGTATATATATATATATATGTTGTATTTAACATATACTTTAATATATTTAACATGTATTAGTCTACCTGCCATCTGGGGAAGGAGGGAGGAGAAAGGAGGGAGAAGGAAGGAGGGGAAAAATTGGAACAAAAGATTTTGCAACTGTCAATACTGAAAAATTAACCATGCATATATCTTGTAAATAAAAAGCTGTAATAAAAGAGAGAGAGAGAGAGAGAGAGAGAGAGAGGGGAAACAAAAAAAGTAATGAAGGAGGAGGCATATACCAAAAACTACCTTTCAGGGAAAATATTAAAATGTACAGTTCCTAAATATTTTGTGAGTGATTCCTATATTGTAGTACAGCCATGAAAACATGGTATTTTGTATGTTCCAAAAAAGAATGGAGAGAAATCAGACCTCTTCCCCATTCCCAATCATACTGCTATTCCCCCTCTTTTAAGTTTTTAAACAAATACTTTAAACATTATGGGGAAAATGTGAAAATATTAAAATACAATACAAAATACTAATGCAAAAAATACAATACTTTTAAGATAAAAAATAAAAAATACAACACTAAATTTATACTTAACATTATATACTGATTCAAAAGGCTCAAGACCCTGCAGTTTTTCAAACTCATCATTTTAAACATTAATTCTAATTATACAGTCTTTAAGAAAATATTTAAATGGTTAATTCAATTATACTAAATTAAAAAGTAACTATCAGCTACCATGTCAAAGAAATAAGAAAACAGTACCTTGGGACACTAATACATTGTGAACATTGTGAACTGTGAATAAATCTAACAATTCTGGAGAGCAATAAGGAACTAGGCCCAAAGGGTTATTAAATTGTGCATATTCTTCGACCCAGCAGTGTTTCTACTGGGCTTATATCCCAAAGAGATCTTAAAGCAGGGAAAGGGACCCACATGTGCAAAAATGTTTGTGGCAGCCCTCTTTGTAGTGGCAAGAAACTGGGAAATGGAGTGGATGCCCATCAATTGGAGAATGGCTGAGTAAGTTATGATATATGAATGTTATGGAATATTATTTTTCTTTAAGAAATGATAAGCAGGATGATTTCAGAGAGGCCTGGAGAGACTTACATGAACTGATGCTAAATGAAACAAGCAGAACCAGATGATCATTGGACACAACAACAAAAAAACTATACAATGATCAATTCTGATGTACTTGACTCTCTTCAACAATGAGATGATTCAAACTAGTTCCAATTGTTCAGTAATGAAGAGAGCCATAAACACCCAGAGAGAGAACTGTGGGAACTAAGTGTGGTTCACAACATAGCATTCTCACATTTTCTGTTGTTTGCTTGCATTTTATTTTGCTTTTTTTTTTTCTCGTGCAGCAAGATGATTGCATAAATATGTATGCATATATTGGAGTTAACATGTATTTCTCCCATGTTTAATATATATTGGACTACTTGCAATTAGGGAAGGGCTTGGTGAAAAAGGGCAAAAGTGGAACATGGGGTTTTGCAAAGGCTAATGTTGAAGAACTGTCCAAGCATATGTGCTGAAATATAAAAAGCTTTAATAAAAAAAAAAAAAATTTTTTTTTAAGAAAGAAAATAGTATCTGCATACAAAATCCCAGAATCCATGTAGCCAACATGATTCTGGAAGGATTAGACAAAATGCCCACTGGAAAAATGCATGAATGAATGTATAAAAAGCTACATAACCAGTAACCTACAAAATATATATCATCCTATAAAACTAAATGAGAAACAAAACCATGCAGCCTTTTTAAAAAAAGTGACTAATATCCAGTAAAAATGTGGTCTAATGGAGAACACAGAATATAAAGAAACATTCTTTATGTCCTGCTTTTTAAAAAAATCCATGTCACTTTCAATGGGCCTTTTACTTATAAGAAAGGTTCCTCAATGGGGATTTAAGTAGAAAGTATTAAGAGAAAATGACTATACTCATGAGTAAAAAAGGGAAAAAAAAATTTGGAAATAAACAGTCTATAGTCTTAAATACTGAATATTCTTGACTATGAGGGATTACTGAATTAATAAAAGTTTCTCCTCTCTTTAACCCATTCTGTATACCCTAATCTTAGTGCACCTAAAATTCATGTCTTATGTCACTGTTAATCACCCTAGTGGCTCCAATAGTTAAAAGGATGAAATACAAACTTCTTGATAAAAGGATACAACACAGTATTCCATTCTAACCACATCTATTTAACTATTCCCCTTTTCAGTCTAACCAACCGAAGAAATAGTACTCAATCTTCTCCTGCCTCTGAGCTATGCCCCGTAAGTGAAACCAATTTTCTCCCCATACAGACATTTGCCATACTGTTTCAAGGCCTAGTTCAGGTGCTAGTCCTTGATTACCTAATCACCTATCACTGAAATATTCTACACGAACCCTTTTCTATGTATTGTTAGCTTTACATTAGATGATAATATTTATAATCTAATAGGTAACAATACTTGTATATGTAACAATATTCGTATATAGATCTACTTGATTTTATGATGCTGTTGTAATTTAAGTGACCTTAAGCAAATCATTTATCCTCACCCTGTAACATAATTTCCTCATGTGCTAAAATAAATAAGTGAAAAGCCAACGATAGATTGGTGAGGTCAAACTCAAGATAGAAATGAAGCCACTAAATCATACTTAAGGATCCCTACAGGTCACATAATGACTTAGAAAACTACATTATGTTCTATATATTTTGTTAAATATTTCTTATTTATACTCTATTTGATTCTTTTAAAATTTACCTCTATTATCTTATGATCTCAATCTTCCTTCAGGCTATGAGGCCAGAGGACATTGGAATTGGATTATCTGACATTTAATTGTCACCCACTGTTGTCTTTGATCAAATCACTGTCAATTAGGCCTAAATTTCCTCTATGTTTTAAAAAAAAAAAGTTAACCTCCCCTCCACCCCCCCCCCAAAAAAAACTCCACCAGAACATAATTCTGCTAATGTTCCTTCAAGATCAAAATCATGGTCCTATGAATAAATGGTAGACCAGGAACTCAAAATTTGAAACAAAATAAACCACAGCTGTATTCTATCATTTAGTATAAACCAAGTACAAATGGGTCCGGCAAAAACTTTTATTAGAAGCTAACTAAGGCTGTCAATGAAATCTTAAGACCAAAAGTTTTATTTACATATATATATATTTTAAATTTAAAAACAATTTAGCACTAAGAAATAGAGTGGTAGAGCAGGGAAATAGATTAGGTACCCAATTAAGCTACATCTTTTATTAGGGTCTTTTGGAATTGTCTTGAATCACTGTCTTGATCAGAGTAATTAACTCTTTCACAGTTAATATTACAAAACTAATATAACTGTATACTTGTTTACTGTGCACTATATATGCTGTAGTAAAAGATCACAGTAATTTAATGTTGATAAACCCAAAGTTCCTGCTTTTGGAGGAGAGGAGACTCACTCTTTGACAAAATCATTGGGAAAACTGGAAAGCAATTTCGTAAAAACTAAGAACAGTTTAACAATTTACACTATATACCAATATATGGTCAAAGTAGTTAAATGATTTAGATCCAAAGGATTATTAAATTAGAAGAGCATGGGAAAATATACCCGTCACATCTATGGTCCAAGAGATAGAGGTCACAGAAAATAAAATCAATAATGTTGATTACCCAAAAAAAAAAAAAAATGTAATGCTGATTACATTAAAAAAGTTCTTGCATGGGGCAGTTAGGTGGTCCAGTGGATAGCACCAGCCCTTAAGTCGGGAGGACCTGATTTCAAATCTGATCTCAGACACTTAACACTTCCTACTTGTGTGATCCTGGGCAAGTCACTTAACCCCCACTGTCTCAGCAAAACAAACAAATAATGATGAAGAAAAGTTCTTGTACAAACAAAACCAATATAGCCAGAATTAAAAGAAAGCAGAAAGCCAAGAAAACAATTTTTACAACACGTGTCAGTGATAAAGCCCTCATTTCTCAAATATTTAGGAACCTGAGTGAATATAAAAATGTGAGAACTCCCCAACTGATAAATGGTCAATAGTTATGAACAGGCAGTTTTCAGGAGAAATCAAAGCTATCAAGTGTCACATGAAAAAAATGTTCTAAATCACTATCGATGAGAGTAATACAAATTAAAACAATTCTTTGATATACTATCTCACACTTAGCCCATTGGCTGACATGACAAAAGAAAAATGACAAATGTTGGAGAGGATGTGAAGAAACTGGTACCACTGCTAATGGAACCTGTGAAATGATCCAACCATTCTGGAGAACAATTTAGAATCACGCCTGAAGCACTATCAATGCATAACCTTTGACCCACCAAAATAACTACTAAATCAAATAAGAGGGGAAAGGGATCTATTTGTACAAATATATTTATAGCAGCTTCTTTAGAAGTGGCAAAGAATTGGAACTTGGGAGGATGCCCATCAATTGGGAAACAACTGAACAAATGGTAGTATATGATTGTAATGGAATACTATTGTGCTATAAAAAATAATAAGCAGCATGGTTTTAGAAAAATCCGGGAAGACTTACATGAACTGAAGCAAAGTAAAATGAGCAGAACCAAAAGAACATTATATACAGTAAAAGCCAATACAATGATCAATTGTGAATGACTTAGCTATTCTGATCAATTATTATTCAGTAGTTTTAGTCATATTTGATTCTTCATGACCCCATTTAGGGTTTTCTTGGCAATGATCTAGAGTGGTTTCCAATTTCCTTTTCCAGATCATTTTATAGATGAGGAAAATGAGGTATTTGTTAAATGATTTGCCCAGGAGTGTCTGATGGCCACATCTGGACTCAGATCTTCCTGATCCCTGCACTCTATACATTATATTATCCAACTACATGTATTCAGATTAATACAATTTCAAATATAATGAAAAATGCTATCTTCAGAGAAAGAACTGATGGAGTTTGAAGCTTATTTTTAATACTTGGCATGTGAAAATACTTGACATTTCATGCCTTCTCAATGGGATGGGGAAGAGTTGAAAGGGACAGAATTCAGCTCTTAAAATTTTTTTCAGTAATTTTTAAGCATATAATTTAAACAAGCAGATGTATATAACCATGTCAATTTCAAGGAGATATGACAATCAATAAGCATATATTAATCTTTTCCTGTGTACCAGATATGTATTAAGGACTGGAGATACATAAAAAGACAAAAAGCAGTCCCTGCCTTCAGAGGGCTCATAATCTAATGGGAGAGACAATATGCAAACAACTAAGTACAAATAAAAAATACAGGAATAAGCTGGGTATAACCAACAGGAAAGCTACAAGCTAATTAATTTTTGTTCCTCAGTCATTTTTATCTTGTCCTACTCTCTGTGACTCCATCTGGGTTTTTCCTGGTAAAGATAAAGTGTTCTTTCTCTAGCTCATTTTACAGGAAATGAAGGCAAATGGGGTTGTGATTGCCCAGAATCACAGGAAGCATTCTGAAATCAAGATCTAAATTCAGGATGATGTCTTCCAAATTCCAGGCCCAGCTCTCTATCCACTGTTGTATACATTGCTGCTTAACTCTCATTAAGGGGCCTCAGAAAAGATTCCTATACAAAGTAAAATTTTAGCTGAGACTTGAAGGAAGCCAGGAAAACCAGGAAAAAAAATAGGGGAGGAGAGTATTCCAAGCATGCAAAAAGCTAGTGAAAAGACCCCAAGTGTGAAGATGGAATATCTCGTGGGAGAGAAAACCAGGGTGTCACTGGATCCCAGAATACATGATAAGGAAGAATATGGTAAAAGACTGGAAAGGTGGAAGGGGACTAAGTTGTAAAGGTTTTTTGAATGATAAATTAGAATATTTTATTTTTGATTCTAGAGATAATAGGAAGTTTATGAATGGGGGAAAGGGAGGGCCACGTGGTCAGATCTGCATTTTAGGTAAATTAATTTGATAGGTGGGGTGGAAGATGAATTGGAGTAGGGAAAGATTTGAGTCAAAAAGACTAAGTAGAAGTTATTGCAGTAGTATAGGCAAGATGTAATGAGAGTCCGCACAAAATCACGGCAGTGTCTGAGAGGAGGAGGTACAGAACAATGTTACAAAGACCTAAATCGGGGTCCTCAAACTACAGCCTGCGGGCCAGATGCAGCAGCTGAGGACGTTTATCCCCCTCACCCAGGGTTATGAAGTTTCTTTATTTAAAGGCCCACAAAACAAAGTTTTTGTTTTTACTATAGTCTGGCCCTCCAATAGTCTGAGGGACAGTGAACTGGCCCCCTATTTAAAAAGTTTGAGGACCCCTGGCCTAAATCAATAGTACTTTGCAACAGATTTGATATGGAGAGGTGAGAGTGAGGAATCAAGGATAACATTTGGGTTGCAAGACTGGGAAGACTGATGGTATCCTTTGATAATTAATAGGGAAGTTTAGAAAGGAAGTAGATTATGAAGGTAAAACATGAATTCAGTTTTGGACATACTGAGTTTATAGGGGATATCCTGTTCAGGCTATTTAAGAAGCAGTTGAAAATTATCAGCATAAATGATCACTGAAAGTGGGGAACTAATGAAGTCAACAAGGGCTTAGGAGGAGAGCCCAGGCCAGACCCTGGAGACACCCACCTTAATAAGCCGGATCTGAATAAATGGCATTTTTTTCCCTTACCTCAAAGGTAGAAGACTGGTGCTCAATAAAATGGTTTCTCCTTTTCTCTCAAAAAGGAGACTTAGAGTGGGAAAAGAATTAAGAGTTTATTCAGTTGGGACTCAAATCAAAACTAGAGCAATGGATGAAAGTTGTAAAAAAATTAAAATACCCCACCACCACCACTACCACATATAAGGAAATACTTCCTAATAAAGTTGTCCCAAGGTTTTTTTGTTTTGTTTTGTTTTGTTTTTTAAAAAAAGATTACCTCAGTGAATAGTGAGTCTTCCATCACTGGATGTCTTCAAGCAAAAGCTGTATGACTGCTTGATGAAGTTAAGATCAGAGATATGAAGCTAATGAGATCACAAGAACAATCAATTAGCCTATTATCATTAAAGCCCCCACTATATGCCTGCCTGGAACCATAATATGTGCTAGCCTATAAAAGTACAAAGAAAGAACTCCAGCTCACAAGAAGCTTACATCCCAATTAATGACTTACATAAATTTAGCTTAAATGTAAAGTTAATACAAAATAGTTAAATATAAGAATAAATCCAAGAACAAAATTTGAAGTTAGAGACCATGTGGTTCAGCCTCCAACCCATTTTACAGATAAGAAAACTGAGGCTCAAAAAAGTTAAATTACTTCTCCATGATACCACACCTATGTAGTGATAAAAATGATTAGAATCCATCACCTGAATGTCAGTACTATAATACTTTCCCTACTAAAGTTATAATCTGTATTCATTGTCTTAATGATCCCAGTAAGTTCAATTCATCAAACCTTCAAGACAAAGCAGTTTAACTATGTCACTTTTATTCTTGTAAAACATTCCAAAGATGACTTTTAAATTCCCATTTTTACAAGTAAGAAATCCTGGCATTCATGTTAATTCATTCATTGTCAATGAACTCAGGAAACCTCTAACCTAAGTTCAGTCCATTGAGTATTTTTAAAATACCTCTCAAAATATTTTAACTATTTTCACTTAATCCTGCTGTCACTTGTATTATTCTATGTGTTCAATAAAACCAAAACTTTACCCTCTAGAATTTATGCAAGTAAGAATTAATGACTGATCAGTGGACAGAATACTTAAAACAATCTTCACTTTCATAAAGCAGTTTATTGCAACATGGAAGAACTTATGCTCATATTAAAGCACAAATAAGATTTCCTAATCTGAGATGCCAAATATACTCAAAAGTTAAAAGCTATATTCTTCACGACCAGATTGTGTTATCTATGCAAAGAGTGAAGAACCACAATACTCTTGACACTCTACTTATAGTTTAATAGCATACAAATGTCTAATGCAGGCAAAAGGTTTTTATTCTAAGGGGACAATGATAACTTCTCAAAAATTCCAAGTTGCTTTTAAGCTTTTTGAAGAACTTAAGTCTAAGATCTAAGTCAATTGCCCTACAAAGCAAAGGTAAATGAAGATAAGATTTCTTTTTTTAAATGGAGAGAATTTTATATATGGTAATTAAGAAAATGAAATATTAAGATGAAAATATTTTCATCAGAAATATGTTCAATGTTGGATTGTCTAAAAGGCAATCTCTGGAACTTATAATAAGGAAAAATCATGTTAGAAGAGGTTTCTTTTTCTTAAAAAGTTTTATGCTTTAGAACAAAAAAAAAATCATGAAAGTTGGTTCAGGAAGAAGTAACTCAAGTTTTAATTGTCTCTAATTAAATCTATTAAAATTTGGCACATATAGTTATTGTATGTTAAGACTATTAGATACGTAAAAATAAATGCTAAATTATCTCAATGAAGTTAACAAATTCTACTTTTTTTCTACTACCATGTAAATTTGTATTGCATTTATTATTTTTAGGGAACTTAAAAATACATCAGACGTGTAAAATTTATCTTTTTTTTTTTTAATGCCAGTTCCTAGAAAACAAAACATATTTACTAAGTAGTCTCTCCTTTAGTTACTTTTCCAGATATTTTCATAATAAAAGGCATGGAGGAAAGGAGGGCATTATGTTCCAAGTGATCTTATTATATATTCCACCTAGAATGAGTAGCTCCTTGAAAACTTGTAAAACTGACTTACTGAAAATGGTATCTGCCTAAATTCTAACTTGAAGGCTTTTTTTATTTTTTAATAACTTGTTTCTTTCCCCAATAAGAGCTAATTGGGGGGGGGGGGAAAGAAATGGATTTAATTTTAAAATTAAAATTTAAAAATTTGAATCACTTTCATATGTATATGAAAACCTAAATTCCAAGAGGAAAAATCAACTTCATTTCAAAGATAATATTTGAAGCATTATTCAATAGGGTAAATATTCAAACATTCAAATAAGTAATGTCTTTTACTTTCTAGGAATCAATTTTAATTTAAAACCCACCCAAAATTGTTTTGGGGGGAATCTGCTAACAATTACTCAACCTAACACATTTAAATACAGATGAGCTTAAATTGATGTTAAACTTTAGTAGTCTAATCAATTTCAATATTTTATCATTTCAGCAGGTGATTGCCACAAAAATGGAACTGGATATCAAATTGATATCTTCCACCTAATAACTGAAAAGTCAAAAATAAAGAAATCATCACCCTTCTAACCAAGACCTAAAAGCTATTAGCATATTTCAAGAAAGTACTACCCTGAAAAGATTTAACATTCTTAACCGCATAGTCATTTTCAATTTACCATTTTTCTACTTCCCCCCTAGCGCTTTCCTGAAACCTCAGAAAATGCCATCAGGGTAGATTTCTTTCTTAAAGATCATGCTTAAAATCCAAATCATTCTGGCACTCATTAATTGGCCAACAAGAATTCCCAGACCAGTCCCACTTGATCATGGTTTGGGGCCAAAATGGTTCAGAGTGATAGTAAATAGCAATTGCTTCTGTTTTGGTCAGAAACCTCAAGGGTCTCTACCTCCTAAGTGTTTGTTTTTTGTTTTGTTTTGTTTTTGGGGGGGGGATTAGTAAAAGAGACTATTTTCTTCTTCATTTCTGGCCTCTCCTTAATTATAGTCAAACAGACCAGTTTAAGACCTTAGCTGAAAAAAGATCAAGGTATCCAATTGTATCCAGAGCCATCAGATCTGTATCTTGCCACAGGAGCCAGAAAAGTGTGGCCAGTGATTCTGCACAACCCATTTTCATTTAAATCCAATTCACCCGCATGTCATGGCATCATGTCCCTAATGTCATGGTCATCTTTAAGAATGAAGGACAACAATGCACTCTTTACATTAAAAGTTTTGACCCTGATTGGCTAAAGAATGAATGTAAATACCAATGGTTTCTTAAGTTTTTGGAAAGGTCTTCCCCTCCCAGATATGGGTATCCAGTTCCTAGGTATATCATGGCATAACCTCCCTAATATGACCATCATCTTCCCTCTTCTAGAACAAAGGAAAAATCATCATCATCACCTATAAGTAAACTCTCTTTGATATCCTAAAACAGACCTTTGTGAACAATGTGACACAAACAAGATAGACAACTTGGAAAAAATGTTATTTTGCTCTATAGAATCAAATGTAGCTTTTAGTCAACTGTAAAGTGAGTACTGTATCAGGACTTTTTCAGTCAACTGTATGACTAGAAAAGATGTAAAAATGGCTTCAAAAAAAATTTAGCTAGATTTGAGATTGATGAGTAGAGAGCAAATCGGACTACTTCTGGATATTCACTTAAGCTCCTGAAGTTACCAAGGAAGACCAGCAAAATATTCTTTGGTGTCCTACACAAAGTAGAATCAATAAACACCTGCCTGTTAAAGTTATGACTCTGGAGTAGCTGGACCATAAACTTGATCACCTCTGGCAATTTTTAATCTCCTCAAATGCGATCTAGAAACCTAAAAATCCCTACTCAGTATTGTTTCAGAATTTGAATTGGAAGCTTTGCCCAAGTCTCATTGTTACAATGTTAAGAGCCATCCCCAAGAACTTTTAAGGACTATTTTACTAAAATAACAATATCTAATATTTATTTATGTAATGTATCTGTGGGGAGGGTGATGTCTTATGAAAGCAACACATACAATGATAATAATCATAAAAATAACCAGCTTTACATAGCACTTTCAGAACAATAAAGTTCTTTACAAATTTATTCATTTTATTATCTTCAGAACAATTCTGGGATATAGGTGCTAGTATCCATTTTACAGCTGAGGAAGCTGAGGCAAAGAGAATTAATTACTTCCCAGAATCACAGAATTCTTAAGTATCTAGAGACTTCCTGACTCCAGTGTCTGTGTCACCTATCTTCTCAATTCCAGGTCTCTATTCCCACTCTCATCATTAACCACCTGAATTACTGCAAGAAACTGTTAACCAGTTTTCCCACCTTCCCTAACCATGCTCTCTTATTATCAATACTAAATGAGTTTTCCTCATGCACACATCTGATTACGGCACTACTTCCACGCCAGTCCTACTGCCTACTGAGGAAAATTAAAATTCCTTAACCTAGTCATCATGGTCCTAGGAATGAAAGCCCTCCAAAACTTTGAATTATCCCACCTTCCCTGTCTACTCTTATTTCAGTTACCTTCAGGAAAAGCAAACTAGGCTGTTTACCATTCTTGTACAGGCCTTTTCAATTCAACTCAACAGTTATTAAATTATGACATCAAACACTGAGGATTCAAAGACATAATATGCAAGGCTTTAAAAGAGTTCATATTCAACAAACGGGAGCAAGCAAATGAATAAATATAAATTAATTTGAAAAGTGAAAGAACATCAACTAGAGGCACTAGAAAGGCTTCTAGTAGCTGCTAACAGGAGCTAAGTGTCCCAACACCCTTCCAACCTTCTATGCCTTTTTTCATCACATTCTATAAACTCAGAAATGTCACTCCAACCCAAATCTTTAATGAAAGATCCAGTTCAACTACCACTTCCCTGGATTCTTTCGAGTCTCAGTTATAAACTCAAAGGGAATCTTTTCAAATTCTTCTCAATCTACTGCTTTCCCTCTGCAGATTCTCATTCATCCTGTATACAGTTTGTCTATAAAGGGTGAGCAGATATGTTAACAACAAGGCAAGGAAAGCCTCCAGAAATCAACAATTGTTTTTTATCTTTTTATTCCAGTACTTGACACACTGTAAATGTCTGCAAATTAAATATATATTTACTGATTCCCTAATTGCTTCTAGCTAATAATAACATTCCCTACCTCACTTTCCAAATATCACATACCTTTTGGGCAATTATATATACTTATACTATATCCTCTGGTTGAATGTTTCTTAAGAGCAAGTACTTTTTGGGGTGTTTTTTATTTTTTGTTTTTAGATTTCTAGAGCCCAAAACAACCCTGAGGACATAGAAGATGCTTAATAAATGTATAACTGCAATAAATAAACTATGAAAACATAGCTGACTCATAATGACAGAACCAAGAACCCTGATTTATAGTAACAAAGTTTACATTCAGCACAGATTTATTAATTACCTTTATTGTGCACTGTGCTAGCATAAGAAGATACAAAGACAAAGACAAAAACATAATCCTTGCACTCAAAGAAGTTACATTTACCTAGAGAATACAACATGTTAAAAGATAAGTAAAGAATCTGAGACAGAAAATCACAACAACTATAGAAATTAGGAGAGGCTTCAAAAAGATAAGGGAGTACAAAGGTAAAGGCCCAAGCTGAATGTTAAATTTGGGGAATAACAAACAAAAGTTCACCTAAAATAGTAATATGAAATAAATGTGGAAAGGTAGGCTGCCATTATAAGGATTTTGTATTTTAATCGAGAAGCAATTAAAATTTGCAAATGCTAGTTGCTAATGACTTCAAGCGTTTAAGATTTGGGGGCAGAAGAATAACAAGATCGAATGTTCTAGTAATAATATTTTTGTAGTTGAATGTAGATGAATTAGGAAGGGGAAAAAATTAGAAACAGAACAATGAGAAAGATGTTAAAATATTCCAGACAAGAAATAAGATGACCCTGAACTTTGGTGGCAATTCTGTAAGGGGAGAGAAGGAATAGATACAAGAAATGTGGAGCTAGATTTGATAATATATCTTTTTAATATATAAAGCACATATGGCAAGAGAACATGAAAAATGGAGGATGAGAAGAGTCAAATTAGGATTTCCGCAAAAATAGCTATGACTGGAAGGAGAATGAATGTAAGGGTTTAGGGTAAAGGATGAGTTCTGTGGTTTCGTCCAGACTGAACTATCCTGAAATATATAAGAATGATTAGGTGATCTGATTTAGAGAAAGGCAAATTTAAACAACTCAAGATATCACCTCATCTATCAGTTGGCTAAAAAAGGAAGATGTTGGAGATGTGGGAAAACTGTGACACTAATACACCATTGATGGAGCTGTGACCTGATCCAACCACTGTAAACAACAATTTGGAAGTGCCTAAAGAGCAAGATCCAGCAATACCACTGGTAGGTCTATATCACACACATACACACAAAATTTTTTAAAAAGGAGAATTTATTTATAGCAATTCTTTTTGTGGCAGCTAAGAACTGGCAATCAAGGAGATATCTATTGATTAGGGAAGGGCTGAATCAGCTGTGGTATATGATTGTGACAGAATATTATTGGGCTATAAGAAATCTGGGAAGACTTATATTAATTGATACAAAGTGAAGCAAGCAGAACCAGGAGAACTTTGTACATACTAACATCAATACTGTGATGAACTGTGAATGACTCAGCAATTCTCAGCAATACAATTATTCAAGAAAATAAAGCAGCTTACTATTTGCCTCCAGAGAAAGAACTGATAGACTGAATATGATTTTTCATATTCATAGTTTTCATGCTATTTTTCTTTTTGTTTCCATTTTTTTCTTTTATTCAAATCTTCTTATATAGAAATGTTTTATATAATTGAATACATATAACATATTTAACTGCTTACCATTATCGGGAAGGGGTAAGAAAATTGAATATTGAACTCAATATTCAAAATGTATAAAAGGTATACTTAAAATGTTTAAAAAAAAAAAAAGGTTAGAAATTGTTTTAACATATAATTGGGTTAAATATATTAAAATCATTCAATTAATTTTAAAAATGGACAAGTAAAAACTTACCAACATCATTTAATTCATCAATAAATATCTTCTAGCCATTCATTAATAGACATTTGTAATATATACCAAAAGGCTAGCAGGATGAGACAAAGAGCTATATTCATTTTATTTGAATATTAGCATTATTCAAACTTAGTAAAGAGATTTTGAAAAAGTCTATACAGCAAAGATTGGGCATTATAAAGTATATTACTTCAAATCACCTTTAATCTCACTAAAGTTAAAAGACTAGTTCATAAAGTATTGACCTTTAAAAAAAAATCCAACTTTAATAATTAAAGGCCTATTGTGCTAGAGCAGTGACTCAACCTAGAATTGGTGAATTAAACATGTTTCCAATTTAAGAAAAATTTTTGATAACTTTTGTACCTGGCATCCTTTGTAAGCCAAAGTATTTTATCAATTAAAAAATATGATTCTCAGAAAAGATTTATCATCTTCACCAAAGTGACCCTACTTCAAATCCCAAAATGAGAACCCTTACCCTAGAATATTAAAGTTCTTAAATGTCAGAGGTGGATTCAAATCTAGATTTCTCCTAACTCCAAAATCATCTTTGTTCAAGATAAAAATACTACGTTCAAGAAAGGGATAGTCTCATAGAATAAACCAAATGTTAGACTCCCTTACTTCTAAAATGAGGTCCTTCCTTACTACTAAAACTAGATGATTTCTAAGGGTCTCCTTTAAACTCTAAATCTTATGATTCCTTAAAGAATTTAAAGAAACTGTTTTAAATAACATCTTAATACATTGAATTCCTACACATCTAAAAGAGGATGCTTATTTAACAATATATCATTTTGTTACTGATGCTTACCCTCTGGATGTTCAGAATATTTTTTTTACATTGTACACTATTCAAGGATTATTATAAATTTTTGGAATGAACAATTAAATGTCACCTACCAACAAGCACAGTGATTCCTATCCTTTTTAAAGTTGTGACAACCAATGATTCTAATTTTTGAGAATTTACCACATCTTGGTATAATAACAGAGGAAGAGATGGGTTGAAATCCAATAGTCCAAGGAGTCCTAAATACATTCTATGCTTAGAAAATAGCTTTTCGCGCTGTGTGTTGAAAAGAATTAAGCAGATAGATTGTCAATGGTGAACAAACTGAAAATTAGTGTGACAAAGTTCAAATACTCTCCTTTACAGACCAACAAAAAATGGCCACTTACTACTACTACTGCAAGATCCACAGGATTTCTTATGCCTACTCTAGAAACTATAAAGTTATAAAAAGGTATACTAATATATAAAAAGGTAAACTAAGTAAATCTCTCTCCAATCCATTCTCAATTGACAAGACAATTTTTCTATACAATGAATTTTTCCAAAACAGATTCAACATGTCATCCCATTGTCAACTGCAACATACTCCAGTGATTCCTTATTATATCCAGAATCAAATACAAATTCCTGTTTGCTCTTTATAACCTATCCCAATCTCCCATTTTCAACCTTACACTTTGATCCAGTGATGTTGGCTGCTTTGTTCATCAAACAAAATACTCTTTGGCCCCAAACATTTTCTCTGGCTGTCTTCCATGTCAGGAATGATCTCCCTCTTTATCTCCTATTGCTTACTTGGCTTCCTTTAAGTACAACTAAAATCCCATCTTCTACAGGAAACCTTTTCCCAACTCTTCTTAACTGGAGTGCCTTTACTTTTTATCCAGCTTATCACTTGTAACATATTTGTTTACTTGTTGTCTCCTTTATTTGTCTGCTCCTTGAAAACAAGAGACATCGAGTACCTGGTCCAAGGTAGGGGCTTAACATGTTTACTGATTGACTATAGAGGCAAAATACATTTTTTAAAATTCTCAATTCTTTCAACACTGAATATATTTTAAAATGAATCTTTTTAGAACTAAGAAGCAAAAATAAAAAGTAAGTATAATTTCTACTTAAGAAACATTAGAATAACGGATTCTAAACTGTTTTCAAGAGTATAACACTCTCCAGCCTGATGAATTTGAAGTTGAGATTGGATTTGCATCCTGACACAGGGCTTCAATTTCCTTATCTACAAAAGGAGTTGTTCTAATTAGTTGAGGGTCAATTAAATACTATCTTAATATACTTACAATATTGAGGATGTGGAATGAGTCCTCTTGTTATTCATGCTTATCTTAAAGATGTTCAGAATATTTTATATTGTTCACTTTTCAAGCACTATTACTAATTTTTAGAATTAACACTTAAATGTTAACTTCCAACAAACTCGAGTGATTCTTAACCTTTCTAGAGGTATGACAACCAACAATTTTTTCTTTGGCTCAAGATTTACTTATGTGGCTCCTAAAAATGGTGACTTGTATTGATTTAAAAAACTAAGGCAAATACTAATTTTCATTTGACAATTTGTCACAACTTGATATGAATACAGAATTAGTAATCACTACAGTGGAAGAAAGGGATTATACATTTTGTTATGTAGCACACACTGATGCTAAAAGGTCATCTTTTAAAACTGGCTAAATACCCTAACTGTATTTTAAGTTTTCTCTCTCCTCCCTGTCATCCATTGCAGCCATGTGCTATCCCAATTTTAAGGTTGAAAAGAGCTACTTAATTCATTTTATAGATGATGAAACTTAAGTACAATTGAAGTTAGATGACTTGGCAAAGATCATAAAGTTATCGTGTAATATAACAGCACCATACCCAGATTTCCTGACTCTTGACCAAAAGTTCTTGATAGTTCCACAAATTCACAAAAACAATCCTACATTCTTAGAATAGGATGGAGTCAGGAAAGTTGCAGGCCCTAAAACAAACAAACAAACAAAAAAAAACACACCAATCCTCAAAGTGATCCTTGCTTTAAACCAGGGGTGGGGAATGTCTTTAGAAGTAAAATCATTTACTAAGGCAACCAAAGGCAATCAGTGATGAGGTAGGTACCAACAACCTCCCACTGCTTGAGTTCTTTAAGTTGATAATTTTATATGGTCTTCAGAGAGATGTTCTAAATACCCAAATGGCCCAGGAAGAAAAAAAAGGTTCCCCATTCCTGAACAAACCAAAAGAAAACATCTATAAAAGGTGGTAAACTATATAGAGGCTAACATTCATTTAGTTTACACAGGTTAACATTCATTTAGTTTATACTCCATACAATAATTGTACCCCGTTAAAATCTAAATTACCTCCCACCTATCACATACAAGAGGGCAACGAGGTGGTACAGTGAATAGAGTTGGCGGCCCTGGAGTTAGGACGATCTAATCCATCCTCAGGCACTTACGAACTGTTCAAGTCCCGAAACCCCGTTTGCCTCAGTTTCTTTATCAATAAAATGAGCTGGAGAAGGAAATGATAAACTGGTCCAGTATCTTTGCCAAGAAAAACCCAAATAGGGTCACTAAAAGTTAGAAAGACCGAAAGCATGAATACCAAATCACACACAGCATACACATGCATGGATTCTCTAGGTGACAGCAAATGAATTGGCAAATGTTAGCAAAATGTTTTAAAGGAGAGGGAGCAGTTGTCTGACCTCGCCCTCAGTCATATTTTTCCTTTAATTGGTTTTCTCCTGAAATTTCAGATCATATGAAGTCAAACGATTATTACTCCCTCGAACCTAAGGAGCAGGCTTCCCTGTCAGGTGGGAGACAAGCAGAGGGGGGGAGGAGAGGATGCAGGGAGACCTGCAGGCCGGCAAGGAGGGGCGGATCCTGCTGCGCCACACCGCAGCCATGTGCCGCCGCCGCCGCCGCCGCCGCCAAACCCCGGGGAGGGAAAGCAGCTTATATAACTCACCCTCCCGGAGAGCTCCGCGCAGCCGGGTGGGGTGGGGGGCGGCCGCCGCCTCTGCCTTCCTGCTTGGCGCGGGGCTGGAGGGAAGGTTCCAGCACGCCCCCCCTCCCGACCCCATGGGAGAGGCCTTCCCTGGCCCCAAAGGGCAGAGGCGGCGGGGCAGAGGGGGCGATTAGCGAGCCGGGGAGGGAAGGAGGAAAGGAGACCCGACTGCCGCTACCTGCTTCGGCATAAACCCGGCCTAGAGCGAGGGAGCGGGGGACGAGACGAGGTGGGCACCGGCAGAGAGAGTGCAGGCCGCGCCGACTACGACCGGCCCGCCGCCCCAGCGCTTTTACCTACCCGCCCTTCCCTCTCTCCCCCTCCCCCCAGTACCTGGGAAGGGCGGATGACCCAGCCGGTGGTTCCCGAGTCCAGTGGGGCGCGAGGCCGGGTAGCAAGCGGCTCCCGCGCGCCTCCGTCACGTCACAGCATCGCCCTGGAGACCCCTCCCCCTGCGGCTCGCGACTCAGAGGAGCAGCTTCCTCCCCTCCCCCCTCTTCCCTTAGCCCAGACGCGCGATCCTCCCACTCCAACTCACCTCACTCAGCACCCAACCTCCAAGCCGGACAACGGCTCAGCAGTTAAAACACAGTTGCGACCCCCGCCGCGGTTCCGGGGATCCCTCTCCCCGCCTTCTTCTCACACCAAAGCTATGTCGACCGCGCTATACGCATTATCCAAAACCGCCACAACTGCCGCCGCCAGGCTAAATCTCTCACACCGGGAAGGGAAGGGGAAACGGCGGGGAAGGGGGGAGGGGGGGAAATGGGAGCTGCGGAGTGGAAAGACCCGGAGATCTCGACGCCTGAAGCTGGGATTCTCGCGAGAGCCCAAGCCTCCCGATCTCCTGCCGCGGGAATTTTCAAACTCTCGGGTTTAGTAAAAAGATCCCGAAAAGGCGGAGGCGGGGCAAAGTGAGATAGAATGGAGTCGGAGATGAATTTGGGGCTAAGGCTGGAGGTGGAGTTAAGACGCTTTCATTGACGTAAGTTGGCGTTAGCCCATTCTGACCCAGTAGGAAAAAAGACTACAATTCCCAGCATGACGTGCGAATTTAAACACCCTGCGGCCCGTTCTGCTCTCTAGCGAGAAAAGGGGTGAATCGGGAGTGGTAGTTTTTTGCTTAAATCCGCCGCCTTTTGAGGAAGTGTGAGCGCAAAACCTGGACCACCTTTGCTCGCCGAGAAAACCCTCTCTATGTAGGCCTTGACTCCCAGTTGTTTCAAGTCCCTAGGATCACTAGAACCTGAAAAATCTTTTTTTTCCCGTAATAAAATTCTTACTGATCTTAAGTATGTTTTACTGGTAATTAATTTTACCTGCCTTTTTCCTCCCAAGCTTCTCCAACTTCTCCAATCCAGAATTGGGACCACAGCCGTTTATAAAAGGTGCGTGCTATTTCCAGCCCTAGCCCCGCCGCGGCTTCTTGTGTCGAAGAATTCCCCTAGTACTGCCTTTCCACTCCCCCTTTGCCAATGCACAATTGTTTATTATTGTACTTCATCTTACTTGATTTTTTTGAAGTATACAAATTATAGACTTGGGATAGAAAATGCCATCCGAATCCAGAGAAATAATTCTGAGGATGCATAACTATTTTCATTTTTTAAATTGTTTTTTTCTTTATCGTGGTCGTTACTTTTTGTTTTGAATTTTCTTTCACAACATAACTTATAGAAGTATGTTTTAAGTGGTTGTACATTTATAATCTATATCATATTACTTGCAGTCTTGGGGAGGGAGGAGAGGGTAAAAGAGAGAGAAAGAAAAAACGAATTCAAAATTTTGCAAAAAGTGAATGTTGAAAATTAAATTTACATCTAATTGGTAAAAAAAAATACTATTAAATGAAAAGAAAAAATAACCAATTTTTTGTTGTTTGAAAACCTCGTAGAATATGCAAAGGGAAGAGTGTTTTTGTTTTTTGTTTTGTTTTGCTTTTGCCTTTGGAGCCCCAAAAGTGAGTGAATGAATAAAAAAATAAAGACAGGTCTTGCAGAGTCCAAAATCAGGGCTTCAAGCTCAGTCTTATGAGCCATAGCTAGGCAGCCATGAGCAAGGCAACAAGTATTTGTTAAGTGCTTACTAAATGCCAAACAATTTGCAATAAAATGTGCAAGCCATGACTTCCCAGTACTCCCAGACACCTAAGGATATATAACAAGTTGTGAATTTCTCATCTGCTTCTTAAAAAATGGCTATCTCACACCTAGAATTTTATACACCTATAGTCTTCAGAGCACAACTCTGGATCCAAAAAAGGGCCAGCCTCACCCAAAGCTTTTTCATGTGAGATGCTTAACATAATAATGTATATATATTATATTATAATATATGTAATAATAATATATATAATATAACAATAATATATAACATAATATAATAATAAAATAACTGTATGGACATGTATACATATATTGTATTTAACATATACTTTAACATCTATAACATGTATTGATCAACCTGCCATCTAGGGGGGAGGGGGGAGTGGAGGAAGGGGAAAAATTGTAACAAAAGGTTTTGCAATTGTCAATGCTGTAAAATTACCCATGCATATATCTTGTAAATAAAAAGCTATAATAAAAAAAATTTTTTTTAAATAAATTCTTGTCTAATTGAAAAGAAATTGTGGAAGACCTTTAAAAATAAGTTGTGGAATTGGAAATTGACCAGATGCCATCAGTGGCTGAGTAAGTTTTGGTATATGAATATAATGGAGTATTATTCCATTAGAAATTATGAGCAGGTCTTTTTGTGGTAGCAAAGAACTGGAAAATGAATAGCTGCCCATCATTTGGGGAACGACTGGATAAATTAATAAAGTTATGAATGTAATGAAGTATTATTGTTCTATAAGAAATGATGAACAAGCTAATTTTAGAAAGGCCTGGAAGGATTTGCATGAACTGATGCTGAGCTAAACAAGCAGAACCAAGAATGCAATAACAATAACAAGAATGTGGGATTATCAACTATGAAAGATCTGGGTCTTCTCATTCGTTGAGTGATCCCAAAGCAATCACAATAGACTTTGGAAAGAAAATGCCATCTGCATGCAGAAAAAGAACTTTTTTTTCTGTTTTTTTATCTCTCTTATGATTTTTACCTTTTGCTCTGATTTTTTTTCTCCCAACATGATTCATAAAGCAATGTGTATTAAAAATAAATAAATTTACTAGGAAAAAAAAAAACTGATATTCATCACATTTAGACACTTCACTTTTAGCTTGGGACAAAGGTACCCTAGGATGAAAAAAATGTAAGAAATTAAATCAAAATTTTTAAATTAAAAAATTGATGAGCAGGATGATTTCAGAAAAGCCTGAAAAGACTTAGGCTGAGTGAAGTGACCAGAACCAAGAAGACATTGAACACAGTAACACTATTATATGAAGATCAGTTATTATAGACCTAGTTCTTCTCAGCAATTCCAATAGTTTGGGATGGAAATGCCATTGCATCCAGAGAAAGAACTATGGAGACTGAGTGGGGATTAAAGTAGATTTAACTTTTTTGTTTTTTTTTTTTTTTTTTCCTTTTCTGATTTTTTCCCCAAATTTCCAAATATGGAAATATGCTCAAAATAATTATGCATTTATAATTTATATCAGATTTCTGTCTTGGGGATGGAGGAAGAAAAAGTTTGAAATTCAGAATCTTGCAAAAGTAAATGTTGAAAACTATTTTCATGTAATTAAAAAAATAAAATGCTACAGAGAACAGTAAAAAAAATAGTTAAAAATAGATTATGAACTGAGTTGGAAGCAATATTCAAGTTCCTTCTACATCAAATATTTTTGAGGCTGCTGTGGCTATCCTGAATCACATGTTCTATTGTACTTTTAAAACCACTGATGTTTTTTCCCCCTTTTCTGGCATTCTTTCTGTTTCTTTCTCTCACTGTCTGTCTCAAACTTCCCCCCTCTCCTGTCTCTGTTTTTTTGGTGAAGCTCATTATTACCATCACTCAAAATTTTTTATCCATTAGTTATGGCACGGAAATTTACAATATCCCATCGTTGAATTTCCTTCTAACAATTCTATTTAGTTCCTGGTACATAGTAGACCTTTAATAAATGTTTATTCATTAAATCAATCAAAGGTCACATAGCCATTAAATACTGGACTCAGGACAGAAATCCAGCTAGTAATTTGTACCATAGCCTTTTCAGTAATAATGATTCCAGGAGGACAGATTGCCCTTTTAGTGAATAGTGACTACCAGCATCTTGTCACAAAGATTGTCCCTGCCACAACTAAAGATAGCCAGATGTAATTAGGGCTAGAGGCAGTTCCTTAGGATTTCTAAATGGCAGCTGAATGAGAAAGTATTGAAAAGAGAAAATGAGTCTCTTTAGAAAGTCTGATATTCCATTGAGGTACTATAATCTATTACAACAAATATGTGTGTGATAAACACATGTATATTTTGTGTATACATATATGCATTATATGCACACACACACACACACACATATATATATATATACATTTACTAAATGGATTTCCAATCTTTCTTCATTTTTGTATTAATCCTGATGAGATCCTGGGTAGTCTATTGAGCTTTGGCAGAGAAAGCCTGAATTTCTGTAAATTGGATGCCTAGCTACTCCCTAAAGCAACCTGGGAAGAGCACTGATGGGGTTTTAAGGGAATCCTTTTGACTTTATTTAAATCTTTTGTTCTTGAGTCTTTTTTCAAGTGGATTTTTTATGACAATCATACCCTAGGTGAAGCACTCTAGAAACCCCACCTTTATTTGTCCAAACAGAAATCCAAGTTATAATATCAAACCCCCAGGTTATATTTTCCCCCATAAGAGATTTCAAACTGTAGATCTTCCCTGAAACTTCTTTATGAATTTAGCCCACCAATCAATGGCCTAATTCTACCTTATTGCATCTTCCCTCTTAATGGAGTCTTCCTTCTGGTTACTGCTAGGAACTTTTCTTCCCTCTTAACAAGATCGCTAAAACCCTTATCCTTATTAAAAGCCCTTTGGCCTGTTCTTACTAGCACAATAAAATCTTGGCCCATGATTAGGATGTTTAAGCCTATGAGTTCTTTTGAAATAACTCGAAACATCAGCCCACAACCCCAATATATTTTTGGGTATCACATCCAATTATTTTGATCATTAATTCAGTGGCCTACTATGGGAAGAGTCTGCACCCCATAACCTTAGCATTTTGTCGACCCTGTACAGAGAACCTTAAAATATTTTTGGTGGCCTATATGGCAACATTTTGGTAACCCTATAGGGCTCAACAATTCCATTGGTTATATTGAGGTATCAGGTATATGTCGTAGTGTCTCCTCTGAAAGAATCCAGGCTCAGACAGTCTCTAAGCCAAGAAAAAGGTATTTTAATGCGATTTACTCACTCCTTTGGCAGGCCAGGCTCTCTGTTGTTAGCAGCCTGGCAAAGCAAGACAAGGATTGTTATAGAATAAATGATGCTGATTATATTATGTATAAGTTATGTAAAATTTGAGGTTAAAGGAGGAGTTTGCTAACATGGAGAAGTCCTAAAACCTTGTAGAACTGTGTATGTGGTTACCCAGAATCCATACAGAAAAGACCACTTAGGAAGTATTAATTTATGGTAACAACTTTATAACTAGCATGGGTTCATCCAAGCACAGCAAAAAAGGGAGGACTTCACAGGTTCCATTTAGGAGGAAAGATTTATTGAGATTTGCAGTCCAGCATCCTGTTTTGCATCTATTAATGCTACTTTCTTACTAGCTATTTTTATATTATATTTTGTGATAACCATCATGTGGTGACCTGGTGATGTGGCCACAGAATAGGCCAGCCTGTCCATTGTTCTAGTGAGACCCATGGTTAATGATTTTTGTGGAAAATGGGAAATTTGTGGCTCCCAGCCAGGGAGCTGGGGAGCTAGGGTGCTAGGGTTTGATATTTGAAATTCTTAAAATGATGGCTAAGAATCATGGAACACAATGATCTTGGGGAAAAAAAAACTTGTGAATAATTTAAAAATGTAATTGGATGATGGATGGTGAGTATCAATAAGGGATATAGCATAAAAGATACTGAAAACATGATTAGAAAAGGAGGAAAGTTAGTTAACCAAGAGACTAAAAGTATCAGAAGGCCTCTACTGTACGGGGCTCTCCTATAGAGCATTAATAAACACCATATAAAAGTCCTGCAGCTTTAGGAAAAATGCACACTTTGGTATTTTCAGTCTATGCCAATAGAACTCACTCAGTATTTCTAAGGAGCAAGGCTTGAATCTGGACTTTCCTGAGTCTAAAATAAGCTCTCTGCCCATAATAGTAATTATTATTATTAGCTGAAGGATGTATACAAAATTAATAAAAGAGAATATTCTAGAAAGGATTTTAACCTCAGTTTATATGGATAAAGTCCAAAATCTATTAAGTTGGGTGAGGAAAAGACTATTTTTAACATTTCTTTCAATTCTAAACTTTAAAAAAATATATAGTAAAAAGGAGTTCATATGCTTTTCCAAACTGCTGAAGGGATTCATGATTTAAAAAAAGTTTAAGAACTACTGCTCTTCCCCTCCAGGCTCTGCACTTGCCTGTGTAGACTTAGAAATCATGCTTCAGTTTTCATGTCTTCTGGAAGTTCCCACAGGCTTTAGGTTATCCTAGAAAATCCAGTCATTTCTATATCTTCACTCTAGAATAACCTTCTGTCAGTCCATTTCCTTAATCCTAATTGTGAGTTCCTCCTAGAACTTTCATTTTGTGGAGGGAACCAGATTGCCAAATTTGGGCCCATGGTAAGTGCTCAATAAATGCTTGTGGCTTGCTACAAAGTGAGCTTTTTTTGAGGACCTTGATTGAATCTGCCTGTGGAGGATAGATACAATTAAAAGGACAACAAGGGTTATTTAGACTTATCTACAACTCATTGAAAATGTGTAATATCACCAAAATCACTTGATTAGCTCAGATGATGGTAGATCAAAGCTCTCCTTTGTACTAATCTTTAAGAAGGGAGACAGTTGGAATAATTGAAGAACTAAAGAGGGACAGTTGGACAGAAAATATTGTAGTTGACATAATATTGATTCTTAGCCTAGGAGAAAAAAAAATTTGTGCTCAGCAGACCTAGTTTCTAATTCCAGGTCTCCCACTTACTACCCATGTGATCTTGTAAAATGAGAGAAATGGAATGACTTCTAAAGGATAAGAAAAGCAGCAAAGAGTGTAATATCAAAAATGATAGAATGATATGGCTGATTCCAAATCACATCATTCAACATCACAGCTTTACAAAACTAGCTCTAGTTGGAGTTCAGCTGATGCTGAAGAAGGCAAAGTTACTCAGTTCTAGAAAGTCCTATAACCTTATCTAGAAATAATACCAACAAATAGATGTCACATTCATCATAGGGCATTGGAATGCTTAAGTAGGAAATCAAAAGATAATTAGAATAATAGTCAAATTTAACCTTGGAATACAAAATAAAACAGAGCAGAGACTAATAGGGTCTTGTCAAGAAAACTCACTGGCCATACCAAACATTCTTTTTTAACAGGCAACTCTATACACAAACATCACTGTATGGTCAATATCAAAATAAGATTTTTATATACTTTATAGTCAAAGGTGAAGAAGTTCCATTAAAGTCAATTAAAACAAGACTTGGAGCTGATTGTGGATCACATTATGAGCCTTTTAATGCAAAATTCAGACTTAAATTGAAGAAAGTAGGAAAAGCTGTTAGGTATGACCTAAATAATATCTATTGTACATATGAAGAAGTGATGAATAGATTTAAGAGATTAGATCTGGTAAATAGAATGCCTAAAGGACTATGGACAGAGGTTCATAATATTGAAGACAGTTATTTACACACACATACACACACACACACACACACACACACACACACACACACACAAGAACCCAAATAAAAAGCAGAGTAAGAAAGTAAAATGGGTTTCTGATGAAAGCTTTACCTGATTTAAGAAGGAAGGTAAAAGAGAAAGAAGAAAAGGAAAGCTATATCCAATGAATTCAGAATTCCAGGGGAGAGCAAGGAAAGAGAAGGTTTTCTTAAATGACTGATGCAAAGAAATAGAAGAAAACAATAGAATGGCAAAGATAAGAGATCTTTTAAAGAAAATTAGAGATAGCAGGAGACTTTTTTATGCAAGACAAAAATGGTAGAGACTTAACAGAAATTAAGAAGAGGTGGCAAACCATCTATAGAAAAATAAACAAGAAAGATCTAAACATCACAGATAACTATTATGGTTACTGATCTAGAACTAGATAGATATCCTAGAGAATAAAGTCAAATAAGCTTTAGGATGTATTGCTAACAATAAATGGAAGTGATAGATTTCTAGCTGAACTATTTAAAATCCTAAAAGATGTTGCTCTTAAAAGTGTTGCACTCAATATGCCAGCAAATTTGGAAAACTTAACAGTGGCCATTGGATTAAAACAGATCAGTTTTATCCCAGTCCTAAAGAAGATCAATACCAAATTACCAAATCATTGCCCTTATTTCACATACCTGTAAGATTATCCTTAAGATTTTGAAAGCTAGATTTCAGCTATAGAACTGAAAATTACAAGAAGCACAGGCTGGTTTTCTTTCTTTTTTTTTTTTTTTTGTCAAGGCAATTGGGGTTAAGTGACTTGCCCAGGATCACACAGCCAGGAAATGTTAAGTATCTGAGAGCAAATTTGAACCCAAGTCCTCCTGACGTCAGGGCTGGTACTCTATCCACTGCACCACCTACCCAGTGGTTTCCATAAGCTGCTTTTCAAAGAGTCAGGGGAACTAGAGACCAAATTGATAACATTTGCTAGATTAAGGAGGAAACCAGCGAATTCCAAAAAAAAAATTTGCTTCTGCTTCCTTAATTACTCTAAACACTTTGAATGTTTGGATTACAACAAAATGTGGCAAGTCTTCAAAGAAATGGAAGTATCAGATCATCTTGCTTGTCTTCTAAGGAATCTGTATGTGGGCCAAGAAGCAGCAGCTAGAACTGCACATGGAACTATTGATTGGTATAAGATTAGGAAAGGAATATGAGGAGGCTATATAGATTGTCACAATATTTGTTTAACTTACATTCAGAGCACAACAGGTGAAATGCCAGGCTAGATGAATCAAAAGCTGAAAGTAAAGCTGACAGGAGAAAGATCAACAATCTCGGATATGCAGATGATAACATTCTGATGGCAGAAAATGAAGAACCAAGAAAGCTCTTGATGGGGGTGAATGAGAATACTGTAAAAGTTTTCTTGAAGCTTAACATTTAAAAAACCTAAGATCATGGAAACTCTGTTCCATCATTTCCTGGCAAAAAAAAGAAAGAAATGGGATCAGTGTCAGCTTTTATATTCTTGGGTACAAAAATCATTACAGATGGTGATTACAGCCATGAAATTAAAAGATACTGCTTGGAAGGAAAGCTGCTGCAAATCTTAACAGCTAAAAAAACAAAAAAAAAAAAAAAAAAACTGAGACTCATCTTGTTTGATAAAGGTCCATGTAGTCAGTTTTATATATTTATATATGTATGTATGTGTGTATATATATATAATATATATATATATCTATGTATTTTTTTTGCAGTAGTAGTGTATGGTTATGAGAATAGGATTTTAAGAAAAACAATGTCACAGAATTGATACTTTTGAATTGTAGTGCTGGAAAAAACTTTTGAGAGTTCCTGGGAAAATCAGACAATCAAGGAGATCAGATCAGCCAATACTTAAAGAAATTAACCAGGGCTATTCATTGGAAGGTGCTTTTTTTGAATTTGACATCATGGATGTAGCAGAATTTCTGAATTTAAGTCCCAACTTTCTACATATTGATTGTATGTGTGTGACCCTGGATAAATCAATTAATCTCTTAGTGATATAGAAGTTTTCTAAGACTCTTAAGTACCAAAGAATGTTCTGACTTACACTGATGGAATTTCCATACTCTGGAATTCCCAGTATCAATGAAATCATAGCTCTAAGCTCTATCTCAATGAGCTATCATTTCTTATCCAGCTATATTTGGAGATACTGTTTTCATTTTTGTCGCAGAATGGGACAATGAACCATAATACCTATGCTTTCTATGTGATAACAATTCTATAGGAGCATGCCCACCCACGCAAAGAGCAACAGAAAGATTAAAGAAGAGAAGTCAAAAATGTGATCCATCTACTTGAATTTGTTGTAGAATGAAGGCAGTGCATTGCTGTCTAATCCCATAAAAAATCATTATGCTGAATTCCCTTTATATAAACTTCTCAAGCCTGCTAAAATATTCATCTTTAAAATATCTTACTTCAGTATGTCAAAAGATTGTGATTTCACCACCATATTCATTCACCTCACCAAACATAGATTATAATACCTCAATAACTTAGTAGATAATACTGAGTTAAAATCATGAGCAAGTATAGAAAAAAATAATTAATTGATGACTTTTATTCAGCTAAAAGTAGTTATTTTCTCTAAATTCATCTAGATTGATCCTTGGATAACACATACACACACACACACATGCTTATCAGAATATCAGAATAGTTCTTCGAGAACTATATCAAGTTTATATTTTATATTCATTGACCTCCTGTCATTTAACTCTTACCATCACTTTCACACTTATTTTTCTATCTAGTAATTGATTTCATCAGACCTGCCCATCTAGCTGCTATTTCCTCAGAAATTTGTTTCCTCTACACACTGGCAGACATTTCACATATGTGGAATGTATTTTATGTATTTGCCCCTCCCTCCCATTTAGAATGTAAGCTTCTTGAAGTCAAGGGCCATCTTTTTTCTGTCTCTTCAACACTCAGCTTAGTGCCCAGCATATAGTAATAATATTGAAATGTTACTTCCTATTTTTCTCAGACCTTCCAATGTTATTTTTCCATAATGTCCTTTCTATAACTTTTGCCAGAACTTACATAAGATTCTTGCATATCCTGTCCCCTTAAAAAACCCAAAATCTTCCCAATCGTAGCTTTATCCCAAAGCCCAGCATCAGCTAGATCACTTTTAAAATTCTGTACATTAAATCTAGATTTAGATTATAAACTTCAAATCTCCAGACTCTCACAGTCAACATTATGACTCATGGTATTATCTTCTCTACTACTACTCTACTACTCTACTACTACTACTCAATACATGTGACTTGTGCAACCTCCTGGCTTTCCCCTTTAGTCTTGGTACTTAGTATTTCACTTTTTTTTTGCAATCCTTCCTCTTCTCTTGATTTGAGCTTTGATTTTTTATGAATGGCTTAATTTCAGTCTTGGTTGCTCCCTTGCAAGTAATTTTCTTTCCAAGACTTGGAAAACTTCTTCAGCAGACACCAGTTCCCTAGCCTTTCTTGATTTACTCTCTGACACTTTTCCAGCTTGGACTCCTAAGTCTTATCCATGAGAATTTCTAACTGTAGCTATCTTTTGCCTTGACCATAGTCTATATAACCTTTTCATTGCTTAGCTTCATCTCTGTCTTATTTGGATACGACAACAATGTCTTTTATACCCTTTTACTGTCATTCTCTTTCAAAACTTTTGTAATTTTCTTCTGCCATGTTCTTACAGCACAAGTCCCATTTTTTTCAATCCTGTAATGCCATTTTATTCTACAATTCTTTTTGATGTCTTAGAAGATTTTCCTTTCTCATTTAGCTATGGGACTTTTCTTTCACTCTAGATTCTTTGTCATCTTTTATCATTTATATTCCTTTATTTGATAATGACATTGCTTATAGCTATTATTGTAATATATTTCTGTTATATCTTCTATAATAACAGTTATTACTGCAAATAATTTGCATTTATATCATATGTTAAGGCCTCCTTAGATTAACCTGTATATAGTATCAAATATTCTTATCTACATTTTACAGGTAAAAGTAACCTGAAGCTAAGAAAGCTTAAATGTCTTTTCCAGGGTCGTATAACTAGTAAGTTTCACAACTGGAATTGAAACCTACATCTCATCTGATATCAAGTTCAGCATTCCTTTCATTGATAGGGCACTTTTATCCAAAATAAAATGGCAGAGCTTCCTAAGTTTGTCTTCTAAGTCCATCAACTTCTTTAACTTCTTGTTTCTGATTTTGTGGTTTGGTGTCGCATTTTAATGAATCGTAGGGGTTAAATAATAGAAGGGCTCTTCTTTCCCTCACTTTAGAGTAGGTACAGAAATTCTCTGTTTCCCATAGACCAAGATGATAAAGGAAAATGACATTCTTAAAGGATCTGCAGAAAGATAGAGACACTAATATCTATGCCTGGTGGAGCAATGAATTAATTGGTCTAGCTTTTCTGGAAAGTAATTTGGAACTATACCCCCAAAAGTCATAATACTATCATGTGCATACTTTTTTTATTCAGGAATCCTACTACTGGGCTTATATGTAGTGTTCTCTTCTTTTCTAAAATATGATGGTTCTCTGGGAGCAGGTTTCTTGGGGAGGTTTCCTGGAGGCAGCCTTAGTTTCAGTTCAGAGTAATAATCACCTCAAACGCAGCCAAGTGATAAAAGTTCAAATCTTTTATTATCTCTTCCAAAATAGCCCAGTTAGCTTTCTTTGGTTCAGAGAGCTTTTGTTGCTAGCTTCAGCCTCCAGCTCTCTTTGAATCTTCGTTCTGCCCAACTGCAGATTAGCTTCTCGATCTCCTTAACTGACGCTCCCCTCTGAATCTTTTCAGCTGACTTCTCCTGATTGAGCTCAGCTGTTTTTATGCTCTTTCAGAGGTATAAACTAAAGGTTGACTCCTCCTCTGAGAGTAGGATTATGGGGGGTATGAATTTGGATATCTTATACTGAACCCTGAAATCTCCCAAACGTGTGAACTAATGTGTGAGCTAATGTGTGAACTCTCAAAGGTGCAAACCCAAGCACACAAGCATTGCTTCCATCAATTCCAGTGAGTCAACACTATGATTCTAACACTTATTTCCCAAAGAAATCAAAGAAAGAAAAAGAATCCCACATGTACAAGAATATTTATAGTGGCTCTATTTGTTGAATCAAAGGACTAAGAAACTTACTTATTGGAGAATGGATGAACAAATTATGGTATATAAATTAATGGAATATTATTGTACCATAAAAAGATTTATGTAAGAGAGGCTTTAGTGAAGTCTCATATCAACTGAGAATAAAATAAGCAGGACCAAGAGATTTCCCATTTATACAATAACAATACCATTGTAAATAAAAACAATTTTGAAAGACTTAAAAATTTTGATCAACAAAATGATTGCTCAAAGCTCCAGAAGTACAACGATGAAGCATGATCCCTATTTCCTAACAGAGAGGTGATGGTCTCTACATACTGAATAAGATATACATTTTTAGATATGGCTGATGTGTGCATTTGTTTCGCTAGATAATGCCCATTTGTTATAAGAGTTTTGATTGTCTCTTTTTAAAAATAATTTCTGGGAAAATTGAGAGGACTAGTAATAACGTGATCCCCAAAAAAGGAAAAAATAGGGTCATCAAAATTTTTTTTATTTCTTTAAATAGTTTTTTATTTTACATGCAAAGATAGTTTTCAATATTCACCTTTTCTAAATCTTGTATTCAAAATTTTTCTCCCCCTCCCTGCCTTTCCATAGACAGCAAGCAATCCAATATAGGTTAAACATGTGCAATTCTTCTAAACACATTTCCATATTCAATGCAGATCAAAGCATACTATTTTTACATTTTTTAAAATTTGCTTTTTCTTTCAGAAAAGAGCTGAGATTAAATTTTTTATCCAAAATCATAGTAGTAATAAGTGTCAAAGCTTGGGAGACTATGAATTCAAAATCTCTCACTCTAAATCTAGCACTGTTTCTGCAATCCCGTGGGCATGGAGCACATATTCCCTCCAGTAATGATTGTTAACACTTTTATATTTTCTCATCCATTCTTTAGTTTACAAAACAGACTGGGAACCTCCCTCCAGATCTCATGACACTCTGTCCATAACACCATTGGCTGTTCCCTGGCTACTGCTTTCTCTCAATACCTCTGGCCTATTTTTTCTTTCTGGTTGTGCATCTATCTTATACATCCCTTTTGGTACTTTCATCTGTAATGTGTAAAAGTCTGTTTGGGACAATTATGCACCTCCTCATTGCCCTTTGAGTGAACTTAATGCTAATTCCTCAGAAGCTGTGACATTTTATGACTCACAACCTTACAGCATTCCTGACAGAATATTATTGTTAGAATGATGGGCCTATTTTTCAGAGAGAAGCTTGGGATCATTAAAAGTACTGTGTAATTTCCAAATGCAACCTCCTTCAGTCTCTTCCTCATGCTAAATTCTGGGTACAACTCACTGTCCATTTAGAATGTCTGTCCAAGCTTTGGGGTTTTTGTGTGTGGCTACTACATATATGCACTTAGAGCCTATGTAATATGTAATTCTGTATGTTTATACTCACAGTAATGGACAGACTACACTTTGGTTGTCCATGTATCTGTATATTGTCTGGATAAAGGGATTCGTTCTTCTGTAAGGTGTGTATGTGTATGTGTGTATTATCTAAATATATAAATGGGGCTCATGGAATGGTAATATATGTTCTAAGGTATAGTCCATCTTATCACAGAATAGAAGGACTGGCCAGCACTATAAACATTTCAGCTAGGGAGATAGTAGGAAAATTTTGGATCTTTGAAGCTAGACCATCTCTTCTATAGCTCCAGGAGGGATTAAAATTGGATTAGAATTCTATCTTATTTGCCATCCTTCAAATATTTCTAGTCTAGAGGTACAATCCAGGATTAAAAGGAAAACTGTTACCCTGATCACTCAGCTCACTAGCACTTTAGTCTTTTCTCAGGGAACTATTAGCTATACACAAACAAGAAGGAATTAGTCACAAGTAGGAATAGTGAGTAAATCAATTTATTCAAGTAAACAGAAATTGGACAAATTCTATAGAGCATGTCAGAGAATACAGAAGAATAAATGAGCTCTTCAGTTGAGAAGGAGCTAAGATCTTAGCTCAAATCAGGAGAGAAAAAAAACAATTTAAGCAAGGACAAGTTAATTCTGAGAAGTCTCTTGAATAGCAAACACTGCAGGTCAAGAAATATGATAGGGCTAATTTCTGTGTTCTCTGCTTTGAGGGATAGAGTCCACCATTCAAGAATATCCTCCCCCCCCAGTCTGTGTGTCTGTCTGTCTTTGTCTCTGTCTCTGTCTTTCTCTCTTTTTCTTTCTCTGTGTCTCTTCTTCTACTTTGTTTCCAAAGTCTCGCTCCAAAGTTTCTGTAACAAAATGAAGTAAATCGTCAACATGCATCGTTTTCTTTTCATTGTATACATCATTTTGCTCACCATTCTCTCAATCAATAAGGAGTCACATCTCCTTCATACATAGAACAATGTCAAGGGCTGTCCCTTAGTGAAATTGTCTCAGGCTTGGTCAGAAGCAGGGTAACTTCTATTTTTATTTTTTCCCCTGCATGATTAGGCCAAGATCTTTTGAAAGATTGTGGGTCTCACTTAGAAAGCTCTGCAAGGTTCTGGGGCTTGATGCGATGAGCACAATATCATCCACAAACAGGTGCATTTGCAGGACTTCATCATGTATAGAGAATCCTTTTATTAGATTGTCTATTACTACTCCTTACTATCTCAAACATCTTAACTACCTGGTGCCAGAAAAGTTACTTAATCCTTCAAATGCCTGCCTGAGGTGCAATAAAGGCAACTAATAATAACATTTAACACCCTGCAGTCAATTGGCAATGAATCTCTTTGAACTTTGTTAGTTTGACATCTGTACTTAGTTTTCCCAACCTTTGGCTCAGTCTTTTAAAAGCTAGCTCTCCCTTTGGTCATTGACAAGACTTTGTAACAGGTTTTTAACTGAGGTTCTTCCCCCATTCATATGTTAACTAATACATATGGTGATATCTCTCCTATTCTTAAACCAAAATCTCAGACTCCCTTTTAAAGGAAATCAGAGCTTAGTAGGATATTGGCAAATTCAAGGACATTTAAGCAGGGCAACATGACATCCATTGCTAACTGATGTTTAAATCATTTATGAGGCATTATGTTTGTATAATCCAAAGACAAACCAAAAATTGCTTTTTAAGAGCTACTGGCTTGTTTACTTATTAAGAGAATCTACTAAACATTTTAGGAAATCACAGAGATAAAAATGAGCACCTCAGGATAGTGGGGAGTTGCTTTAACGTGAACAGATTTGTGAGGTTTAGCCAGAAGTTCATAAAGTTTCAAGATAACACAATGCAACATTCTCAAGGATAATAATTCATCAAATTTATATGTTATTTGGTGTACATTTATTTCATTTAATTCTCATTAACACAATTAGGTAAATATGATAGCAATTATTATCCTTTTTTATTTTGTTTTCTCTTACGATTTCAGAGAACTCCCGATTCCTCCTGACTGTGATTAGATAATTAGAGTTGCTGTGGAACTAAATTTGTCTATATTTAAAACAAATGGTCCTTGGTATAAGGCACTTAGCATAGTGCCTGGTATACAGTAGGCACTTAAATGTTTATTGAATTAAATTGAAAAGTATGTTCTACTAGATAAATGAAGAAGCAAAAAATTTGAAATTTCTTAGAAAAGTCTGGAAAGATATTAACTGACTTTGAGTGAAGTGAGCAGAACCAGAAGAATCTTGTACAGTCTTGATAGACTTAGCCCTTCTCAGTGATCCAAGACAATTCCAATAGACTTGGGATGGAAAATGCCATCCATATCCAGAGAAAGAACTATGGAGACTGCATGCAGATCAAAGCATACTATTTTTACCTTTTTCTAATTTGCTTTTTCTTTCTCATGGTTTTTCCCTTTTATTCTTATTTTTCTTTCACAATATAACTAACATGGAAATATGTTGCACATGTATAAGCTATATCAAACTGCTTGCTGTCTTGGGGAGAAGTAAGGGAGGGAGGAAGAAAAAATTTGGAATTCAAAATCCTACAAAAATGAATTTTGAAAACTATCTTTATATGTAATTTAAAACAATACTATTGAAGTGTGTGAGAATCACAATTCAGAGTGGAAAGAATGCAAACAGATTCTCTTATAGTCACAAAGAGTTTATTTATGCCAAAGCTGATGGACTAGTCTCTAAAGGCAGTCTAACAATCAGAAATCATTTAAGGAGAGTTTTATATACTGAAAACTTGGGGCTTTAGCTAGCAGGCTAATAGTCTACAAGGTTATAAATTATAAAAGAGAGATTAGGAAGGAACAAGATGTCTTTTCATCCAGTTAAGGAAACAGTATGTCTTTCATCAAGGTATTGTCAATCAATCAGTTTAGTGTTTTTGCAGAGCACAAATAAGGAACAAGAGATAAAAGGTTTAATTGCTCTACATTCCTTAGCTAAGTATGTAGTTTTGAGCAGAACCTTGGCTTTTTTCTGTCTTTTAGGGAAAGGAAATTCTGGGGACAAGGGTTAGGGATCCATCACTATTACAATTTTAAAAAATTTAAATCTCTTTGGATAGACTGACCTCATCAATCAAGGCAAATCCTGGAAAAAGGTGGAAGACAAGTATTCATTCTACCTGTTGAGCCAGGAAATTTTAAAGCTCTTAGACCCAAAGAATGAACTATAAACAATTGTTTGTAGCCCAAATATGACACTCAAGACAAGGATGATTAACAGGCAGGGCCTGCCAGGTAGTCTATGGGAACAACCTAACTCAGTTTCAAGTTCAAATTGGTTTAATTCAGCTTGTAATGCTAAAGAAGACCTGCTATCTTTCCATTTGGGTGCATATTGATTTTTCTGATTGGTAATCTCGTTGGTCCAGAAAGACTTATCCTATTTCATCCGGAAAATCAAGGAACTAGTAGGTCAAGAATAAAATTTAAGAATAACATGACTTTTATGATGTTATTTTTCAGTGTTCTGAAATGTATATTCATTCATGTGTTTTATGAACTTGTGTGTATATATGTATATATGTCTGAATCCTCAAATAACTTGCAAAATTATCCATTCCAAAAACAACAAAACAAAAAAGGCTAATTTTGTGTAGGAATGGCTGTACTCATGGCTATGTAATTAGGGAAATAATTTTTGGGAAAGTCTTAATTTTTAAAGTACACATACTTTATAGAGTTTTATTAACTAAAAGCTGGATATTCTAAGATTTGCAAAAACATATCTGTGTGGGATGGGTACTAGACCCCCTTCTCCCCTTCTCCAAATTAATTAATCAGAGACATCTTCAGGTACAAAGAGAAAGCATTTATTTAGTCCTTGCAGGGAGAGAGACCCAGGCAAGCATACCTGGGAGACATCCCAGGTCCCACCATGTGCTCCTAGAACCTGACAAGCTTCAAGGCTTTTTGGGATTTAAATAGCAAAAGACCCAACCAAGTTTTTTCATTGGGTAGCCTAAAAGGAAGTAACCATACTTGACCAATGGTCACCAATGTTGTCTGCTTCCTGTGGGTCATGTCACTTCCTGTAACTTCACTGACTTAGGGTCTGACTTTTTAGAGATCATGTGACTTCCCAGGGTCCTTTTTCTTGAACTTCTGGGAATAGAGATCATGTGACTTAGGCCTAGTCTCATAAATTGAGAAAACTTCATCCAATCAGTTCCATTCATATCTATATGGTCACATTGCACACATAATTTTTCATTGATCTTAATCATACCCAATTTGGAATTTGTTACCCTATCAAATCAATTTATTATTTTATGAAAGGATATTCTTTAGTGATGTTTCTAAAAATCCCAAGGTATGTAGACATAGTAAAAACAGCTAATTTTTGACTTAGTTTCAAGGTCCAGAATAGAGATTTGTTACAAGCTAAATATTGACTTAGTTGAAAGAGCACACAGTTTTTAAAAACCCTAAAACTCAGATATTATTGTTCAGTCATTTTAGACTCTGTGATCTCATTTGGGATTTTGTTGGCAAAGATACTAGAATGGTTTGCCATTTCCTTCTCCAGTTCATTTTTACAGATGAGGAAACTGAGGTAAACAGGGTTGCTCAAGGTTACATTCCTAGCATCTGAGACAGATTTGAACCCAGAATGAGTCTTCTTAACTTCAAGTATGGCACTTTATCCACTGAGCCACCTAGCTGCTCCAAATATAAATAAATTGCTCCTAGTTCTTTTACTCCAATCTCTACTCTCTACCCCAAATTAATGTTTATTATTAAACATTCCTAATGTTTTATTCTTCAGAGAATTTTTGCTTTTATTTTCTGATAGGAGGTTGGGGAGGAATTAACTAATCCCATTTTAGAGATAGGAAATAATCCCAGAGAAGTTACTTGCTCAAGGTCTCGAAAATTGGTTTATGACAGAGTTGGTTGGTACCAGAATCCATACTTCTTGAAACTTTCTTTTATGCAGAGATGGGAAATTGATATACAGACAGAAGTCTTATTAGATGCTGCCTGGATAGTTGTTTTAGGCATTTGGGCTTCTGTATTCTGTGCTACCTTAACAAGAAACTTAAATGTGTTTTTATTAAAGGTTCCTTTATTCTTTAGGTTAACCAGGTTTTGTTAGGGAGTCTGATAACATGACAGAATTGCCATTTATTTTTATTCTCATTAGACAGTGTAAATTTTACTAAAAGTGATATACTGTTACCAGAAAAATACCCTATTCGTGAATTACTGTTGTTATTATTTGAAAGGCAGTTTAGCATAGTGCAGAGGAGTATCACCTGAACCAGATTAAAATGTACTTGAGGAATATTTAGCAAAGTTAATATAAATGCAATAAAACATAGATAATGTTAATGTATGGTTCTCCAAATTAATAGATATCCTGCAAGAATCCTTATATATGAATTTGTGATCCCCACTTCTATTTTCGTTTGCCACCACTAGTGTAGTGGATAAAGAGGTAGCCTCAGTAAACAAGAAGACCTGTGTTCAAGTGTCACTTCTGCCATGTACTGGTTATGTGACTTTGGACAAATCACCTGACTCTTTCCCATGTTCTAGGCAACTTCAAGGTACATAGAAGGCACTGAGCTACTTCAATAGAGGGAGTTTCCTCAGTGCCATTTCCTTTTGAAATCACAGACTTATTATTTTTATTTTTGTTATTTTTATTTAATTATTGTTATTTTAAATTAAATCAGGCAGTATCTTTCTGGGGAAAGAGCCAGGAGCTCTCTAGAAACATAATAACAATTAGATGATTCAAGGCAATTCCAATAGATTTCTGATGGAAAGTGTCATCTACATGCAGAGAGAACTATGGAGACTCAATGTGGATTAAAGCCTACCTAGTATTTTTTACTTTTTTGTTGTTATTGTTGTTTGCTTTTTTCCCCCTTTGATCTGATTTTTCTTGTGCAATATGATGAATATGAAATTATATTTAGAAGAATTGCACCTGTTTAATCTATCAGATTGCTTGCTATCTAGGGGAAGGAGGAAGTGGGGAGAGGGAGAAAAGTTTGGGCACAAGATTTTGTAAAGGTCAATGTTGAAAACTATCTTTGCATATATTTGGAAAAATTTTTAAAAACTAAAAAAAAAAAAAAAGAAAGAAACAATGACACCTACAATCACAGGTATCAAATGAGGATCAAATGAGATCATTTATATAAAATGCATTGCAAACCTTCAAGCACTTATATATGAATGTTAGCAATGAAAATAGTGAATTCCTTTTAGGCAAGTATATCATCAGTTGTAGAAAGTAAGAAGCAGAAAAGCAAGATGAGACAGAGGTAACTGTAATATCAGTTACCATCAATCTGCTATCAGCAAAAAAAAAAAAAAAAAAAAAAAAAAAAAAGACAATAGCTATCTGTATAGAAAGAAATTTCTTTTTTTCCCTCTTTTTCTATTTTTTTTTTAAATAATGCAACTCTGATTTATCCAGAGAAGCACAGACAAGCCATTCTTGGGAAACATATGCAGTGCTCCCCATCTCCCCAAACATATAACAGAGAACAGTCTCTTGGCTTGCACAGATGAAGCATATCTGTGCCCAACAATGCAGGGAAATAGTCCAGAGAAACCCTCACTTGCAAAAGGATTCTTAAAATACTGCAACACTGAAAATACTTTACTACTATAAATCGGTGGTAGAATTTGTATGTCCAAGTGATCAGCTCTGGAGTCAGCAGTATTGCTCTCAGCAGTTACAGAACCTCGGCCAGCTACCCTCTAATTTTACTCAATGCCTTTTAATTAAATGTATGAGACTGTGGGGTTAACAAGTGTGCTTCTGGCTATAAAACAAACTCTCCATTGACAGAAGCCTTGTGCCAAATGTTCCTTTAGACCAGATTAATTCAGCTGTATCCCCACAGGAACAAAAACATAAGTCGTTCTCAAGGGAACTTAATTATAATTCACGTACTTTTCCTGCCAAATTTCACAAACCCTTTACAAAGTATTATTTAAGGAAGTTAAACATATCGAAATACTTCCTCTATACTGCAGAAACAAAACATTTGTAAACACTGACATTATGAAAAATGAAGCTGCTTTTGTTTTTGCCAGTTTTGGACAATGGACAGCGCTGCTCTCTCCAGTTACTTTCCAATTATCTAGCTGAGCTATTCCAGCAAAGAAAGAGGGCTTTGATCAAGATATTGAAAAACAAAGCAGCTTCTGGGTTCTGCATAGTGTTTGTGATTTACTCTGACCTGTGGAATTATCATTATTACATCCATTGCTATTTAGGATAACACAGAAGCCTGGCCAGTGTTTTCTCAGATAAAAACTGAGTAAAACAACTTATTTGTATTCATGGCAAAACTGCTACTACAATATCAGATTGGCTCATGGAGAAGGTCATCTTTATGAAAAAGTTCTGGTCAGTTCTTGGTTTGCTGGAAATGCTTTGCCAGCTTGAAGAGCGATACAAAGAGTTATAACAGCAATATCAGAATTTTTAAAAATAAAAATGGCTGTGTTCTCCCTGTCACTTTAAAGACTCTCTTGCCAGGAAGCCTAACTATTTGGCTAGCTTTCTTCCACCTGGCATCCACTCTAATGTGAGTATTTTTTTTTTGATCCTCCTGGTAAGCAGCTGCTAAACTGACGCTGTGCTGGTGCTCAGTATAGACAATTAGTCTCTTGACCAGATCCACTCCTATTGAAACCCAGAGCAGAGTCAGTATATAGCCAAGTTGGATGATAAGAATAACAAAACTGTCTGTTTCAAAAAGGTGGCTGTTAGATGACACAGTGGATAGAATATGGGGCCTGAAATCAGATAAGACTCATCTTCCTGAATTCAAATATGACCTCAGATAATTACTAGCTTTGTGAACCTAAGCAAGTCACTTAATTCTCCTTGTCTTAGTTTCTTCATCTATAAATTGAAATGGAGAAGGAAATGGCAAATCATTCCAAAATATTTGTCAAGGAAACACTAAACGACGTTATAAACCTATTATCACTGGATCTCTGTAATATGTACTGATATATATTAATGCTATAATATAGATTACTAATATATATTTACAATATATAGATGGACAAGCTTTAGAGGTTTTCCATACAACTCTGGTATTTAAACAATAGACATCTTGTATTCCTTTGGGACTTTTTGTATGAATGGATAGGCCAAACTCTTTCAAGTAATTGTAATATCCTTATTCAAGAGATTCTGAAATATTTTGAAACTTGATATAAGGATCATAATGTCATCTACAAATAAGAGCAACTGGAAGACTTCATCGCTGATAAAGAATCATACTTTAATTTAGACTCAAGGAGAAATAATCAAGACAAAAAAAAAGGCTTGAATAGCTTGTTTCAAGAAAACATACATGAAAACTGCCTAAAATTCTTAGAAATAGAGAACAAAATGAAATAGAAAGAATCTACCATTCATCTACTGAAAGAAACCCCAGCAAGAATATAGGTTATAACAGTAAGATCAAGAAGGAGAAACTGAGAGAATAAGCATAGTGAAAGGTTGTTATGGGCCAGAACTCTGAACTTGAAACAAAGATTTCTTACAAGGTACTAAGTCAGTGGAATTAATAGAGACAATAGTTATCTAATTTAGCATGGTTCAGTATGATTGATCTGATCCTACAACAAATAATGGTTTCCTAGTGATATAATGATTGGTTTATACTTGGTGTAGAGCATATAAGCTAAGAGCCTCAGCCAGGATTTTCAGATAGATTCAAAGGGTAGAGAAGACAGGCGAGAGCTCAAGCTCTGGGAACCAAGGAGAGAGGTAGGCCTCTAAGAAAACTAGCCAAGTCCCAGGAAAGGAGACAAGACTTTGAAAGAGATAATAAAGGATTTGGACTTTAACCCCTGGTTGCACTTGTGTTGATTACTCTGACTGAAAAGAAGGCTGCTCTCAGAGACTCCAAGAAACCTGAACTAGAGACTATTACAAAGGGGAAGAGGGGAAATCTCTTTTTATAGAGATATTTAGAAAACTCTAAAAAGTAATCTTTAAAAAATTGAAGCAATACATTTAGTAAAATTTTAAGATATAAATAGATAGTTCTATAGTGTTCAATAAATTCAAAAACTAAAGGTTCTGAGGGAAGGAGTCATTATTTGACTGTCACTGATGGGAAAAGTAGAAATTTATTCAGCAGAAATTAGGTATATAATAACACTTTATATCATATGTCAAGATAAGCTCCAAAATGAATATAGGACTTAAACATAAGAAATGCGATCATAAGTGATTTTGAGAAACAAAGAAGAAATTACCCTTCAGATCCATGGATACGGAAGAGTTCGTGACAAAACATGAAACAGAAAGAATCACAATTTTGATTATAAGTTTTTGCCCAAACAAAACTAATCTAGTTTAAAATTAGAAGGGAAACAGGTAACTAGGGGAGAAAAAAATCTTTGCAACAAGATTCCAGTTTAGGATTTCATGTCCCAGATATGTAAAGAATTGAGTCATTCCCCAATAGATAAATGATCAAAGGATATGAACAAGTGTTTTAAAAGAAGAAACCTGGGCTATAAATAACTGTAAAGAAAAATGCTTCAAATTACTAATATTTATAGAAATATAAAATGTTGTTACTCTGACACTCAATTTCACATACATCAGATTGGCAAATATGACAAATCTTGGAAGGGGTTCAGAAAAGCCAGAATACTAATGCCTGATTGGCAAAACTGTGAATTGATTCAGCCCTTCTGGCAGGTAATTTGGAACTATTCCCAGAAAGCCACTCAACCATCCGTATCCTTTGATCCAGTGATATCACTACTAGGCCTTCATGCCCTAGAGATCAAAGAAAGCAAATGGATTGATTTGTACAAAAATATTTATAGTAGTTCTTTTCATAGTAGCTAAGAATTTGGAACCAATAAGATGCCCATTTATTGGGGAATATTGCTAAACACATGATGGTATAGTAATGTAATAAAATGTTATTGTTCCATAAGAAAACGATGAAATAAACAGTTTCAGAGAAAATTGGGGAAATTTGTATAGAGCAGGTAAAGAGCAGAATGAATAAAAGTAGGTAAGCAATTTATACAGTGACAACATCATAAAGAAAAATCACTCTCAGATAAATCTAAACTTCTCTTAAGAAAACCCAACATATAATTTTCCCACATAGTTGCCTCATAAGGCAGTAGAGATGGAGCAAAAACCCACAGAGGCAAATCTAACAAATTAGAGCAATTTTTATATTATAGTCTTATTCTTTTGCAATTGACAGGATATTGCTGACTGAGATTTCTTCTTATAGACTTCCCATCATTAGCTAAGCTTACAGATTCAGTGAAGAAAAAGAGAAAATTTAGATTTGACTCTGTTTTCTTGTCTGTAAGAGACACAATAATACCTTGTAGAAATCATGAGCCTGACACTATAATATTATCTTGAAATGGTCTATACTAACTTAAATGCTCTTGAAAATAATGATGAGCTACTCAAATTTTTTTTTTTACAAAACTCCAGTGTAGCTCTGATTATCCCATGAAGCATTACTTAATCTAAAAAAAAATTCCTAAATTAAGTTTAATTTCCTTTAATATTAGAAATTGACAAACCATTCAGAACTCTTGGAGAGGGAAGGAGAATAGCAGCAGAATTTCATAAAATCAATCAACTAGCTAAAAAACTTTCTTACAAGAGCTAAAAATAGATTCTTCTTATCTGGATAAGCTTTGATAGCCTAAATAAAACCTAAAACTCTGAACTTCTAAAGTTTGTGAGATCTAAGCTAAAACCCCAAATCATAACAACATTGCTCTTACTGCATCCTGTTAATCTTAGTTCTTCTCATGTTCAGTTCTTCCTCACATCAGTTCATATAGTTCTTACCATCTTTTTATGATCTCTTTCATCTCTTATAATACAATAAATAGTATTCTATCACAATCATATGACATAACTTGTTCTGACATTCTCCATCTGATAAATAGTAACTATTTCTAATTCTTTGCCACTACTAAAAAGGTTGTGATAATTATTTTTATAATATACATTTTTTTCCTTTGATCTCTTTGGGATCCAGATGTATTAATGATATTGCAGGAGCTAATTTTACTTTTGTTTCTCTCTCTACTTAACAACGTGGCCTCTTTGTGGTTGAAGTAAAATTTGTTTTACTTATAATTTTTGAGTAACCAAACAGGAAATTCTAGTGTCCTTGGCAGGCAGAGAGAGGGGAGGAAAGTTGGGGAAATAATTTGCTTTTTTCAAGATTTCCCTGAACCTGCATCCTCCTTTATTTCCCTCCTCCTTAGCTTCTCAAAAATGTGTTGGAATCCCATCTTTGCCCTGACCAATCAAATGAATGGGAGTCTAATAATTAATCTGACAATTTATATATGATGTTGTGGTTTGACCAAATTTCTTGTGCATTGTCACCAATTAGAAGGATTTTTTCCACATCTCAGTCTAAGACTTATGAGATTGATCTGTTGGGGACTTTATTACTTACTTAATTTAAATGGGGAAGAATTGAGTAATTCAGTTATTCTACATTTATAAGAATAATAGCTGAGATTTATAGGGCTTTAAGTTTGCTAAGTGCTTTGCATATACTATCTTGTGTGATTCTTATAATAACCCTGTGAGGTAAGTGCTATTATTATCTTTATTCTACTTATGAGAAAACTAAGACAGAGAGGTTTAGAGCAAAGCTTCTTGGCAATCCCATACAGGGTTGTGTAACTGAATGTGGGGGTTGTGAAAAATTTGGCAACAGTAAAAAACGTTCTGAATGCCGTTGATGTGATGGATATAGGCAGATTCTGCCCCAAATGATGTGTTTGGGGTTCAGCACCAAGTGTTGGGGTTCAGTCATGTGACGAATTCACAATGGCCAATCTCTTGGGCGAAATGTCCATTTATTTATGAGCAGAGATTACAGACAAAATGAAGAGACACATTAGACATTAGGAATGGTAAATGTGAAATAGAGTTGGGAGAACATATAGCAATTAAAAATGGAAAAGGCAGATTTCCTAGTAAAATTTGCAATTAACAAGAAGAAAGGGAATACTCCATGAGGTTGGAGTATGCTCTTAATTGGCAGGCTAAATCCACAGAGGAGTTTAACATTGTAAAAGAATTAGTTAGCCATAAGGAGAAAGACACCATGGGGAACAGGGAGAGGAAAGATACCATAAGGTAGAGCTCCATGATGGGCTATAACTCCAAAAGGGATTCCGCAAAGAAGATGTGAGCCAAGGATAGATTTATAGGGAAAATTGAACCTCAGGGGTTTGACATAACTCAGATTTCTGGCTGGACAGAGCAAGGTGGAGCTACTCATGATCTCCACAGAGGATGGAGTTATAAGATTGACCTGATCCCCATCAGTTTCCTTCTCTACTTGCTTCAGGGAGTAATTCCATCAATAGCTTCAGTCTTTCTCTGTCAACCCCACCTAGTTACTCAAAACCTCATCACAACAACCACAAATTAATTCAAATTCAAATGTGTCATGAATCTGAGGTGTTTCTGGCAAGGCTTGCTCACGTTGCATAGTGCAACTTTGCTGCAACCTTGATTTTGGACACACATGTGCACTTTGCACTGTATGTACACAAACACTACCAAAAATACCTCTGCTCACATTCGAGTTGGGGGTTGTGAAAAATTTCTCAGGCAGAAATGGGTCGTGAGTGGAAAAGACTTAAGAAACCCTGGTTTAGAGTATTGTATACACTAGTAACAATCTGAGGTAGAATATCCACCCATGCCTTTCTGGTTCCAATGGTCTATTTAGCTAGGCTACGTAACCTTTTCCCATATGTGTTCAGGTGGCTGTGGGAACACATGCCATTAATACTTGCTACTGGGAAGCCTGAGTGTGGGAGTTCTGAACTAAAAATACAATAAGCAGACTGAGTGTTTACACTCAATCTAGTCCCAGTATAATGAACTCTTGAGATTGGAGGGGTTACCAGGCTGCTTAAAATGGGCCCAAGTTAAACTGGATCAGATAAGAAACAACACATCAAAGCTTCCAGGATGATCAGCAATGGATTGTGCCCATGAGTGATCCCTGCATTTCCAAACAGGGTAATAATATAGGAATATTCAGTCTCAAAAAACAAAAAACAAATAAAATTAAGTATTTTGCTTATTTATTTTCCTCTAAGGTCTATTTTAGTTATACCCAGAAATATTGGTATGATGTCTCTTTATTATCATTATCCTTAACATATCCTTGTTGTTTCTATGAATTGATCTTTGATCTATTTATTATTTAGAATTCTTTATAATCAATCAATCAACAAGTTCTGTTAAGTGTTTACTCTTTTCCATATGTTGTGATAAGCATTGGGGAAAGGAAAAACAAAATTAATCTCAGCCTCTCAAGGAGTTTATATTTAAATGGGGAAGCCAATATATACATAAATAGGAACATAAAAGATACACACAGAATAGTTGAAAAGGGGACAATAGCAAGCAGAGGTAGCCTTGTTACAGAAGGTAACATTTGAGCTAAGTTTTTAAAGAGAAGGATTCCAAGAGGTAAAGTTAAGAAGGAAGAACAACAAAGTTTGCTTTTGATGGAATTAAATGTTTCCTTCTTAAATATAAATGAACGATCCTGCTGCTATACCCTGTGAAGTTCTTGATTTTTTATTTAGCAGTTTCTGAATTTTCCCATCATTTTCGTCAACCCAGTCTTGAGGTTTGCTAGTATTCTGACCCAGATGAGCAAATATAGTGCTATATATCAAAATCTCTAAAAGCTGCCCATTCCTTTTTGGCTCCATTGTTGCCAAATATGGATTGACTCAACTTTCTGTGTTAGCAACAAACTTCTGGCTCTGAGAAGTGCTCTAATCTGTTGACTTAATTCTTCTGGTAATCTTTTTGCCTTGGAGCTGCTGCTTTTGTTAAATGCAAATATTTTGCTTGGAAAGGTTAAGTCTAAGTCTGCATCACACATTGCATTCATCACCTTCTCATCCTGTCTGTCTTTTCTCCTTACAATCTATTAAATGCCGATGTTTGCTGTTACAATGCATAAAGTTTTATTGTGTTTCGATAATGGAATACAGGGCTGGTAATGAGAAGGTCATGAGATGTACAAGTCTTCAGTAGTAAGTGATCTTTGCTGTTGCTGTTTCCAACTTCATTCCTCCCCAAGACACTGTCAGGCTTACTATAGAAGTCATGGTCCTTTTTGAGAAGGAAAGACAAGCAATAGAAGATAATAGATATTTTAGATATGCAGAAATTAGGTCCCCTAGGTGGGTAGGGTCAGCATGTTCCTTGAGGCTAGAAGCAATCTTATTAGGCAGTCAGTCATGCCCTTCAGAGACTGATTGATCTTAACTGGAATTGGGCTTTAAAAGAAAATAGGAAAAAAAAAAAGGTGGATCATAATGAATAATTTGTTATTAATATAGTAGTATAATATTAATTTCTCTCAGGAGAAAATTACAGATAACTAAAGTGGTGGGAAAATGATAATAAACCTATTGAAACTTCTGATAGTAATTTTAGATATATTTCTATTTCTCAGGCTTCTGTGAATCTTGGGTAAAAACTGATCACAGGGTAGGGACATAGGCATCTATTTAAGTCATATCTATATAGTCTGATGGTTTTCTCTGTTTTCTTCAATTTAAGTCTGAATTTTGCTTTATGATATGAATCACAGTCAGTTCCAGTTCTTATTTTAACTGACTTTAATGGAGCTTCTCCATCTTTGGCTGCAAAATATATAAAAATCTTATTATGATATTGACCATCTGGTGATGTCCATGTGTAGAGTCACTGTTAAGAGACAGGTCAATTCTTCTAGAGCCTCCACAGCTGTGGATCACAGAATCTGAAGGACATGCAGGGCAGCCTTTGCTGACACAGGTGTTGTGGACTGGGAATGAGATAAACTGGAAGCAAAGGAAAGAGGAGACAAGTCAGACAACACAACAGCCTCTCAATCAGAGAGGTCAGAGAACAGCAACTGCCTCTCAGTCTCTCATCCTCTCACAAGAGAAGATCCATTCTGGATCTCCAGCAGCCACTGTCAGATGGCTCCCATGTATTCCAAAAAGTCACCTTTGTTGAAAAAGAGTGTTTGCCTATTACCACTCACATGAAAGAGTGTTCCAAATCACTATTGATCAGAGAAATGCAAATTAAGACAACTCTGAGATATCACTACACACCTGTCAGATTGGCTAAGATGACAGGAAAAAATAATGATGAATGTTGGAGGGGATGCGGGAAAACGGGGACACTGATGCATTGTTGGTGGAGTTGTGAACGAATCCAGCCATTCTGGAGAGCAATCTGGAATTATGCCCAAAAAGTTATCAAACTGTGCATACCCTTTGATCCAGCAGTGTTTCTATTGGGCTTATACCCCAAAGAGATACTAAAAAAGGGAAAGGGACCTGTATGTGCCAAAATGTTTGTAGCAGCCCTGTTTGTAGTGGCTAGAAACTGGAAAATGAATGGATGCCCATCAATTGGAGAATGACTGGGTAAATTGTGGTATATGAATGTTATGGAATATTATTGCTCTGTAAGGAATGACCAGCAGGATGAATACAGAGAGGACTGGCGAGACTTACATGAACTGATGCTAAGTGAGATGAGCAGAACCAGGAGATCATTATACACTTCGACAACGATATTGTATGAGGATGTATTCTGATGGAAGTGGATTTCTATGACAAAGAGACTTAACTGAGTTTCAATGGATTAATGATGGACAGAAACAGCTACACCCAAAGAAGGAATACTGGGAAATGAATGTGAACTATTTGCATTTTTGATTTTCTTCCCGAGTTATTTTTACCTTCTGAATTCAATTCTCCCTGTGCAGCAGGAGAACTGTTTGGTTCTGCAAATATGTATTGTATCTAGGACATACTGCAACATATTTAACATATATAGGACTGCTTGCCATCTTGGGGGGGGGGGTAGAGGGAGGGAGGGGAAAAAACAAAACATAAGCGAGTGCAAGGGATAATGTTGTAAAAAAAATTATCCTGGCATGGATTTTGTCAATACAAAGTTATTATTAAATAAAATAAAATTTAAATTAAAAAAAAAAGAAAGTAAAAGAGAAACAAAAAAAAAAAGAAAAAGAGTGTTTGCTATGACTAGTGAGTTTGGTGATCAGATTCTATTAGCCTCTGCTCTGTTTTACTTTGTATTCCAAGGTCAAAATTGTCTGTTATTCTAATTGCCGTTTGAGTTAGCATTCTAACTTTAACATTCTAACCCCCAATGATGAAAGTGACTTCTTTTTTTATATTATTCCCAGAAGATATTATTATAGGTCTTTCTAGAACTGAGCACTTATTTATTATTTATTAAAATATTATTATTATTTTAATGCTGTCCTTTGGGTTTTCTTGGCAAGGAAACATTTCTTTCTCCAGTGGATTACCTTTTGTTAGAACTCTCCACCATAACTTCTCCATCCTGGCATGGCGTAGCTCACCATTTCACTGAGCTATGCAAGCCCTTCCAGCACTTTCTACCATTACAAGACAGTGATCCAAAGAGAGATGGCTCACTCTACAAGCTCTTGAGGAATGGAGAAGGAGTCATCTTTGGGGTGCAATAGAGCACCAGTCCTGGAGTCAGGAGGATATGAATTCAAATTTTGCCTCAAATATTTAGAAGCTGTGTGATCCTGGCAACTACTTAACCCCCCAAAAAAATGAATAGGAAAAGCACATAATGGGAATAATCTGGCTTGGAGGCTTGAAAAGGAGTAAGAAAAAATAAAATGGAAGAGTGGTGAATTCAAGGATTCAACATTTATTGAACAATGCTTGTGTGATTATTATTATGTCAATTAACCTTGCAGGGCAATTGGAAGCTGTTTAAGCTGTTAAATTACAGAGGAATCACAGATTTTCTATAGGTAAATAATTTCTTAACTGGGAATTCATCTGTACCAATGAAATCACAGATCTGAATCTCTCCAAAAACAATGTGATATTATATGAAATATAAAACCAAGTAGTTCCAGAATAAGTTAGTAGTATGAGTAACTCGTTAGCTCAAATGTGTGTGGGGGGTGGTTTACACAAAAAAAGGGAAAAAGGGGAAAAGGTTATACAAAATTAATTCTGGGCTCATGGAAGGATGAAAGGTAATATGATTTTACATAAGCATAAGAAACCAAAATTGCTGAAGCATTAACATACATTTATAGTAAAGATTTATAAGCATTGCAAGAAATCTCCATTGTCCACCATTCCCCCCAAACTTCTTTATACCTCTTAAGCCTGCTGCCATTCATGAGCCCTCATATAGTAGCAATTGCTCAGATAGTAGCTATTGGTGTGAAATAAATAAAAAAAAGTTCTCTGTGTTAGATTTCCCTTCAAATCTGACTTCTAAATATTTCAAATCCAATGGAGCCAGGATGGAATCAACTGAGAAAACTGTACACAAATTGACTCCAGAACAGAGTAAAAACATTTTATTTCCATTGAATGTATAAATCCTCTTTAATGCAAAATTTGAAATGAAATTGGCATAGGACCAAGAGATTAAAACCTTCAAATTTGTGCCAATTAGCTGCCATGTGCGTAATTTGTTTCCTCACATGTACCAGATATAGTTTTTGGCATCCCCACAGAAAGCATCAGCAAGCTTGAAATGAAATGCTTGAGGAAAAAGAACCCTGAAGTCCTATCATCTAGTGTAATTAAAATGTACCACTGGTCCAAGGGATAAAGCACTGGTTTGGGAATTGGAGTATGACCTGCCAGATTTTTAGCTGATAAAATAATTCTATAGGTTTACATAATATTTTCTTTTTGTACACCTTCACACCAGAAAGAACAAAGGTATAGTTTTACTGGTCTCTTCTGTGCCTTCCCAGAGTGCGAGCAATACTCAATCATCTGTCTTTTTGGCACAAATCTGTGAGAGGCAAATTTCTTAATTAAATACTAAGGATGCTTAAGGAGAAGACATAAGGGCAGTTTCTTTGTGGCTGGAAGAGTCTCCACACTAAATCATTACTATTTATAATTTTATAGTATTCATTAAACAAAGAGAATTTCTCAGAAAGATTAAATAAGATTTACATTTTTGGTTAGAGTTTACATTTGCTTAAATAGAACAACAAAAACTCAAAATGTTTTTTTAAAATCAAGGGTAAGGAATGTCCATTAATCCAATTAAAGTAAGTGCCTACTGGGTAAGAATTGGAAATCGGTAGGAATTGGAAATCGAAGGGATGCTTATACATTGGGGAACAAAAAAAAACTATGGTATATAATTGCAATGGAATATTATTGTGTGAAATGACAAACAGGATGATTTCAGAAAAATTTGGAAAGGCTTATATGACCTGATGCAAAGTGAAATAAGTAGAACCAGGAGAATTTTATACACAGTAAGAGCAATATGAATGACAACTATTTTCAGCAATACAATGATCCAAAACAATCCCAAAAGACTAATGGTAAGGCATATTATCTCCCCTAGAGAAAGAAATGATATTGTTTTTATCTGATATAGCAGACTGAAGTATGCTACTTTTCACTTTCTTTCATTCTTTTTCTTTAAGTCTTCTTGTACAAAATGATTAATGGAAATATTTTACATAATTGTATATACATACACACACACACACATACACACACATATATATATAAAACCTATATCCAATTGCTTAGTGTCTCAAGGAGATGGAAAAAGAGGAAGAAGGACTAGGATTTGGAACTGAAAAATTTTTTTATTGTTAAAAATTGTTTTAACATATAATTAAGGGAAAAATAAAATGTATAAAAAAGAAAAATACCTATCCCTTTTTCCCTTGATTGAACTGAATGCCCTTAGAGAGAATCCCAACAAAGGGGAGGATAACTATCTCTTATTTCCTACCCATCCTAAATCTCCTCTCTTCTTCCTCCCCCAAAATAAAAGCTCTCCCTTATAGAATAATTATAGTCAAGCAAAACAAACTTCATACATTGGTCATTATAAAATGTATGTTTCATTTTGGTAATAAATTATTTGAACATTGAAATTTTTCAAGGTTATTTTCTTTCATAACCCCATTTTACAGTATTATAATCATTTTACATATTATTTCACTAGATCTTTGTTCTAAATGTATTCATACTAATTTTTTCAAATTTCTTTGAACCTGTCCTTTCTTAGGGATAGGGACTAGATCTATGATTTTTTGGATTTAGGAGACTCTTAGGAGAGGAAGCTCCTGCCAGCAACACATTCTCAAACCCTCTCTTCAGCTTATATAGTTAGCTAGAACAGGTATAAAACACATGACCATCAGGCTTCATGTGACACTCAACATTTCTGAGTGCAATATGAACCAAATTAAAATGTGGTTCCTATTTGATTTAAATGTATTGATACATTAATATTAAAAAAGGAAATATATAAGCATGCTTATATATAAGTATGTATTTATGTAACTATGTGTGAAATATGTAAACAGATTTTCTAAGTCAATATGTGGTCCACAGAGCTCCTTATAAATGATTTAGTGATCTCATTTCTTTAAAAACTTTTATTTCATTAAATATTTCCCAATTACATGTAAAAATTAATCTTTGTTTTTAAAATTTCGAGTTCTAAATTCTTTCTCCTTTTCTTCCCTGACTCTTTGAGAAAGTAAGTAATATGATTTTGATTATTCATTTGGAAATGTCTCCCATTTCTATTTAAGTTCAGTATCACTAACTTAGAGTACTGAGAGACTGAATAAGTAGTCCAGAGTCACATAGTCAGTCTTGGCAGAGATAGGATTTGAATTTAGATCTTCTTGTCTTTAAGTCAGCTTTCTTTCCACTACACCATAATACCTTTCATTTCTCACAATATAATAATATTTCATTACATTTATATATCATAATTTCTTTATCTATTACCCAGTTGATGGGTACACATTTAGTTTCTAATTTTTTATCTAAAAAATTAGATAAATATTTTTGTACATATATCTTTTCCTCTTTGATTTCTTTTAGATTATGTATCTAGTGGTGGTGTTGATGAATCAAAAGTTATGCACATTTTAATGACTTTGGAGTTATTGTTGCAAATTGCTTATCAAAATGGTTGTACCATTTCACAGATGTGCCAAGAGTAGTATAGTGTGTCTTTTAATATGATCTTTTCTAATTTTTTTTTCATTGACAGGTATGGAATGAAACATCAGAGATATTTTTTTAACTGTATTTCTCTTATTATTAGGAATTTGGGACATTTTCCCACATGGCTAATGATGTTTTGTCTATAACACAAAAGTACATACAGCACAAAAAAGGTGAATATACACAACATAATTAAATGTTTTGAGAAAGAGTAGATACCAGTGGGTGATAAGATTCAGAAAGACTCCAAACCTAAGATGGTATTTCAGTTGTCTCAGTGATAAGTAATAATAATAAGAAGGAAACCTGTTAATTCTTTAGTTTTTTTTCTGCAAAGGACAATGTTCTTTGAACTGAGAAGGACAGAAAAAAAGTAGCTACTAGGGAATTGATATTGAAGATAAGGAAGGAGACAGTAAAAGAACCCTAACTGGTTTTGATAAGTACTACACACATGGTCAGATAAATTGCATCCTCACATACTGAAAGTAATGGCAGATACAATTTCAGTCCAAGATACTATCAGTGATCTTTGACTTATTATAGATAATGGGAGAGAGAGGTACATAGTACTGGAGAAAGCAGAGATAATGTCCTAATTTTTATAATTGCTAATTGTATTTTCCCCATTTATTCTCTCTCCTTTCACCCTGTTCCTCCTCAAAAATGTTTTGCTGTTGACTGCTCCCTCCCCCAATATCCCCTCTTTTTCTGTCATTTCCCCCCCTTTCCAGTATCCCATTCCTTTCCTATTTTCCTGCAGGGTAAGATAGATTTCTCTACCCCTCTTGAGTATGTATATTATTCTTATTTGAGTCTATTCTGATGAGAGTAAGTTTCACTTACTCATCCTCTCCTTCCTCTCTTCCTCTCCACTATAAAAGCTTTTTCTTGCTTTTTTTTAAATGGCAGATAATTTGCACCATTCCATTCTTCCTTTCCCTTTCTCCAGTATATTCCTCTCTCATCCTTTAATTTCATAATTTTAAAAAAGATATTATCCTTTTATATTTAACTCGTACTATATATGTACCCTCTTTCAAATTGCCATAATAATGAGAAAGTTCTAATGAGTTACAAGTATCATCCTCCCATGTAGGAATGTAAACAGATAAACTTTAAGTCCCTTATGAGATCATTTTCTGATTATATCCTTATGCTTCTCCAAAGTCCTGTATTTGAAAATAAAATTTTCCATTCAGCTATAATCTTTTCATCAAAAATGCTTGAAAATCCTCTATTTCATTGAATAACTACCTTTTCCTCTGGAGGATTATATTCAGTTTTGCTGGATAGGTGATTTTTGGTTGCAATCCTAGCTCCATTGCTCTCTGGAGCATCATATTCCAAGTCCTCTGGTCCTTTAATGCTAAATCTTATGTTATCCTGATTGTGACTCCACTATACTTGAGTTGTTTCTTTTTGGTTGCTTATAGCATTTTCTCCTTGACCCTGGAGTTCTAGAGTTTGGCTATAATATTCCTGGGAATTTTCATTTTGGGATCTCTTTCAGGATGTGATTGGTGAATTCTTTCAATTTCTATTTTATTTTCTGCTTCTAGAATATCAGGACAGTTTTCCTTTATAATTTCTTGAAAAATAATGTCCAGACTCTTTTTTTGATCATGACTTTCAGGTTGACTGGTAATTTTAAAAAATTCTCTCTCCTGGATCTATTTTCCAGGTCAATTGTTTTTCCAATGAGATATTTCACTTTTTTCTGTTTTTTTTTCTATTTGGGGATTTTGCTTTATTTATCTTCTCATAATTTCTCATCGTGAATATTTCTCACAAAGTCATTAGCTTCCATTTGCTCAGTTCTATTTTTTAAGGAATTCTTTTTCCTCACTGAGCTTTTGTACCTCCTTTCCCGATTGGCCAATTTTGCTTTTTAAGGCATTCTTCTCCTCATTAATTTTTTATATTTCTTTTTGGACTATGGTCAATTCTTTCTCTAATTTTCCCTCTATCTCTCTTACTTTATTTTGAGCTCTTCCCTAGCCCGAGTGAGCCCAATTCTGATTTTTCTTGGAAGCTTTGGATGTAGGAGCTGTGACTTTGTTATCATCTTCTGAGTGTGTGTTTTGATTTTCCTTCTCACCATAATAATTTTCAATGGTCAGAAACCTTTTCTGTTTTCTGCTCCTTTTCTAGTCTATTACTCAGCTTTTAACTCTTTGTTCAGCAGGGCTCTGTTTACAGAGTGAAGGATATACTGTCCTAAGCTCCAGGGCTTTTGCGCAGCTGTTCTGAGCTCCTTCTGGGAATCGGACCACAAGGCCTCCTGCTGCTGCCCTGGAGCTGTGAGGTGGCTGTAAGGTCTGGTGTGCTGAGGTTGGGGCCGACTCTTACCCCATTGCCACAGACCCTTTCTGATGACTTCCTGAATCCTCCCTGGTGCCTCCAGCACTGCTGCTGATTCAGAGGTCCCATTTTGCTGCCACTGGGGGCTGGACTGCAGGTGCAGCCTGCTCTGGGACTGCACCCTGGGCTCCCTCCTGCTTCTGCTTTGGCTGGAATATAAACATTTGGGTGCTCTGATGCTCTAAAATTTGTGTAGTCATTTTTAAAGGAATGTGGAGCAGTTTGGAGGAGAGGTTGGGCAAGTTCCTGCCTTTACTCCACCATCCTGGCTCTGTCTTCAATGTCCTAATTTTTAGAAAAAGGGAGAGGAGGAAATCTGCAAGCTAAAGACCAGTAAGCTCAATTTCAAATGCTGGCAGAATTCTACAACATATTAATAAAGTGATGGTGAGTGAAACATAGAAAAGTGGCCACAAGAATGCATGTAGTTTCATTAAGAACAGGTTAATGTAAATACACTAAATGTCTTAAGTAAATTAATTAATAGGAAATGAATTGGAATTAGGAGTTCCTACACTCTTGTTCTCAGCTCCAATGGGTATCAGAAGTGGAATCTTTGATGGCTGACCAGAGAGAAGGGATTTAACATAGACAAGATCACTCAGCCCAGCAAGGTCCCATGTGAGTGTTCCCATGCTTCAAGTGGAACACAATAATGTAAATGAAAAAGATGCTGAAATGACACTGAATGACTATAAAGAGGAATCTTGACCTTGGAGGATGAATGCAGTACTTTGTGCATTTCAGTAGAGAAGCAGGAAACTATGAGGGCAGAATGTTGTTGCATGCACTGTTCCAAAAGTTGTGTCAGATGGTTTTGTTTAACTTTCTTTGTCATAAAATAAAACTTAGTTGCTCCTGAAAGTGACTAATGTAAAACCAAAATTATGATTTAAACTTTTTTTGTAAGGTTACAAAATTGTTAAATCAGGAAATACTATAAATATTATTCTATAGAGATATTAGAAAAACATTTGGTAAAGATTTTCCTGCTATTCTTGTAGAAAAGTAGGAGAGATAGGGATTTTATGAGATTATAATCAAGTAGATTAACTTACATGCTTCATTGGAGAAACATGGGTTATATGATTCTACAATCAAATAAATTCAGAACTGCTTCACTGAACAAACACACAAAAAATTATATGTGGAAAATTTATTACATTGTTTGAACTTAGCCATGCATAATTTTTTACAATAGCTTTTTTATTTTTCAAAATACATGAAATGCAAAGATAGTTTTCAACATCTACACTTGCAAAACCTTATGTTCCAAATTTTTCTCCCACCCTTAGACAGCAAGTAATCCAATACAGTTTAAACATGTGCACTTCTAAACACTTCCATATTTATCACCTAATCATGTATAATTGAGAAATCAGAACTGTTGCTTAGAGACCAGAATCATTTAATGCGCAACACAAGACCTAGGTTATGCTGACCAGAAACCTAGTCAGATTGATGCAAGAAATGTGAGTTTTCTCTCAAAAGACATCTCAAGCAAGTCACATGTCTTATCTGGAAATTGCTTCCAGGTTAGCCTGTCCAGGACAATTTTCTTGTTCCTTTGTCTGAACCCTATAAAATGTGTAATTTAGAAACACTCAGAGGGAATGGGCTGAACAACCTAATATAAACTTCTTTCTAAATTGTTTTAATTTAAGAAACTTTTGTTCTCAGTTCCAACTGGTGTTAGAAGTGGGACATTTGACGCCAGCGAGATGAGGATTTAACATTGATCTTGACAATCTTGTCAAGATCACTCAGCCCAACAAAAACCCTTGTGAATGTGCCCATGGTCCAGGTGGAGCATAATCAGATCACTTCTGCCCCAGACTAGGTTTTAGGACTGAGGACTCTTTATGTCTAGGAGGCTGTGTACCATATTGGCCTGGGGAATTGCTCAGGGAAGATTAGGACTAGTTTAGCCACCTTTATGGGCAAATGAATAATCCTCCTGGACTAATCAACTAAGAGTTTTGGAGAGGGGGCAAGAGGGGATCTGCCATCTGTTCTTTCATCAGTCCTCCAGCAGAGGACGACTATTTTTTCTATTTTTTTCCCCTCTTCTATTTCTCTTCCTGTACTTCTCTTACCCTCCCATGACTATTGGAAAATAAATTGGATACTTGGTTTGTGCTTCTACATCACCAGCAGCAAATGCAAGGGCTATCAGTTGAATTATGTTACCTGTCAAAGGAAATTTTTTATCTAGTAAGTGACCAACAACTGATTGCCTAGTATCAATCCTGTACTCCATTGATTAGAAAGACACTAGATTAATGAGGGAAGCTTGTGTTTGTATTGGTCAAAATATAAACAGTTGTCCAGGGCTCAGCCATTGCAGGTCATACCTCAATAGTAGGGAATTATTTTTTTTTTCTCTTTCTCTGCTTTCCATATGAACTTTTCAGGAAAATCCTTGTCTTGTGTTATTTCTAGTGTAGTTTGTAGTTTGTAGAAATCTGGAAAATTTCTAAGAGAAGATACAGCTAGTCTTAAAGACTAATGGACATGACACATGACATGACAAATATGGAAATATGTATAGAAGAACTGCACATGTTTAACAGATATTGGATTATTTGCTGTATAAGGGAGGAGGGTTGGGAGAAGGGTAGGAGAAAAATTTGGAATTTTGTAAGGGTGAATGTTGAAAACTATCTTTGTATGTATTTTTAATAAAAAGCTATTGTTTAAAAATTTTTTTTAATGAATTGGAGAAGGAAAAATAAAGAATAGTAGAATGCTACAAAAATGTATAGCCAGAGAGTTTAGAATACTACAGAAGTTTTATACTAATAAGTTTTATACTTTAAAAAATCTTATAATTTTTCATATACTAAATTCTCTATCCCATTAAGCAGAGCATTAATCCCATTTAAAATTTTCATCAGGAAATAAGTATTTAAGCAGGATAAATTCTTTTTTGGGAGGGGTACAGGAATAGGGGAAGGAAAAAAAAACCCTGTAAAATATTATCTGTCATTTCAACCCTATCCAGCTTGAGGTTACAGAGATAATGTAGGACAGGCAGAGAAAGGAAAACTTTTCCCTTGTTGATAGAAATTAATGGTGTTGTAAACTAATTAGAAACAAAATTTGTTGTTGAAACATAATGTATTTGCAGTAAATTTACAAATTATACTTTGAAGATTTTTGCAAGTATTGAAATATTATAAGAAGAGAATGTGACTGCTACTATAAATAAAAGCAGTGAGCTTTATAATTTGAGGTGCTGGAAGCTAATTGTGCAAGGAAAAATTGAAATTTTGAATGATTGTAAATTGAGATTTGACTTGCTTTTTTGCCCTAAAACTAAATTATAGAAATTTAAATTTAAAATGAAATGTGATCTTCTATTAAACTAATTGTGATGTTTGACTCTCTGTAAGTATTTGGATATTATTTGACTGGCAAAAAGTTTTGTGGACACAGTATTTTCATTCTTTTTGTTGTTTGCTTGCATTTTGTTTTCTTTCTCATTTTTTCCCTTTTTGATCCTTTTTGATCTGATTTTTCTTGTGCAGCATATTTGTGGAAATATGTATAGAAGTACTGCATATGTTGAACCTATATTGGATCACTTGCTGTCTAGGGGAGTGGGTGGGGGGAAGGGAGGGAAATTATAACACAAGGTTTTGTAAGGATGAATATTGAAAATTATTCATGTATATTTTTTTAAAATAAATTTTAAAAAAAGTTTTGTGGTATGCTTTTTAAAATCTATAATATTGTTTGCTGTTACCTTTTTAATTTTTCTTATATTATCATTTTGGGGAAATGATTTCTTTAAAAATGCTATTAATTGGGGGGAAAACATATCCAGAGGGTGATACAATTAAATCATTAGAAAATTAACTTTTCACTTGATAGTTAAGTATAATTATGGTTTTAAAAAACTGTCAAGAATTTAATTGGATATATTTTGTATAAGATGAATAATAAAAATCACTTAGGTTAATATGTAGTATTTCAGATATGGGTAATCTGTCAGACTCAAGGTTTACAGAATATAGACTCTAGAACAAAAGACATGTAATCTGGGTGCTCTAGAACACAGTGACATGTAATCTGGATGATTTAGAACACAAAAATGTAATCTGGGTGGCTAAACCAGGTGATCTCAAACACAAAGACACATAGCTTTGGGCAATCTAGAACACAAAATATGCCAAGTGAGGGTGATCTAGAACACAAAACTGTAGAGCGATATTGTTGGGATGGTCTAGAACACACACAACACTATCTGGATGATCTAGAACAAAACCCACATAAAACTGAGTTTTCTGGAACACAAAGACATACAATCCCTGTGATCTAGATCACAAAGACACATGATCTAGAATGGCTAATATGGGCAGTCTAGAACAGGGCATGCAAGCTGTGTGATCTAGAACACAAAGAGACATGCTGATCTGGGTGATCAAGAACATTTGGGGTGATTGATCCAGACAATCTAGAACACAAAGACACATGATCCAGGATGGTTGATGTGGGTGGTCTAGAAAACAAAGGGTTGTGATCTGGGTGATCCAGAACACAAAGACACTTTTTTAGATTCTTTTTTTTTCTAATCTTTAGTCTTCTAGATTTTTTTCTGAATTCTCTCTCCAGGGTGTGGGGAGGAACCTTTTCTAGTTTGTTTTCTGGATCCTCAATCCTTCTAAAGATTATTTTCTGGATTCTGCATCCTTTCTAGATTTTTTCTAGAGCCTCAATCCAGAAAACATTCTTTTCTAGATTCTTTTTAGAGCCTCGAGCCAGAAAAAAACTATTTTCTGCATCTTCCATCTTTTCTAGATTTTTTCCCTAGAGCCCCAATCCAGAAAACATTCTAAATCTAGAGCACAAAGACACACAGTGGGGACAATCTAGAAAAAAAGACACAATCTGGGCGTGTCAAGACCGTATTAATGAAGACATGTTAACCTGGATGGTAAAGCTGGATGATCTAGAACATAAAGATATAAGTTCTGAGTAATCTAGAACACAAATTCATGTAATCTGGGTGTGGTTAATCTGGGTGATCTAAAACACAAAAACACATGTTGCAGGATGGTTAATCCCAGTGATCTAGAGCGCAAATGCATGTAATTCAGTGTGATCTAGAACACAAAGACTCTTAATCTGGGTGATCTAGAACATGAAGGTGTGGCGAGCCAAGTGATCTGGAACACAAAAGACACACAATCCCAGATGGTTAATCCAGGTCATCTGGAACACAAAGACATGCAGTCTGAGTAATCTAGAACACAGAAGCACACAAAATGAGTGATCTACATCAGAGCATGCAATCCAGGATGGTTAATTCCAGTGGCCTAGATCACAAAGACACCTAAATCCAGGTGATCTAGAACACAAAGACACACGATCCAGGATGGATAATCTGGGTGATCTAGAACACAAAAGCACATGAACCTGGGGGTTAGAACACAAAGAGGCTTGACTGGGGTACTCTAGAACACAAATACATGTAATCTGGGTGAGATAAACACAAAGGCACTCTTCTAGATGCTTTTTAAAAAATCCCCACTCTTTTCTAGATCTCCCATCTTTTCTAGATTTTTTTCTAGAGCCTCAATCCATAAAACATTCTAGATCTAGAGCACAAAGACACACACTGGGGACAATCTAGAAAAAAAGACATATGGTCTGGGTGATATAGAACACAAAGACATGTGAAATCTGGGTGAGCTAGAACACAAAGAACACATGATTCATGCTGGTTGTCCATACTATCTTTAACACAAAGGCACATAATCCAGATTATCTAGAACACAAAGACACAATCGGGGTTATCTAGTACACAAAGACACACACGTTTGAGTGATCTAGAACAAAGAGATGTGTAAACTGTGATAGTTAATTGAGGTGACCTAGAATACAAAAGCACCTAGTCCCAGTGTTCTAGAACACAATGACATAATCTGGGAGATCCAGAACACAGGGGCACATGAATCTGGGATCTAAAACACAAAGAGGCTTGATCTGGGTGCTCCAGAGCACAAAGACACATAAGCTGAGTGAGCTAGAAGAGGAAGATACTCTTTTCCAAATTCTTTTTTTGGTCCTCAGTCTTTTCCAGATTCTTTTCTGGATCCTCTTGGGAGGGGCTTTCTAGATTGTTTACTATTTTCTGGATCTTCCATATTTTTTCTAGAGCCATGACCCAGAAACCTTTTCTAGATCCTTTTTTTTTAATCTTCCTTTTTTTCTACATTTTTTCTAGAGCCTGGATCCAGAAAAAACTTTTTTCCCCTAGATTTTTCTTTAGCCTCAATCCAGAAAACATTCTGGATCTAGAGCGCAAAGACACATAGTAGAGACAATCTAGAAAACAAAGAACAAAGTCTGGGCAATCTAGAATACAAAGACATATGAACCTGGATGTTTAATCTGGGTGATCTAGAAAGAAAATACACAATCTGATACTGTCATTTGGTGATCTAGAACACAAAGATGCCGGAATCTGGGTAGTCTAGGACACAAAGATATGGTGCATTATGATTAATCTGGATAACTAGAACACAGAGACATACTACCTGGTGATCTAGAACACAAAGACAGTGGTCTGGGATGGTTATCCAGGTGATCTAGAACACAGACATATAAAGTGTGATGGTTAATTTGGGCAATCTAGAACAATGATGTGTGAGCCAAGCAATCTAGAACACAAAGCCACACGATCTGGGTGATTTGGAACAAAAAGACACGAAATCTGGGTGATCTAGAGCAGAAAGCCACCAATCTGCGTAATCTAGAACACAAAGACACACAATTCAGGCACTTTAGAACACAAATGAGCAATGCAAGATGGTTAATCAGGGTGATCTAGAACACAGACATAATCTGGGTGATTCAGAGCACCAACATGTAATCTGGGTGCTCTAGAACACAGTAATATACAATCTGGGTGTTCTACAACAAAAGGGCAGATAGTCCAGGATGGCTAATCTGGATGATTTAGAATACAAAGATAGTTATTCTGGACAGTCTAGAATGCAAAGACACATGATCTGGGTGATCTAGAAGACAGAGATGTAGTCCAGGATGGTTGATTCCCATTTTTTCCCTGACTTTTGAAAGAACTATTGTTTTTAATCACAGGATGTGGTTGTTTTCTTAATTTCTAATGATTAATTTTTGCTGCAAGATCAATTTAAACTAGAAAGAAGAATAAGATAAGGCTTGTAGGTATTCATTGGTAACTTTTATCACAATAACATGAGAAAAATAATAACAATGATCAGCTTGCTTGCTGTCAGGGAGAGGGAGAAGGGAAGGGAAGGAGAGAAAAATTTGGAACACAGTTTTACAAAAATGAATGTTGAAAACTATCTTTCCATGTATTTGGAAAAATAAAATATTATTAACTGAAAAAAGAGAAAAATAATAATAATAACCATCTAAACTATGATAGTGATTTGAATTAGAGTTAAGGATGCTTATACTTAAGTCACCTTGTACCCTCCTTTAAAGGATAATCTTGATATTGTTCCTTTCAGAGCAAATTTCTATAATAAGGGCAATTGAGTTCTAAAACTTTATGTATATAATGAATCCTGTTGTTATAATACTAAAAATCTTTGGGTTATTATTGTAGGAATCAACTGTGAAAGATCTTACTTCTAAAATTTTACCATTCTGAATTTGTGGTATTCATGTATAAGATTAAGTTCTTATGGTATCTCATGTTTCTGGATGATATGAGGATAACATCCTCAAAGTAGGATAGGACAATTAGGATAAAAAAGTAATTTGATAAAGATGTAAACGTTTTTAAATTTAAATGAAGTAGTAAACTTTACTTTGAGAGAAAGCAAAAACTTCAGATCATTTTCTAAGAACTAACCTATATGCTGTTGAGTTGTTTTTCAGTCCTGTCTGATTCTTCCTCATCCTTTTTGGGGTTTTCTTGGCAAAGATACTGGTGTGATTTGCTAATTCCTTTTCCAGATTATTTGGCAAACAAGGTTAAATGATTTATCCAGGGTTACGCAGTTAATAACTGAAGTCACATTTGAAGTCAGGAAGAGAGAGGAGAGACAGAGACATGGAGACAGAGAGACAGAGAAGGGGGGAGGGAAAGAGGGGAGGAGGGAAGGAGAGAAAAAGAGAGAGAGAGAGAGAGAGAGGAGAGAGAGAGAGAGAGAGAGAGAGAGAGAGAGATGCAGAACCAGACATACACATGTATATATGTACATGGCTTTACTTACTATGTAATCCTATTTATGCAAGTCACGTTACCTGGCTTACCTCAGTTTCCCCATCTGTAAAATAAGCTGCAAAACAAAATGGCCAACCACTCTAGTATCTTTGCCAAGAAAACCCTAAATGGGGTCAGAAAGTGACAGAAAGGACTGAAAAACAACTCAACAGCATATATATTAGATCTTAGAAAATGATCTTTTTTTTTTTTTTTTTTTGCTTTTTCTCAAATGTTTCTATTAAGAACAATAACAAAAGGACAAGTATAAGGTTAACTTTATAAGACGTGAACTGGTTTTTCACATGAACCAGTTATTGGAAAATCAAATTTTCAAGGGACACCTCTCTACAACTGCCTTGGAAATGAGTCCTATTCCTGAATTTCCAAGGGAAGACTCAATATGAAATAAGTCGATTAAAAGTAATTTAATCTGTAATTTTACTTAATCTTTTTAACTAGGTTTGTTTCTTTAGAGGATATATAAGATTATGACTCTGCTTCACAAAGTTTATTCAGTTTTTATGTTGTTAAAAGAGGCAGGGTATTGCAATCTAAAAAAAACTTTTTGTGATGTTATGATCATGTGTGTTCTTTCAATGTCTGGGAAATATCTCTTTATCATGTCGTGCATTTTTTCCTGGTACAAGTCCCCCTGACTTATAGCTCCTGAAGCTCACCCAACTTGATTTTCCTGATTCTAAATTGCCACCAGTCTGGTCATTATCACTCCTTAAAAGAATTCTTTCAAATCCCTAATAATATGAACTGAGAAGGAGATGCCTCCATGGACATAAGTTATTTCAAACCTTAACCTACTTCTGCTATTATAGGAATGTTGGGCTTAAAGGGGATAAATTGTTGGGAAACTTTATTGCAAAAACAATGAACTTAGCATTGCATGATTGAGAAACTAGAATTATTGCTTGTAGGCCAGATTCATTTAATGTTTAACTCAGACCTAGGTTATGCTGTTCAGAAACCCAGTCAGATCCAAATTGATGCAAGGAATGTGAGCTTTCTTCTGTTAGGCATTTCAAGCAACCCACATGTTTTACTTGAAAACTGCCTCCATGCTGGCCAATTCAGTAGTTTTCTTGTTCCTTTGTTTAAATTTTGTAAAATATGTAACTTTCTGACAGTGTAGAGTGGGGTTGAGAGGCTGTGGACTGAACCATTTTTTTTCGACTCTCTCCTCTGTTGGACGATTTAATAAACCTCTTTCTAAATTATTTCAATTTAGGAGTCTTTTGCTTTCATTTCACAGTCATCATTAATGGTTTAATGTCAATATTGAAAGTAGAGGATCCCAGGGATATGTATTTGGCTCTATTTTGTTATTTTTTCTTAAAAATGACCTAGTTAAAGGTGTTAATTACATGCTTATCAATTTTGCAGATGGCAACAAATCTTGGAGGTATAGTTAATATACCAGAAAACAAAGTCAACATTCAAAAAGATCTTGATAGGGTGGAACTTAGGACTGACTTTAATAATAATAATGATAACAAGACCTGACATTTATATAGCAACTACTATATGCCAGATGCTGAACCAAATATTTTATTTTTTAACAGAATTATTATTATTTTTTGTTTTTATTAAAGCTTTTTATTTTCAAAATATATGCATGGATAATTTTTCAACATCGATCCTTGCATAGCCTTGTGTTCCAAATTTTCCCCTCCTTCCCCCCACTCCCTCCCCTAGATGGCAAGTAATCCAATTTATGTTATACATGTTAAAATATATGTTAAGTCCGATGTATGTAAAGATATTTATGTAATTATCTCATTGCACAAGAAAAATCATATCAAAAAGGAAAGAAAACTACTAAGAACAAAATGCAAGAACAACAACAACAACAAAAAAAAAAAAGAGTGAAAATGCTGTTTTGATTAACCCTCAGTTCCCAAGGTGCTCTCTCTGAGTGGAGGTGACTCTTTTCATTGCCTAACAATCGGAACTGGTCTGAATCATCTCATTGTTGAAGAGAGTCATGCCCATCAGAATTGATTGCTGTATAAATCTCCTGATCTCCTGGTTCTGCTCATTTCACTCTGCATCAGTTCATGTCAGTCTCTCCAGGCCTCTTCGAAATCATTCTGCTGAAGTATTTCTACTAGGCTTGTATCTCAAAGAGATTGTAAAGGAGGAAAAGGGACCCACATGTGCAAAAATGTTTGTGGCAGCCTAGAAACTGGAAACAGAAGAGAGCTATCAGTTGGAGAATGGCTGAATAAGTTATGGTATATGAATGTTATGGAATATTATTGTTCTATAAAAAATGACCAGCAGGATGCATACAGAGAGGGCTGGCGAGACTTACATGAACTGATGCTGAGTGAAATGAGCAGAACCAGGAGATCATTATACATGGCCACAACAAGATTATAAGACGATCAATTCTGATGAATGTGGGGCTCTCTTCAACAATGAGAGGATTCAAACCAGTTCCAATTGTTCAGTAATGAAGAGAGCCATCTGCACCCAGAGAGAACTATGGGAACAACATAGCATTTTTACTCCTTCTGTTATTGTTTGCTTGCATTTTTGTTTTCCCTCTCGGGTTTTTTTCTTTCTTTCTAGATCTGATTTTTCTTGTGCAACAAGAAAACTGTATAAATATGGATATAATTATTATATTTAATATATATTTTAACATATTTAACATGTATTGGACTACGTGCCATCAAGGGGAGGAGGGGAAAAAAAGAAAAGTTGGAAGACAAGGCTATGCAAAGGTGAATGTTGAAAAATTACCCATGCATATGTTTTGTAAATAAAAAGCTATAATAATAATTAAAAAGAAAGAAAAAAATTCATTCTGTTGATTGTTTCTTGTAGAACACTAATATTCTATAACATTCATATACTATATCTTACTCAGCTTTACTCCAACTGATGGGCATACACTCAATTTCCTGTTGTTCCAAGTATTTTTTTCTCTCTCCCCCATCCCTAAGACAACAAGCAATCCAATATAGGATTAACAGGATTCTTTAACTTAGAACTATGATACAATTAATTGGTTGGGAGGATAATATTGTAAGTCTAATCAGAATTTTACCTCGGTACTAAGTAGACATTATTTAATTGCTCCTGGAATTTGACTACTGTTGGTGAAATGGCCAAGCTGGTTTTGCTTTTCTTTTGTCAGTGGGTACCATCTTGGATGTTGATGACAGCTGTTATGTGTACCCTTCTCCAGATTAAATATTTACTATCCTCAGCAAATTGGTGAGGATGCATTTTACACATTTTAGCCATATCTCTAATTCAGGAAAGTTCTCTGGGATTTTGGGGAGAATCAAGCACTGTGCCTCCCCAGTAACATGCATTCCTCAAAGCAGTCCAGAAGGCACACATCTAATCTCTATATTATTCTTTAAATAGGAGAGATACAGAAAATAGATCTCTCGATTATCAAGGACAAATTCTGGACCAGTGTGGTACATGGGGATATATAAAGCCTTTCTTATTCTACTGCTTCTTAACCATTCTTTCCCCTTGAAATTACTTTGCATTTACTTTCTTATAACTCAGATCTCAGTGCAAGTGATGGATTGTTTCTAGGTTTCTATACCTTTGAGGTAAATACTCCTTTTTAAAGCTAATTTGACTGTTAAGAGATTAAATGTAACTGGGTACTGAGGAATCCTTAAAATGGAAGGAATATAATCACTGGAGGCTTGAGTCAATTGCAGAATAATCCTCTTTGTAGTTTAGTCATGTTCAACTCTCCATGACTTATTTGGGGTTTTCTTGGCAAAAAAAATGTTGGAGTATTTCCTTCAACTCATTTTGCAGATGAGGAAAACAGGGTTAAGTGACTTGCTCAGAATCACACAGCTAGTAAAAGTCTGAGAACAAATTTAAACTCAGAAAGATGAGTGTTCCTGATTCCAGGCATTCCACTCTATGCACTATGGCACCATCTAGCTGCCCTGAATCCTTTCTGGGTACCAGAAAACCTTGGGAGAAGTTTGAAATATAAAATAACTTAGCCTTCACGTAGCTTTCCTTTCCCTTTCCCTTTCTTTCCCTTCTCTTTTCCTTCCCTTTCCCCGTTCCCTTTCCCCTTTCATTTCCCTTTCCCTTTCCCTTCTCCTTCCCCTCCCCTTTCCCTTCCCTTTTCCTTTCTTTTTTCCTTTCCCTTTCCCTTTCCCTTTCTCTTTCCCTTTCCCTTTCCCTTCCCCTTTCCTTCCCTGACTGCAGGCACTCCACTCTACGCACTATGGCGCCATCTAGCTTCCAAAGGGAGAGACTCCGTGAAGGAGAAAGTGAAAGAGAGGGATCGTGTGCAGATGTTGCTCGAGCTCGCAGTCAGGAGAACCTAGCCCGAAGGAAAGCGCTCGGGAGTCTGGGGGTCAGCTGGGTGGTTTGAAGCAAACCGGAGAGGAAGAGTCTCTCACGTAAACTGTGTGATGACATGGACTCTGAATGGCCCCAGGGAGAAAGGATTCTCTGAGAACTCAATCGGGTGACGGCAGACAGAATGGCGACCCCTGTTGGGATAACTCGGAATACAGAGGAGTCTAAGGCGGTCCTCACTAAATGATGGGGAAAGTGCAGTCCAAACCCCAAATTCAGAGCAATGGCGGGGAGTGCTGGCTAATAGCCGCTTGGGGAATAGGTTACAGAATTCGAATGAGTTACCACAATATAAGGGAAAAGAAAAGAAGAAAATGACAAAATATAGTTGTTTTGTATGGCGGGGCCAAAGCATCGGTGGAGGAGTAATTTGGCGAGCTAGGTACCGCTGAGGACTGTATGCTAACAATTGAGTTTGTGTGTAAATGGAAAAGATCCTTTAATCCTGAGGAAGCAATTTATGCAAGTCTCTGGCTTTCAGGGACTGAGACTCGGTTGGTTATGAGTCAAATGAAGGAGGCAAGAAAGGCACCAGAGAAAAAGCTGGCGATCCCACCTCACCCCTGGGACCCCCTGCTTGTCATTCCGCCTCCCTATGCTCTGCAACCCCCGGCCCCCCATTGTTGGCGGCGCTCTCACAGGCACCCCCAGTGGGGTAATCTAGACCCGACCGAGCCTCCTCTTGTTGATCTGGGGGCCCTGGGAATGGCAGCAACGGGGAAGGGACGGTTCTCTTCCATGTGATTTTTGTCTGTGCTTGTGTCTTTGTGTGCAATGTCTTTGTCATGTTTGTTGTTCTGTGAGCTAGAATTTGTTAGGGGGGAAAAAGAGAAAGACCTGACTTTTCCTGTAGGCTCCAGCTCTGACCAAAGTTGGAACTTCAGGAAAAGTCTGAGGATAATGATCAGGAAATGTCGCAATTGATCATTTCAAGATTCCAAAGCAATTCAGTTAAATTGGGGCCTTCCTGGAGAAGGCACAAAGATAGCCTCTCCCTTCTGCGTTCCCTGACTGCAGCAGGACACGTGAGGCCAGAGGGAGAGAAGGAAACTGTTTAATCACTTCAGTGAAATTCGTTGAGATAAGCAGTTTTATATTATTGGGAATTTAGAGCTGTATTAATTGGATTTTAAGTTAAAACATAGGTTATTAAAACAAAGTGCCGATAGCTTACCTCAGGGAAGGTCAAGTTTGTATCCCCTAAGTAGAAGATATGTTGTTTTCTAGAACTATTGGGTAATTTGTAAACATTATGAGTTATGCTTTAAAATTTGTCAGCTCTGCTGGATATATGTATAAGTTTTATGAAATTTGGTCCAGAGTTATTTAACTGGCAATCTTAAAGTCTAAAGTTACTTCTAAAGCAATTAATAGTTTAAATGGAGCATCTAGTTAAAAGGGTTATTGGTTTGGGGGTGTATTTAAAGTATGTCAGAGAAAGACTGTGCCCCTAGGCATGGGGAGGAGATAGAGAAGAGATGGTGTGAGAGAAGGAGGAAGGAGATACTCCATGAAATTGGGGCCTGTCTTTCTTACACTGAAAGGACATCAGGTGGGGAACACATCTGAGGCCCGGGGTAACCACTTTGCTGATGAAGAGGCGAGAAAAGCTAGGAATGAAGGAGATGTTACTGAAGGAATGATGGTACTAACCCAATTCACCTTCCCCGTCCTTTACCAGGGAGGAAAAATTAAGAGCCCACGATTTGGGGGCCCGAGAAGATGACATGGGACAATGATTTCTTCCAGAAGGCAGGGAGGTATTCACCAAGGCAGCCATTGGGATGTCCACGACCTGTGTGATACTGTGCTTATTACCTTTGTGATTCCTGGATTATACACATTGGCCTGGAAATAGGTGGCGGGATGCCTGATCTGTCAAAGGACAAATAAGGCTGCTTCACGCCACGCACAAGCCGGAGGGAGACCCCAGGATTGAGACTGTTCCAGAGTGTACAGGTGGACTTTATCGAGCTGCCCGCAGTGGGATGCCTAAAATACCAGTTGGTCATAGTGGACCACCTGACCTCACGGACCGAAGGTTTTCCCTTGTTCCGGGCAACTGCCCCTGTGGTGAGCAGAATTTTATTGGAAAATATAATCCCCAGGTATGGGATGGTAGAACTCATTGACTCTGACCAGGGCACCCGTTTGACAGCAAGAGTTCTCCACAGTCTGAGACAGACCCTGGAGATCTCTTGGGAATTTCATACCCCTTGGCATCTTCCCTCTTCGGGCAAATTAAATAAAACTTATTTAATGTTTATTTAAGTGTATAACAGTCTCCTTGTTTAAGGAATATAATAATAACAACAACAACAACAACAAAAAACTAGAGCAGAATTTTAATCTGATCTGATAATTTGATAGTTATTTCCAAAAGTTATATATATATTTTAAGAGCGAAGAGATTATTAATGTTAAATCTGAAAGGTTCTTTTATGTGGAAATAGGATATTCTGTGAGTTTTAATTGATTGTATTGAATCATCTTAAAGTTGTACCATTATGAGCAGAACCAGGAGATCATTATATACCTCAACAATGATACTGTTTGAGGATGTATTCTGATGGAGGTGGATCTCTTCGATAAAGAGAGCTTTAATTGATCAAAGATGGACAGAAGCAGCTACACCTAGAGAAAGAACACTGGGAAATGAATATAAATTGCTTGCATTTTTGTTTTTCTTCCTGGGTTATTTATACCTTCTGAATTCAATTCTCCCTGTGCAACAAGAAAACTGTTCGGTTCTGCACACATATATTGTATCTAGGATATACTGCAACCCATTCAACATGTAAAGGACTGCTTGCCATCTGGGGGAGGGGATGGAGGAAGGGAGGGGAAAAATCAGAACAGAAGTGAGTGCAAGGGATAATGCTGTAAAAAATTACCCTGGCATGGGTTCTGGCAATAAAAAGTTATTTAATTAAAAAAAAAAGTTGTACCATTATTTAAAGGGACTCCTAAGAATAATAGTTTTTGCCTTTGTCCCTATGAAAATGTTTCTGTTATGGACAATATGCAATTTAGAATTTTTCTATGTATTGGGTATTTTAAAAGCAAAATGATCTGTGTAATGTTCAACTTAGAACCATATACTTAGATAAGCTGTCTAAGCTGTGAACTTTCTAAGATGAATTTCTTACTGTGATCCTTGAAATCTAGACACCCAGGGGCATTCTTATCAAAAATGTTAGATCCCTTAGCCAAGGGGTGGCCCACTTGCATTCAGACTGTGGCTGTTATGGCTTTGCTAGTAGAAGAGAGGCAGAGAATCACCTTTGGAGGCTGCCTGGTTGTCAGTGTGCCCCATCAAGTAAGAACTATTCTCAATCAAAGGCAGATGGTTAATTGATTCACAAATATTGAAATATGAAGCCATTCTCCTGGGAAAAGATGATTTGGTCCTAACAAGATCACAATCTAAATTTGGCTGAATTCCTTTCTGCTCCCATAGGAGAACATAAGACTAGTGAACATGATTGCCTAGATCTGATGGAATATCAAACTAAGGTTCAGAGAGATCTATAGAAATCGTCATTGCTGGGTCACCCCGAGTGGTGGAAGGAAAGGGGTTAAACGGGTATGCTACAATTGACAGGGACACTAGCTCATTAGTCCAGGCTGGAAATCTCTCCAAGACATGGTCAGCACAAACCTGTGAATTGTATGCACCAAATCAAGCTCTGAAACTGTTGAATAATAAGGAAGGGTCAATTTATACTGATTCTAAATATGTTTGGAGAGTGGCACATATATTTGGGGAAATATGGGAGGAAAGGGGAATGATTAATAGTAAAGGGAAAGAATTGGCTCATATGACCCTCCTGATGGAGGTATTGCAAAATCTAACATTATCCAAAGCCATTGCTATTGTACATGTGAAAGGACATCAGGTGGGGAACACATCTGAGGCCCGGGGTAACCGCCTTGCTGATGAAGAGGCGAGAAAAGCTAGGAATGAAGGAGATGTTACTGAAGGAATGATGGTACTAACCCAATTCACCTTCCCCGTCCTTTATCAAGGAGGAAAAATTAAGAGCCCACGATTTGGGGGCCCGAGAAGATGACATGGGACAATAATTTCTTCCAGAAGGCAGGGAGGTATTCACCAAGGCAGCCATTGGGATGTCCATGACCTGTGTGATACTGTGCTTATTACCTTTGTGATTCCTGGATTATACACATTGGCCTGGAAATAGGTGGCGGGATGCCTGATCTGTCAAAGGACAAATAAGGCTGCCTCACGTTATGCGCACGCCGGAGGGAGACCCCAGGATTGAGACCGTTCCAGAGTGTACAGGTGGACTTTATCCCGCAGTGGGATGACTCAAATACCTATTGGTCATAGTGGACCACCTGACCTCATGGACTAAAGGTTTTCCCTTGTTCCTGGCAACTGCCCCTGTGGTGAGCAGAATTTTATTGGAAAATATAATCCCCAGGTATGGGATGGTAGAACTCATTGACTCAGACTAGGGCACCCGTTTGACAGCAAGAGTTCTCCACAGTCTGAGGCAGACCCTGGAGATCTCTTGGGAATTTCATACCCCTTGGCATCTTCCCTCTTCAGGCAAGGTAGAAAGAATGAATCAGGAAATAGGCAATTGGCTAAATTGGGCCTAGAAACTGGGTTGCCTTAGACTAGATGTCTTCCCCTTAACCTTGCTTAGAATTAGGACTAAATCTCAGAGGGATATAGGATTGTCACCTTACAAACTCTTATATGGACATCCATATCCTAGAGGAAGAGGACTAAAAGATATAGACCCCATATTAGATACCAAAAACTTGTTTATTAGAAAATGTTTTACAATTTGTTAAGCATTTACATGAACAATTAAAAGGACTTATTGCTCAGACCCTGCCTCTAACATTTGCCATGCATAAATACCAGCCTGGAAGGAGGAAAAGTTGATCCCAACCTGGGAAGGATCTTTCCAAGTCCTTCTGATCTTAGACGCCACTGTAAGGACACAGGAACACGGTCGAACTCATCATACTCGAGTTCATCACACTCGAGTCAAAGGACTTGCGGATGGTCCAAAAGAATGGATTGTAGAACCTGACCCTACAAATGAATTGAAATTACATTTGAAAACAAGAACTCACTATCTTTGGGAGAAGATTGATGGACTGTGTGTGCGCAGATTTCTATTGGGCTTTATTTTTTTTATAGCTCTTTATAAATAAACATATGCATGGGTAATTTTTCAACAATGACCCTTGCAAAAACTTCTGTTCCAACTTTTCCCCTTCTTCCCTCTAACTCCTTCCCTAGATGGCAGGTACATGTCAAATATGTTAAAGTATATATTAAATATAATATATGTATATATATTTATACAGTTGTCTTGCTACACAAGAAAAATCAGATTTAAAAAGAAGATAAAAATAACCTGGGAAGAAAAAAAAAGACAGAAAGAGTGTAAATGCTATGTTGTGGTCTCTATCAGGCTTTTTGATATGAGGGATCATTTTGAGAACCAGTACCTGCCACCACAAGGAATGAACCAGAAGGAATCGATGACTTAGAGAGACCTTGTGAAAGTATCTTCCGATTATTTGAAGATAAGGAATGTGAAAGAATGTTGAAAGATTTTAATGAGAAACCACATAGAAGAGGGATTATGAGAGGCAAGCAAAGTGGTTTCTTAGAAACTGCCTGTTAAAGTAAGAGAAGCTTTGAACTTGAAGAAATGAAACTTTTTATGTAGTTACCTCATCTCTAAGCAGCCCATTATCACCCCACCCTTCATATAAGAGAAAAGTAACTGTAAGAGCCACACTAGACTTTGCAAAAGGGGATTTTTGGAAGTGCTTGGATAGTGAGCTCTCGCTTCTGTGAAATCGACCTCCTCTTTCTGGACTTCTCAGAGGTAAGGACTGCCCACTTCTCACGAGATTCTAATAAAATCTTTCTACCTTCATTTTGAGAAATCCTTGAGTAATCATTTTGAATTAGGGTCTCTGTACCCCACACATCATATAAAAGCAAATTACAGAATTTCTTGACGTTTTTGAAAAAACATCTCCTTGGTTTCCAGCTGAGAGAACTCTGGATCTACTACAATGGAAATTAGTGGGAGAGCAATTGACAGAATATTACCAAAAAAGTGGGGCCAATGCCTTCCCTTTCCACTGTTTTCAATTGTACAATATTTTAAAATTGTGTATAGCTGATTCTATTTGCTTCTGAGAAATCAGACATTTCTCAGCTCAAACACAAATAGATCCTGATGAATTGCCGAATTGCCCTCTTTGTACATCAAAGAGGAAGCTCCCTACACTGCCCAGGGAGGAGAGCAGTTGCAGTTTTCTGCTTCTGCCTCAGGATGGGAGCTGCAGCAGGCAAAACTGCAACCTCTTACTCCCCTGCAAAGATCTTACAAACAAATTCAGGGGATGATTTTCTTCCAGCTGATGGCCCCTTTGGAATTTTTCCAGTTATAGAAGTTCTGGACCCAAATAATCCAAATACACCCCTTTGCCTGCAATTGTCCTTGAAGAGTTAAAGGCTGCATCAATGGACTGGGGCCCCACATATGCATATGTTAGGAGCCTTTTCTAACAGGTTCAGTACTCTCTTTTGCCTTCACTTGGTTGGTGTACTGTGGCTGGTATTTGTTTAGACCCAGGAGGTTTTTTAACTTGGTCTATAATTTTGGGGAAATAATGTAGGATTTAGGCAGTCGAAAACTAGGCTCTTAATGTAAACATTACTCAAGAGCAACTAGCCAGAATGGGCAGTATACTCAGTTAGGGATGCGATTGTTTTATTCTGTGCAAGCACATCAGCAGATTGCTGTTTATGCTCAAAGGGCTTGGCAGAAACTCCCCTCTGAGAAAGATAGGAATGTTTCTTTCACGCAGATCAAACAAGGACCCTCTGAGTCTTTCAGTGATTTTCTTGCTCGACTCCTAACAGCGGTGGCCAGAACTATAGGAGAAGGACCGTCTGCTGATGCTATTGTTAAACAGTTGGCTAGGGAGAATGGTAACAAAGACTGTTAAAAAAAAAAAAAAAAAAAGAGGGAGGATCCCCATCATGCCTTTTGAGGAAATGATTGAACATTGTTCCTCTATGGGCACTCAAACATTTTATATTGATGTGTTGTCAGAAGCTATGGCAGCACTGTCCGACCCAAGTGTGGCAAGCCAGGGCACTCTCATGCTGCTTGCCCACTAGGTGCAGGCTAAGGACAGAAAAGGCCCCGGCCTTAAACAGCTTGTCCCAAATGTCAAAAGAATATGGGGATAGTGCTTCTGTCCCAGCCACTGCCACTCAGTCAGCAGTGGCTGAAGAAGCAGACACAGAAGTCTTCATTTTCAAAGATGCCCAAGATAAAGCAATGTTCACTGTGGTATCAGGTCCATTTTTTTTTTTGCAGCCAACTCTGCCCGAGTCCGACCTTTTTCCACTTCTCAGTTTAGCATAGTAGAGGTCCTGACTCTTTCTCCGTTTGCCTTAGCCATTACTGTTGGTACAGAGGGATGCTGCTTTTAAAGGTTACATTATACATCCCCTCCTCTGGAGCTCTAAGGGAATAGTGGAAAAGGTTATTAATCTATTAATCCTACCAACCTAACCCTGAATTTTCAGGAAGGGGAGGTGTTAACTGACCGCCTTATTTTCCAAACTAAAGAGCCTCTTAATTTCATGAAATTTCATACTGAAGGAGTAGATACAGACTGCTCTCATGTTTATTGGACTAAAGCCATATCTATGTTAACTATAATTATCAACAGCCAACAAAACAGTTTTATCATCCTTGTTCTGGCAGGCAGAATGGCCCCCTCAGTCAGCTGACACTGCCTTGGAGGGGATTGGTGCGGTTGCAGTCCCCCGTGTTAGTACTCATCCCTTAATGTGGGTGTACAACAGACACCAAGGAAAAATCAGACCTTATATCACTGATCATTGGCCCGTTAATCTTTGGGGTCGAGATTTACTCAATCTGCCTCACCACTGAGGCTTTTTCATAGGGGCCACTGCATACATAGACTGTGCCTTTTTGGAATTGGTGGAAAACTGACCAACAGGTTTGGACAAAGCAATAGCCCCTTACCAAGGAAAAGTTGCAGGCTTTAAAGGATTCAACTGGTACAAGGACATATTGAGCCCTTTTAACAGTTCTTGGAATTCTGTATTTGTGATAAAAAAAAGAAACCAGGAAAATGGAGGATGTTGACAAATCTTAGGAAAATTAATGACCAAATGCAGACAATGGTACATTACAGCCAGAACTTTCATCTCCTAATATGATTCCTTCACATTGGCCATTATGGGTCATAGATATTCAGGGTTGTTTTTATTCTATATTTGTGCATCCAGGGGACAGACAGAGATATGTTTTCTTGCCACTCTTAATCTTGCAGCCCCTTATGAGAGATATCAATGGAAATCTTACTTCAGGGCATGAAAAATAACCCAATCTTATGTTAGATGTATGTTGCCAAGGTTTTTAAACCTGTTAGGGGAAAATATCCCAGTTCAATATTGATCCATGACATGGATAACCTCCTTGGGGCTGCTCCAACATCCTCAGTTGCAGAGGAAATGCTACAACACATAGCTGAGCTTTAAAAGCAGTACAGTTATAGAAAGCTGTTATGAACCAGAACTTGAAACAAGGTGTTAAGTCACTAGAGTTGATAGAAACAATGCTTATGTAATTGGTTCACACATTAGAGCTCACACATTAGAGTTCACAAGTTGGGGAGATTCACAAGTCAAGAACTCACAAGCCCACTCTCTCAGAGGAGGAGTCAACCTTTGGGGTCACACCTTTAAGAGATCATATATAAGAAGCTCTTAGTCAGTGAAGTCAGATGAAGAGATTGAAAGCCAGAAGTCAGTCAGTCGAGGGGATTGGGAAGCCAGGAGTCGGAGTTGAGCTAGAGGCAGAAGCTGGCAGAGGCAAAAGACTAGCAACGAGAGAAGCAAAGGAAGCAAACTGGGCTATTTTGGAAGAGACAATAAAAGATTTGAACTTTTATCAGCTGGCTGCATTTGAGGTGATTATTGATCTGAACTGAAACTAAGGCTGCCTCCAGAAACCTCCCCAGGAAACCTGCTCCCAGAGAGAACCATCATAATTTAGAAAAAGAAGAGAACACTACACAAAGCACCTGAAAAAATACAGAGAACTATCACTGTTGATTATTTAGGGTTCAAGTTGTTCCCTGAATGTATTATGCCACAAAAGATACAAGAACAGATCAACTACTGTTAATGACTGTCAAAAGCTCTTGGGTGACATCCAGTGGTTACATCCAAGATTGCCCTTAACAAATTCTCAGTTAAAATAGGATGTACTTCCAGGAGACCCGACATTAGATTCTCCCCGTTCTCTCACTCCAGCAGCCAAAGCTGCCTTGGCGCAAGTCACAGAAGCTCCCCACCCAGTGTCTCATCGTTATGATCCAGCCCTTCCAGTTACTTTGTCTCTTTTCCCTACTCCCGAATACCTTGCAGCCTTGCTTCATCAAGGTGGTTCTAGTCTAGAATGTTTTTTCCCTCCTACTCAACCTCATTGTGTGATTTTGCCTTACACTTCTGCCGCCGGCCGTCTATTGCAAGCAGCAATTAAATTAAAAGAACACTCTCATGCTTAGCTTCTCTGCCAGATGCTATTGCTACCGTGTGTAACCAAAGTTAATCGGCGACTTTGTTTTCAGAGATCCCTGAGTGGCAAGTGCTTCTCACACACACTATTCCTTTCAGATTCCTATCTCGCGCCACACTACCAATTATGCTTACTGTTTCCTCTTGGACATTTATAACCCCTTGCATGACCAATCTTTCTCCCTCGTCACAGGTTCTTCAAGCATACACAGGTACAAAGAAGAACAACAGAGTTTCCTTGTTTCTTCCTCACTTGTTTGTCTTTTGTTTTCACTACAAATTTTTCACTGCTAGCAATTTTTCAGGCACTAACTTATATTCCTGGTCCTTTAAAAATTATTTCTGATAGTCAACATGTAGTGAACATTACCCTTTGCAGAGGTTCTAATGATGTGTTTCAATTATTTTCTGATTTTAAGGCCTTAATACATCCTGGGTCCTCACCCATTCTATATTGTCCATCCCCACTCTCACTCTAATCTCCCCGGTCCTATGGCTGAATCTCACGCCGTTGCTGCTTTTCCTAGGAAGCTCAACTTGCGCCCTCTCAGCTAAAGCGCTTCATCATTTGTTCCGTCCTAGAAGAGAGCAAGCTCGACAGATTGTAAAGAGCATCCTGCTTGTCTCCCATTCTCCCCTGCTTGTCTCCATTCTCCCCTGCTTGTCTCCCATTCTCCCTGCTTGTCTCCCATTCTCCCTGCTTGTCTCCCATTCTCCCCTGCTTGTCTCCCATTCTCCCCTGCTTCTCCCCTGCTTGTCTCCCATTCTCCCTGCTTGTCTCCCATTCTCCCTGCTTGTCTCCCATTCTCCCTGCTTGTCTCCCATTCTCCCCTGCTTGTCTCCATTCTCCCTGCTTGTCTCCATTCTCCCTGCTTCTCCCCTGCTTGTCTCCCATTCTCCCCTGCTTGTCTCCCATTCTCCCCTGCTTGTCTCCCATTCTCCCTGCTTCTCCCCTGCTTGTCTCCCATTCTCCCTGCTTGTCTCCCATTCTCCCCTGCTTGTCTCCCATTCTCCCCTGCTTGTCTCCCATTCTCCCCTGCTTGTCTCCCATTCTCCCCTGCTTGTCTCCCATTCTCCCCTGCTTGTCTCCCATTCTCCCCTGCTTCTCCCCTGCTTGTCTCCCATTCTCCCCTGCTTGTCTCCCATTCTCCCCTGCTTGTCTCCCATTCTCCCCTGCTTGTCTCCCATTCTCCCCTGCTTCTCCCCTGCTTGTCTCCATTCTCCCTGCTTGTCTCCCATTCTCCCTGCTTGTCTCCATTCTCCCTGCTTGTCTCCCATTCTCCCTGCTTGTCTCCCATTCTCCCCTGCTTGTCTCCCATTCTCCCCTGCTTGTCTCCCATTCTCCCCGCTTCCTCTTCTTTCATTTTCCTAATGACTTCTGGCAGAGCCACGTTACTCACGTTTCAATGTGTGGACGCCTTTGTTATGTTTATGTCTCTAGAGATACCTATTCTTCATTCACCTTTTCCTCAGCACACATTCTGAGGATACCACAGCGTTCAAGGCTCATTTTCTCCTTGCTTTTACTACCTTGGGCGGCCCAGCTTCTTCCTCTTCTTCTTTTTTCTTGAGGCAATTGGGGTAAGTGACTTGCCCAGGGTCACACAGCCAGTAAGTGCTAAGTATCTGAGGCCAGATTTGAACTCAGGTCCTCCTGACTTCAGAGCTGGTGTTGTATCCACTGTGCCACCCAGCTGCCCCTTCCAGCATCTCTTAAAACAGACAGTGGTCTTGCATATACTTCTGCTTTTCCCACATTTTGTGCCTCTTTCTGTATTCATCATCTTACCCTAACTATGAATTCCCTTCTCTGGCCCATTGCCGTACCAATAAGTTGTATGCTGCTTTTACTTGGAACCCCATATACTTTGGTATTCATGTTCCCATATTTGTACCCCAAGTCATCTTCTGGGAGTCAGATCCCAAAGACCCCTATCCCACCTTTGTTAGACTTGTTTTTCGTGGTCCTTTGGGAATTGAATATTCCTCTCTGTGGATGTTATTATCCACCTTAGTACCTACCATATATAAACATTACCTATTTCTCTTTAAAATTTGATCCAAAAAATCCTGTTGTAGAACCTTTGTCTCTTGTAGTGTGTGCACAACCCCAAATTTTGCTTTTCTGCTTGGTCCCTCACAGCCTTATTATGATTCTGGTTTTAATGGCCAAGGATTGTGGAATGTATGGATTGTATGCTTTTGCAATGTTTATCCAAGGGAACATCTACCAAAGCTCAAGACCTTTGTCCCAAAAAACAGATCCCTGTCTATATTGTCACTCATACCCCTTTTGCTATCCTCCCTGTAGTAGCTCCATGATGGTATAATTCTCCTGCTTAAGAAACTCTGTACTACCTTAAGCTTAAAAGAAAAAAAGAGATGCGTTTCAGATACTATTTAGGGGTTATGTTCCTAGCAGCACTTATTGCTTCTGCAATCTCCATTGCTGTTTCTACACAAGCTGTCCATGAGAATGAATGAATAGACAGCTCAATGTGTAATCACTTTACACCATAATATCATCCTTGCATTGCAAAAACAAGAAACTATTAATCAGGATTTGTTATAATTTATTACAAAAGTGAGAGATACTTTGTTAGCCTTAGGAAATCATGTAGACTATTAAGAAAGGCTGTTTACACTGAAATGTGACCATAGATCTCACTCTTTATGTGTCACTGCTGTAAAAGTCAATGAATCTGATTATTTTGGGGACCAGTTAAGAACTCATTTGTTTACCTCCTCTAAGATTAGTGTTGACATGACAGCCTTTGAAAAAATCATTCAGGACATGAATCAGGCTTCTATAATCAGCCCTAAGGATGTTGCTGATAAAATTAGGAGGTTGTTCCAGCAAGTCGTCTTCATGGCATCGGGCACTCACCTTCCTTGGTCCCATTCTCACCCTATTGTGCTACTCACACCCTAATTGCTTGGTTTTGCCAAGTATCTGGGGAGTCTACAAGCAGATAGCTATTGTCAATCAACTGATACATCTTCAGCATAAAGAAAGATGGAGAATTGTGCCTCTCCAGGCAACAACATTACCTAGCAACACCCGTCTAGTTGCAGGATTCAAGGTTATGTTGACCTGGCTTTGAACCCCACAAATGTCAGCCAGCAGATGTGAATCTAGTACTGCTAGGTCTTTTTCTACTTTCTTTCATTTTTACCCACAATATTCCTTGTTTCTCTAGATCAAGGTGTCATATTGAATAGAAATAGAGCTACTAAACCATATTACATAGAAATTTCAATATTGAGTTAGAAAAGCCAGATTGAACCCTTGTCCTATTTTTATTTATTCTTTGTATTGCTGACTGGGTATTTGGCATTTGCTTTAGAGAAATTTTGGTTGTATTACTTTTTTTTTTCCTGACTCCACAAAGTAACCATTTGGTTATTTGGTATAACGATCAATGAGAAAATCAGTCACTATTCTATTTATCATTTATTCTATTGCCACGCTCTTTCCATGGGCAATTATTATTTCACTGCTTATTTAATTATGTCTTTATTTCTTCAAAGAGTGTTTTGAGTTGCCTACTTCTAAAAGCAGGATAGAAGAGCCTTGACAAAGGTTCTGAGAATCCAGCAAAGGAAAATATCAGACTACCTGCCTTTCTTTTGACCTAGGCTCCACCATAGTCAGGATGAATCATAGCAGGATCCACAAATTTGTGGAATGTAGCAGAAATGAGAAGAAAGCTCAAATTTATGGCAGAAAACCTAGTTTGGAATCCTGGTTCTATCACTTAATATTTGCATAAAATATGTGAAATCTCTCACTGTTGTTTAGTTATTTTAGTCATATCTGATTCTTTGTTGACTCTGCCAAGAGAGGTTTTCTTGGCAGAGATATTGGACATTTCCTTCTTTAGTTCATTTTATGGATGAGGAACTGAAGCAAACAAGGTTAATAAGATCGCACAATTAGTAATTATTTGAAGCCACATCTGAACTCATGAAGTTCCTGATGTCAAGCCCAGTCTATATAGCTATCCTAACAGCCTCTGTTAAAAAAAAAAAAAAAAAAGGATCTAGCGAGAGGTAGATAGATAGGGAGTAAAGTGCTCATTTTGTGCTGAGGATGCATAAAGTACTAGAAATATAAATATTAAGATGAATAATAATAATAGCTAGCATCTTGTTTTCAATTCTGGGAGATAAGTGCAATTATTACTCCCATTTTACAAATGAAGAAATTAAGGTAAACTGAGGCTAAATAACTTATCTAAGGTCATACTGTTATAACATGTCTAAGACAGGATTTGAATTGACTCTGTCAGTCTCAGGATATATGCTTGTCATCTCTGTAACTAGGGTGGGGTGCAGCTGAGATAGTAAATTGCTTGGGCTTAGTTTTTTTTTTTTAATATTATAACTTTTATTGACAGAACTCATGCCTGGGTTATTTTTTACAACATTATCCCTTGTACTCACTTCTATTCCAACTTTTCCCTTCCCTCTCTCCATCCCCTCCCCTAGATGGCAGGCAGTTTTATACATGTTAAATATGTTACAGTATATCCCAGATACAATATATGTTTGCAGAACTGAACAGTTCTCTTGTTGCACAGGGAGAATTGGATTCTGAAGGTAAAAATAACCCAGAAAGAAAAACAAAAATGTAAACCTTTCATACTCATATCCCAGTGTTCCTTCTCTGGCTGTAGCTACTTCTGTCCATCATTGATCAACTAAAACTGAGTTAGGTCTCTTTGTCGAAGAGATCCACTTCCATCAGAATACATCCTCAAACAGTATCATTGTTGAAGTGTATAATGATCTCCTGGTTCTGCTCATTTCACTTAGCATCAGTTCATGTAAGTCTCTCCAAGCCTCTCTGTATTCATCCTACTGGTCATTTCTTATAGAACAATAATATTCCATAACATTCATATACCACAGTTTACCCAACCATTCTCCAATTGATGGGCATCCATTCATTTTCCAGTTTCTAGCCACTACAAACAGGGCTGCCACAAACATTGTGGCACTTACAGGTTCCTTTCCCTTCTTTAGTATCTCTTTGGGGCATAAGCCCAATAGAAACACTGCTGGATCAAAGGGTATGCACAATTTGATAACTTTTTGGGCATAATTCCAGATTGCTCTCCAGAATGGCTGGATTCGTTCACAACTCCACCAACAATGCATCAGTGTCCCAGTTTTCCCGCATCCCCTCCAACATTCATCATTATTTTTTCCTGTCATCTTAGCCAATCTGACAGGTGTGTAGTGGTATCTCAGAGTTGTCTTAATTTGCATTTCTCTGATCAAGAGTGATTTGGAACACTCTTTCATATGAGTGGAAATAGTTTCAATTTCATCATCTGAGAATTGTCTGTTCATATCCTTTGAGCATTTACCAATTGGAGAATGGCTTGATTTCTTATAAATTAGAGTCAATTCTCTATATATTTTGGAAATGAGGCCTTTATCAGAACCTTTAACTGTAAAAATGTTTTCCCAGTTTGTTGCTTCCCTTCTAATCTTGTTTGCATTAGTTTTGTTGGTACAAAGGCCTTTTAATTTGATATAATCAAAATTTTCTATTTTGTGATCAATAATGATGTCTAGTTCTTCTTTGGTTACAAATTTCTTCCTCCTCCACAAGTCTGAGAAGTAAACTACCCTATGTTCTTCTAATTTATTTATGATCTCAATCTTTATGCCTAAATCATGGACCCAATTTGATCTTATCTTGGTGTACGATGTTAAGTGTGGGTCAGTGCCTAATTTCTGCCACACTAATTTCCAGTTTTCTCAGCAGTTTTTGTCAAATAATGAATTCTTATCCCAAAGTTGGGATCTTTGGGTTTGTCAAACTATAGTTATTGACTATTTTGTCCTGTGAACCTAAACTATTCTACTGATCAACTAATCAATTTCTTAACCAATACCAAATGGTTTTGTGACTGATGCTTTATAATATAGTTTTAGCTCAGGTACAGCTAGGCCTCCTTCATTTGATTTTTTTTTCATTAATTCTCTTAAAATTCTCGAGCTTTTGTTCTTCCATATGAATTTTGTTGTTATTTTTTCTAGGTCATTAAAATATTTTCTTGGAAGTCTGATTGATATAGCACTAAATAAATAGATTAGTTTAGGGAGTATTGTCATCTTTATTATATTCGTTCAGCCTCTCCAAAAACACTTAATATTTTTCCAATTATTTAAATTTGACTTTATTTGTGTGGAAAGTGTTTTGTAATTGTGCTCATATAATTCCTGACTTTCCTTTGGTAGATAGATTCCCAAATATTTTATGCTTTCGACAGTTATTTTGAATGGAATTTTTCTTTGTATCTCTTGCTGTTGGATTTTGTTGGTGATCTGTTGGAATCTTTACAAATTGTTAAGTCATTAGAGTTGATAGAGACAATAATTATCTAATTTAGCATGGTTCAGTATCATTGATCTGATCTTACAAGGAGATGTTTTGGGCCAGAACCTGAAACAAGGTACTTGGAACTAATAGAAACAATGCTTGTGTTCACACCTTTAGAGAGCTCATATATGCAAGAAGTATTTAAGTACTCATCGGAGTGCACAAGTATGGGACCTTCACAAAGTAAACTTTTTAACTTTGTGAATTCACACCTCCCCTGAAGCTCTTAGGGCCAGAGAGCACTCTGGGAGAAATCCCACAATCCCTCTCTCTCTCGAAGCATAAATAGAGCTTCAGTGAGCCCAGTCAGAGAGTTCAGCTGAAGATTGAGAAGGGAGCATCAGTTCAGTTGAGGAGAAGCACTCTCTTGGAGTCACTGTGGTGGCTGGGCTCCTGCACTTCCCCCACTGAGACCAAGCTGGTCTGAAAGGCTCTCCAGAAAGCTAGCTGAGCCCCAAGTGAAGGAGACAACCATCTTTGTGCTGGTTGGAGGCAGAAGGAAGCAGAGACAGAAGCAAAGGACAAAGCTGCAAGAGCTCTTAGAACCAAGCAGAGAGATAGGCCTCAACTAACTGGGCTATTTTGGAAGGAGAAAATAACATTTGCATTTTTACCAGCTGGCTACATTTTGGGTGATTATTATTCTTAACTGAAACTAAGGCTGCCTCCAGAAAACCTCCCCAAGAAACTTGCTTTCTCCCAGAGAGAACCATTATTTTAAAGAAGAAAAACATCACAGTAATCTATAAAAATGTTGAGGATTTATGTGGATTTATTTTGTATCCTGCAACTTTGCTAAAGTTGTGAATTATTTCTAATAGCTTTTTAGTAGAATCTCTGGGATTCTCTAAGCATACCATCATATCATCTGCAAAGAGTGATAATTTGATTTCCTCATTACCTACTCTAATTCCTTTAATCTCTTTCTTGGCTTTTATTGCCAAGGCTAGAATTTCTAATACGATATTGAATAATAATCGTGATAGTGGGCAACCTTTTTTCACTCCTGATCTTACTGAGAAAGGTTCCAGTTTATTTCCATTACATATGATGCTTACTGATGGTTTTAAATCTATGCTCCTGACAATTTTAAGGAAAAGTCCATTTATTCCTATGCTCTCAAGTGTTTTTATTAGGAATGGCTGTTGGATATTATCAACTGCTTTTTTTGCATCTATTGAGATGATCATATGGTTTTTGTTAATTTGGTTATTGATATAGTCAATTATGGTATTAGTTTTCCTAATATTGAATCAGCCCTGCATTCCTGGTATAAATCCTACTTGGTTATAGTGTATTATTCTGGGGATGATTTAAGATTTTAGCATCAATATTCATTAGGGAAATTGGTCTATAATTTTCTTTCTCCATTTTCAACCTACCTGGTTTAGATATCAGTACCATGTCTGTGTCATAAATGGAATTTGGTAGGACTCCTTCAATTCCTATTTTTTCAAATAGTTTATATAGCATTGGAGTTCATTGTTCTTTAAATGTTTGGTAGAATTCACATGTAAATCCATCTGGTCCTGGGCATTTTTTCTTAGGGAGTTGGTTAAAGCTTGTTCTATTTCTTTTTCTAAAATGGGACTCGTTAGTCTATTTACTTCTTCCTCTGTTAATTTGGGCAAACTATATTTTTGAAGGTATTCTTCCATTTCATTTAAGTTATCAAATTTATTGGCAAAATAATTCCTAATTATTGCTCTAATTTCCTCTTCATTAGTGGTGAGTTCTTCCTTTTCATTTATAAGACTAACAGTTTGATTTTCCTCTTTCCTTTTTTTAAATCAGATTTACTAAGGATTTATCTATTTTGTTGGTTTTTTCATACAACCAACTGTTAGTTTATTAATTAATTCAATAGTTTTTTTTTTACTTTCAATTTTATTAATCTCTCCTTTTATTTTTAGAATTTCAAGTTTAGTGTTTGACTGGGGGTTTTAATTTGTTCCTTTTCTAGCAATTTTAGTTTCAAGCCCAATTCATTGACCTTCTCTTTCTCTATTTTATGCAAGTAGGCCTCTAGAGATATGAAATTTCCCCTTATTACCACTTTGGCTGCATCCCACATATTTTGGTATGATGTCTCATTATTGTTATTTTCTTGGGTGAAGTTATTAATTATGTCTATGATTTGTTGTTTCACCCAATCATTCTTCCGTATGAGATTATTTAGTTTCCAATTTTTTTTTGTCTATTTTTCCCTGGCTTTTTATTGAATGTAATTTTCATTGTAATGTGGTCTGAAAAGAATGCATTTACTATTTCTGCCTTACTGCATTTGAGTTTGAGGTTTTTTTGTCCTAATATATGTTCCATGAACTGCTGAGAAGAAAGTCTACTCCTTTCTGTCTCCATTACATTTTCTCCAAAGATCTAACATATCTAACTTTTCTAGTATTCTATTTATCTCTTTGACTTCTTTCTTATTTATGTTGTGGTTTGATTTATCTAATTCTGAGAGTGCAAGGTTGAGATCTCCCACTATTATAGTTTTGCTGTCTATTTCTTCTTGCAGCTCTCTTAATTTCTCTTTTAAGAATTTAGATGCTACCCCACTTGGTGCATATATGTTTTATATTGAATGTTACCCTTTAGCAAGACATAGTGCCCTTCCTTATGTCTTTTTTTGCTTTTGCTTGATCTGAGATGAAGATGGTTACCCCTGCTTTTTTTGACTTCGCCTAAAGCATAGTAGGTTCTGCTCCAACCTTTTACTTTTACTCTGCATGTATTGCACTGTTTCAAGTGTGTTTCCTGTAAACAACATATTGTAGGATTCTGGCTTTTTTTTAATCCAGTCTGCTAACCACTTCCTTTTTATGGGGGAGTTTAAATAGCTTAAATAGATGTGTGCATCTTCTTGGCCAGAAGTCCTCTGGGCTTAATTCTGAGCTGATCCGCATTGGCTCCATGAGTGGCTGATGCATGTCTAGTCTAAAAAAGACAGGAAGATCCATCCTCCACTACTATCCCCAAAAGCAGGATCTACATTAGCTGCTTTCTTCTAAGGTCACTCTACCTGAGGGCTAATGAAAAGATCACAAGTTCTGTAGTCAGAAGATTAATGTTCGAATTCCCTCTTTGATGAACACTGCGAGTAACCTTGGACATTTCACTTGTCCTCCATGCATGTCAGTTTCCTCATCTGCCAAATAAGGGACTTAGATAACATGACCTTTGAGATCATTTCTGGTTCTAGTGAGGGATTATGAATCCTATGAATCCAGGAATGCAAAGAGGGGATGTTGGTGGTTTTATTAGCTTTAATTAGGGAAAGGATATCTAGGGACATATCCAAGTAGTGACTGAGATAATAGAGAGACTTAAGTTTTAACTAACTTAAACTTTAATTAATCATCATCATCATAATAATAATTAAGTCTATAGATAAATATAACTGACTGCAGTATGACTGGATCCTGCTAGTAGACACAAATGATAGTGATTCATGAGAAAAGTCAGTATATTGTCAATATTTTCCATATTGTCTTTTTAATATGTAGGAAGCTACCTCTATCTCTAGCCTCAAGAGTTCATACAGAATAACTCAAAGAAGGCTACCTGAAGTATAAGGTAAATTATTGGTGAATAATCACTTAAGACCAACACTCATGAACTCCCATTGATTTCTGGAGCTTTTTTTTTAGGCATTTAAAAACAAGATTAATTCAAAGCAAAGGCATTTTTTGTGGGATAACTTTTATTTTTTATTTTTTGTGATAAATCTTTGCTTGCCAAAAACATCATTTAAATTTGTTTTTAACATTTTATTTCCCAATTACATATAAAAACAATTTTTTACATTTGGGTTATTTTTTGTCTCAGGTGAACATCACACAATATTGTTATTACTGTTATTGATTCTGCTCATTTCATTAGCAAAAGGCACTTAGTTAAAGAGATGGACAGGGAGTAAAATTTTTTTTTGGTCAATGATGTATAAAGTGCTACAGATATAAATATTAAGATTAATAATAATAATGCTTTCAATGATTCAATTTATAAAGTGTTTTGTAAACATCTCACATTCAACTCTGAGAGATAGTTGCAATTATTACTCAGTTTATGAATGAGGAAATTAAGGTAAACTGAGGCTAAATGACTTCTCCAGAGTCACAGTTATAAAGTGTCTAAGGCATATAAATCTCTGAACTCATTTTGCCTTTAAGTGGCTTACATTTGAATAGCAGAAGACCACATTTGAAAGGGAATTGGAATGAAGTAAGTGCCTAGGCAAGAAAAGGTGAAAACTCAGAGATCAGCGTTGAGGAAAGGGAATTCTATTGGGAGGAGGGGTGGATGGAAAATGAGGATATTGGACAGAATAATATTGAAGGGGCCAGTAAAGAGAGAGGTAATGATGTATCTATTTTATAAACCTAAGACAAAGTTTGCCACCAATATATATCATCAAGGGGATATATATATATATATATATATATATATAAATAAATATATATATATATTTTTTTACAAAAAGTTGTATTTTAAGATCTGATTTTTCTATCTGCTACCTCTTTCTCATGGAGAATGACTGGGTTATGCCACTTTTTAAAGTTATCTATTTATTCATTCATTTGTTCATTCATTCTTTTACTCTTTTAAAAGGTAAAAGAGCCCTCAGATACTTTGTCATGATACTAGAAGAAAAAACTGTAGAGGATTTTACCCAGTAAGGTAAAATGTTCCTGTTTTTCCAGCCTTGGTAAAATGGGCATGTCTTATTCAGAAAGAAATTTTTTGACTCGGGTGCCAATCACTTTGAAACAGAATTGTCTTTTCTAACTAGTTACTTTAGACTTAATTTTGGTTTCTTATTTTGGTTTCCTACTCACCAGGTTTGGTCTTTGTCAGAGGTCTCTCTTACTTAGAATGAGGATTTCTTGGGGCTTGCTGCTTGATTTCTTATTGCTCAACTGCACTTCATTTCAGTTAATTTAGAAAATACCCTTTTAGAAAACTGTCGAGGGTAGGATTAGGGCACCCTTGGCTTTTCTGTTTTCAAATGGGTTAGAGAAGGAAAAGACATAGAAAAAAAACTAAGATCAAGAGGCAGGACCAAAGGTTATCCTCCTTCCTCCTTTCCAAAAAGTAAAATTCATGCACTTCACTTGCTAAGCCCCATTGCCCCAGCACTGCCATTATCCCTTTTGTCTTCAGATTATTTTGAATTTTGCAAGGATCACCAAAACTGGGAACAGGATGCTAAGCAGGAATCCCGATGAAGATATTCGCTGGTGTTATTCTCTGCAGTCACAGCATCTAAAACAAGAAGTTAGGATTAACCAAAACCAATCTGTCACAGAGAAGAGGAAAAGAGGACAGAGGATGGGAATATGTGAAGGAAGCAAGGGGTGGGATGGCAGCAATGAGGAAGAGGAAGGAATAAGAAAGAGGGATTAGCAGAGATTTTACTCCTTGTAGAATTGTTTCAAGGATAAAAAAGAATCAGGAAAATGGGAGTGGGGAATTATGGAAAGAGGGGAAATAGAGAAAAGGGAAATAAAGATAGTTGGAACAGAGGGCAGAGATATAAAGATGATCAGATAAACTTTGAATAAAATATGACAATATGACAATAGGCAGCATCTGAAGTATCTCTCTCCAGAGTTCTCCCCTACCCAATATTTACTAGGCTTTCCTTTTACCTCAGTTTCTCCCCAGGAAGCCTTCTTCTCTCAAAATGTGATGATATTTCTAACCTCACTCCTACAGGAGCACATTCAGCACTCAAGGAGTGTTCTTCAGTCCAGGCAAATTCCTACAGAGACAGCTAAGGACTAAATGATTGACTAATTTGATGATCTTTATGCTCCCATGCTTCTTTCTAATCTCAGTTTTCTATCCTCTACCATCTGCTTATATAAAGAAAGAGCAGCTCTGTCCCTCTCTCCCTTTCTAAGAGGCAAAGTTGGAGGAGATATGAAAAGGGGAGAATGAAAAGACACTTTTAAAGGTGTATTTAAGTGTATTATACCAGGGTGGGACCCAAATGGGGGTAAATGGCTCATTTACCAAAGACAGTTAAGTTGAACTTCTCCACATATATTTTTCCTGAGATTGATGAGATGTGGCACTCATAACATCCACTGTCTTCAAGGGTCAGATTTTTGATCTCCAGACACATTCCTTCAGGAGCAAACAGCCTCCCCTTGTATTTCTCCTGGGGAATGATCCATTGTGGATGACTTTCCCCTAGCCATTTGATGAGTAGGTGCAGATTCTTCTTGGATTGAAACTCCCATTTAACAAACAGAGTATCAGGTCTAATTGTGAAGTTTGGACAAAACCGAACATGATCTTTCTGAATCTTCTTCAGATATGTTTCCTTCACTGATACGGTGCTGATGCCTGTAATGGGATAGGAATAAGACTTATCAGGACAGACAAGGGAATTAAAAATACAGAAAAGTCCTATAAAAGATCTATCTACATGTACCATAGACACCTCAGACATTTGTAATAGTATTGAATTTCCTTCTAAACCTGACCCTTCTCCAGACTTGCCTCATTCTCTTGAGGGCACCACCATGATCCCAGTCTTTCAAGTGTGGAACGTTGTAATTAATCATGACATTCCCTCTGCTGCTCTTCGTAATCAATGGGTCAGCAAGTCTTATCTCTTCTATCTCTATAGCTAGACCTTCGACTTCCAGAGACCCTGGAAAGACCTTGACTTAAAAAGGCCAAGGTCACCCACTGTATCTTGGGCCATCACTAGTCCTCTTGACCTTTGTCTCACCACTGGACTACAAGGACTGGAAGAAAGATTGAGGCTGATGACTTTGTGCAGTTCTCTCTCACTCCAATCCAGTTCACTCAGGAATCAAGACATCAAACTCATGATGTCATTGGTCCTCTTCCAGAAAGAAGGAATAATAACAAAATACATAGAATCTGTTTTTTCTACTCCCACAGCCACCATCTAAATCAGGTCCTCACCATCTCTTGCTTGCACTACAGCGCACATTACACATTATCCCATTCTTCTATTACTAATATTCTCTCGTTCTCCAGTCTGACCTCCAGAATGACCTCAGGGGATAGAAGAGTTACCCTACCTGCTCAAAAGCCTTCATGGATATTTGTTACCACTAGAATGAGACTATAAACTGCTGAGCTTTTCAACTTTCTCATGTTCTTTCCCTTTATGCTTTCTTCATTCCAGACAAACTTGAATAGTAACTGTTCCCTAAAGTCTACAGTTTTCATATCCATGTCTTCACCTAAGCCAAAATCCTGTGCCTAAAGAACACACTTTGATTGCCTGCATCTATCTGAATCGTCCCTTTCAAGGCTCAACTTACGTAGTAGCTAACATGGCATATTACAAAGTGAATTGGAATTAGCATCAGAGCGTCAGTTTGGTTCTAGGGAGTTAAGTTGCCATTTTCTCTCTCTCTCTCTCTCTCTCTCTCTCTCTCTCTCTCTCTCTCTCTCTCTCTCTCTCTCTCTCTCATATATCACCAATGTAAGAATTTATTTTGCTTTCCTCTGCAGATTTTTTTAATTATAACTTTTTTTTTTTACAAGACATATGCATGGGTAATTTTTCAGCATTGACCCCTGCAAAACCTTCGATTCCAACTTTTCCCCTCCTTCCCCCATCCCCTCCCCTAGATGGCAGGTAGTCAGATACATGTTAAATATGTTAAAGTATATGTTAAATCCAATATGTTCATACATATTTATACAATTATTTTGCTGCATAAGAAAAATCAGATTTAAAATAAGGTAAAAATAACTTGAGAAGGAAAACAAAAATGCAAGCAGACAAAAACAGAAGAAGTGGAAATGCTATGTAGTGGTTCATACTCATTTCCCAGAGTTCTTTTGCTGGGTGTAACTGTTTCTCTTCATTATTGAACAAATGAAACTGATTTGGTTCATCTCATTGTTGAAGAGAGCCACATCCATCAGGATTGATCATCATATAGTGTTGTTGTTGAAGTACATAATGATCTCCTGGTCCTGATCATCTCACTTAGCATCAGTTCATGTAGGTCTCTCCAGTCCTCTCTGTATTCATCCTACAGGTCATTTCTTACAGAACAATAATATTCCATAACATTCATATACCACAATTTACCCAGCCATTCTCCAATTGATGGGTATCCATTCATTTTCCAGTTTCTGGCCACTACAAACAGGGCTGCCACAAACATTGTGGCACTTACAGGTTCCTTTCCCTTCTTTAGTATCTCTTTGGGGTATAAGCCCAGTAGAAACACTGCTGGATCAAAGGATATGCACAGTTTGATAACTTTTTGGGCATAATTCCAGATTGCTCTCCAGAATGGCTGGATGTGTTCACAATTCCACCAACAATGTATCAGTGTCCCTGTTTTCCCGCATCCCCTCCAACATTCATCATTATTTTTTCGTATCGTCTTAGCCAATCTGAAAGGTGTGTAGTGGTATCTCAGAGTTGTCTTAATTTGCATTTCTCTGATCAAGAGTGATTTGGAACACTCTTTCATATGAGTGGAAATAGTTTCAATTTCATCATCTGAGAATTATCTGTTCATATCCTTTGAGCATTTATTAAGTGGAGAATGGCTTGATTTCTTATAAATTAGACTCAATTCTCTATATATTTTGGAAATGAGGCCTTTATCAGAACCTTTAACTGTGAAAATGTTTTCCCAGTTTGTTGCTTCCTTTCTAATCTTGTTTGCATTAATTTTGTTTGTACAAAGGCCTTTTAATTTGATATAATCAAAATTTTCTATTTTGTGATCAATAATGATCTCTAGTTCATCTATGGTCACAAATTTCTTCCTCCTCCATAAGTCTGAGAGATAAACTATCCTATGTTCCTCTAATTTATTTATAATCATGTTCTTTATGTCTAAATCATGGACCCATTTTGATCTTATCTTGGTATAAGGTGTTAAGTGTGGGGTCTATGCCTAATTTCTTCCATACTAATTTCCAATTTTCCCAGCAGTTTTTGTCAAATAATGAATTCTTATCCCAAAAGTTAGGATCTTTGGGTTTGTCAAACACTAGATTGCTATAGTTGACTATTCTGTCTTGTGAACCTTAACCTATTCCACTGATCAACTAATCTATTTCTTAGCCAAAACCAAATAGTTTTGATGACTGCTGCTTTATAATATAGTTTTAGATCAGGTACAGCTAGGCCACCTTCATTTGATTTTTTTTCCCCATTAATTCCCTTGAGATTCTTGACCTTTTGTTCTTCCATATGAATTTTGTTGTAATTTTTTTTAGATCATTAAAATATTTTCCTGGGAGTCTGATTGGTATAGCACTAAATAAATAGATTTGTTTAGGGAGTATTGTCATCTTTATTATATTAGCTTGGCCTATCCAAGAGCATTTAATATTTTTCCAATTATTTAAATCTGACTTTATTTGTGTGGAAAGTTTTTTTGTAATTTTGCTCATATAGTTCCTGACTTTCCTTTGGTAGATAGATTCCCAAATATTTTATGCTATCGACAGTTATTTTGAATGGAATTTCTCTTTGTATCTTTTGCTGTTGGATTTTGTTGGTGATGTATAAAAATGCTGAGGGTTTATGTGGATTTATTTTGTATCCTGCAACTTTGCTAAAGTTATGAATTATTTCTAATAGCTTTTTAGTAGAATCTCTGGGGTTCTCTAAGTATACCATCATATCATCTGCAAAGAGTGATAGTATGGTTTCCTCTTTACTTACTCTAATTCCTTTAATCTCTTTCTTGACTTATTGCTGAGGCTAGCATTTCTAATACAATACTGAATAATAGGGCAACCTTGTTCCACTCCTGATCTTACTGGGAAAGGTTCCAGTTTTTCCCCATTGCATATGATGCTTACTGATGGTTTTAAATATATGCTCTTTACTATTTTAAGGAAAAGTCTATTATTCCTATCCTCTCAAGTGTTTTTATTAGGAATGGATGTTGGATTTTATCAAATGCTTTTTCTGCATCTATTGAGATGATCATATGATTTTTGTTTGTTTGGTTATTGATATAGTCAATTATGCTAATAGTTTTCCTAATATTGAACCAGCCCTGCATTCCTGGTATAAATCCTACTTGGTCATCGTGTATTATCCTGGTGACGATTTTCTGTAATCTTTTTGCTAATATTTTATTTAAGATTTTAGCATCAGTATTCATTAGGGAGATTGGTCTATAATTGTCTTTCTCTGTTTTCAGCCTACCTGGTTTAGGTATTAGTACCATGTCCGTGTTATAAAAGGAATTTGGTAGGACTCCTTTAAATCCTATTTGTCCAAATAGTTTATATAGCATTGGAGTTAACTGTTCTTTAAATGCTTGATAGAATTCACATGTAAATCCATCTGGTCCTGGGGATTTTTTCTTAGGGAGTTGGTTAATAGCTTGTTCTATTTCTTTTTCTAAAATGGGACTATTTAGTCTATTTACTTCTTCCTCTGTTAATCTGGGCAAGCTATATTTTTGAAGGTATTCTTCCATTTCATTTATCGAATTTATTGGCAAAGTAATTCCTAATTATTCTAATTTCCTCTTCATTAGTGGTGAGATCTCCCTTTTCATTTATAAGACTAACAATTTGATTTTTCTCTTTCCTTTTTTTAATCATATTTACTATCTATTTTGTTGGTTTTTTCATAGAACCAACTCTTAATTTATTAATTAATTCAATAACTTTTTACTTTCAATTTTATTGATCTCTCCTTTTATTTTTAGAATTTCAAGTTTAGTGTTTGGGGATTTTTAATTTGTTTCTTTTCTAGCAATTTTAGTTGCAAGCCCAATTCATTGACCTTCTTTCTCTATTTTATGCAAGTAGGCTCTAAGGATATGAAATTTCCCCTTATTACTGCTTTGGTTGCATCCCACCCATTTTGGACTCTGAGAGCATGCTGAGACACTGTGTTGGGGGGGAGGGGGTGGCCAGGTCCCGAGAGACCCTAGCTGTTTGGAATTGTATTCTTCACCCCCTGTGTTTTTAGCTTCTCTGCTTGTCTATTGACTTGCTGCCAGAGCAAAATATCCAATACTGTAGTAAATCTCTCCCTGCAGAGACGGCTGAGATCACCACCTCCCCCCCACCTCCAGTCTGCTCAGTGTGAGCTGCCTGCCCTCAGCCTGCCTCTGATCTAAAACCGCTCCCTCCCTCGAGCAAAAACAGATCTTTCCTGGTGAATTTCAACAATATCTTCTCTTGGTAATTATTTGTGGGTTTTTTTCAGTCAAGCTTTAATTCCGAGGCTTGTCATGAAATGAATTTTGGGAAAAAACGTGGAGCTTACGCAGATGTGTACGTCCTCTCTTCCATCTTGGCCAGAAGTCCCCTAAAATGTTTTAAAACAAGTGAACTAGATGACCTCTAAGGTCCTTTTAGCTGCAGATCTATAATCTTGTGACCTAAAAAAAATGTTTCCTGGGAGAGTGTATGTGTTGGGAGAGGAGGGAGAGTCTGATGGTTTCAATGACTTCTTCAAGATCATACAACAACCAAGTCAGCTAAGTAGAGAGTCAGGAAGACTGAGTTCAAATCTAGTTTTAGATACTTTCCAAGGATGTAATCCTGGGTAAATCACTTAACACTTTATCTGCCTCTGTTTCCTCAAATATAAAAGGGGAATGATAATAACACATATCACAATGTTGTTGGGACAATCAAATGATAATATTATAAGACATTTGGTACAATGGCTGACACATATCAGGTGCTTAATAAATGCTTGTTCTCTGATATTTCAGAAGCAGGATAAAGTAGATGTATCATAGATTAAACTGGCATAATATCATCATCATGAAAAGAACATTTACTTAAAAGGCAAGTCATGAAGTTATTCACATCTAGAAGAGAAAATACAGGCCAATTAGTAGAAGCCCCTATTTTACAAATGAGGAACTGGAGGCCCAATGAAAGTAAGTGTTTTGCCCAAAAGGCTATATATACCTCATCAGCATTGGAGGCAGAATTTGAATTCAGGTTCTGTGACTCGATTAAGTTTTTTTTTTCCCCTTAGTTTTTTCAAATCTCAGTCCCTAAGTGTGCGTTTATCTGGAAGAAGATGGAACCTCCTCCTGTTCAGACTGAAACCTTTACCTCTAGGACACTAGACACTGGGACACTGACAATCATGACTGGCTAGGGAAGAAGAACAAATGGCACCTTATTTACCACGGACAGAAAGAAAAAAAATATAGATTTAGAGAAGAACTTGAGGGCCCTTCTCTATCTCAAACTCAGAATGCCCAAGAAAAGGCAATGTTTATACAATATTTTGGTTCCTCTGACTATTCCCCCCAAAGGAAGTTACCTTCCTTTAGTCAGTACAGTAAAGGTTTAAGGGGCCAGTATGAAAGACCAATTAACAGGAAGTAAAGATAGCAAAGAGGTATCTGGAAGTCACACACAAAAATCTGAAAGAGCAAAGAATCATAATTTACAAACTTGTTCAATTCTAGCTGTCTTTTGGTGACCTCATGAATGGATTAGGCCAAAACTATTTGTAGAAAGTGTTTTTTTTTCTCCCAGAGATACTGGAGGGCATTGCCATGTACTGGTCCACTGTATCAAGAAAAAGAAAATGTTAAGCACAAGGTCACACAGCTGTTTAAACTCAGGTCTTCCTGACTCCAGCTCCATAGATCTAACCACTAAGTCACTTAGCTGTCTCAATATGATACAAAGGTATATTAAACTAAAATTCACAGCCTGATAATATGGGCTGAATCAGCAGAAGCCATCAGGGTGGGCTCCAGATCTTCTGGTCTATGATATGTAAATTTCAGACAAATTCCTGACCTCCACAATTCCAGATTAACAAAAATATCCAAAAAAGTGCTAATAACTCTGTGATGATTTGCATATGTTAATGAAGTAATCTCAAGATGACACAGATAGTCTGAGCTTTCCCTCCACAATCTTTCCTTCCCCTCCCCTCAAAAAACCTCTATAAAAATGAGACACGGTGGGGATAGGAGTAGGGTAGAGCCCATGAACTGTGTTCTTATTGAAAGTGGCTTAAGGAGGGGACGCCATTTCTACTCATTCGGGTATAGTTACCACAGGAAAGTAGGAGGGGGAGGAGATAAGAAAAGAATCAGAAGCTGATAGATGGGAGAGTGGATTTCCATGAGGATAGTCAGAAACAAAATTTGCACAGGGTGAAAGGAGAGAGATAAACGGGGGAAATAGGATGGAGGGAAACACACAGTAATCATAGTTGGGAAAAAATGGAGCAAGTTTCTCTGATAAAGAACTAATTTCTCAAACAGAGTTTTCTCAAATTTATAAAAATGAGTCCTTCAGTTGTTGTGATCACTCACCTTTGAGTTGAATGAAAATAAGCGGCAGAATCCAGAAGCAAGGGAGTTGGCCAGGATTCATCTCCAACTCGCGAAACCAGTAGTTTTTGCCAAAGAGCACTCCGCAGGGAACGACTCAGGGTTTTCTGAAAGAACTCACGCGTCTCTTGTTTGGGGGAGGGATTTCAGCGTGACGTACGAAATTCCTGTGTCTCAGAGCGTGCCCAGATGCTGTACTTGCCCAAGTATCCACCGACCATGCGCGCTCACTCCTTCTTCAACTTCCTGCAACGCCCTCCTGACTCTTCTCTTGTTAATTCTCTTTCCGCAGCCGCAAGCTGAAATCTCCGTACCCTGCACCCACTATAACCTGCTAAATCTTGTAACTCAGCCTCAGACCTGAATCGTTCAAGTTGCTGATGAAGTAGATGGAAGCAAACTCATTTAACCCGATTTTTTTGTTTTTTTTGAGAGAAGAGGGACAGGAGAGAGAAAGGAGAGAGAAAAGAAGAGAGAGAGAGAGGGAGAGAGAGAGAAGGAAGAGGAGAGAGGGAGAGAGAGAGAGAGAGAGAGAGAGAGAGAGAGAGAGAGAGAGGAGAGAGAGAGAGAGAGAGAGAGAGAGAGAGAGAGAGAAGGAAGAGGAGAGAGGGAGAGAGGGAAGAGAGAGAGAGGAGGAAGAGGAGAGAGGAGGAGAGAGAGGAGAGAGAGGGAGAGAGAGAGAGAGAGAGGAGAGGAGAGAGAGAGGGAGAGAGAGAGAGAGAGAGGAGAGAGAGAGAGAAGGAAGAGGAGAGAGGGAGAGAGGAGAGGAGAGAGGGAAGAGAGAGAGAGAGGAGAGGAGAGAGAGGGAGAGAGAGAGAGAGAGAGAGAGAGAGAGAGAGAAGGAAGAGGAGAGAGGGAGAGAGGAAGAGGAGAGAGGGAGAGAGAGAGAGGAGGAGAGAGAGAGAGAGAGAGAGAGAGAGAGAGAGAGAAGGAAGAGGAGAGAGGGAGAGAGGAAGAGGAGAGAGAGAAGAGAGGAGAGAGAGAGGAGAGAGAGAGAGAGGAGAGAGAGAGAGAGAGAGAGAGAGAGAGAGAGAGAGAAGGAGAGGAGAGAGGGAGAGAGGAAGAGGAGGAGGGGAGAGGAGAGAGAGAGGAGAGGAGAGGAGAGAGAGAGAGAGAGGAGAGAGAGAGAGAGAGAAGGAAGAGGAGAGAGGGAGAGAGGAAGAGGAGAGAGGGAGAGAGAGAGAGAGAGAGAGAGAGAAGAAGAGGAGAGAGGAGGAGAGAGAGGAGAGAGAGAGAAGGAGAGGAGAGGAGGAGAGGAGAGGAGGAGAGAGAAGGAAGAGGAGAGGAGAGGAGAGAGAGAGAGAGAGAGAGAGAGAGGAGGAGAGAGAGAGAGAGAGAGAGAGAGAGAGGAGGAAGAGGAGAGAGGAGAGGAGAGAGAGAGAGAAGGAAGAGGAGAGAGGGAGAGAGAGAGAGGAGAGAGAAGGAAGAGGAGAGAGGGAGAGAGAGAGAGAGAGGAGGAGGAGAGAGAGAGAGAGAGAGAGGGAGGGGGAGAGAGAGAGAGAGAGGAGAGAGAAGGAAGAGGAGAGAGGAGGAGAGAGAGAGAAGAGGAGAGGAGAGAGAGAGGAGAGGAGAGAGCGAGAAGAGGAGAGAGAGAGGAAGAGAGAGAGAAGAGGAGAGAGAGAGAACAGAAGAGAGAGAGAGAAGAGAAGAGGAGAGGAGAGAGAGAGACAGAGAGAGAGAAGAGAGAGAGAGAAGAGGAGAGAGAGAAGAGAAGAGGAGAGAGAAGAAGAGAGAGAGAGAAGAGAAGAGGAGAGAGGAGAAGAGAAGAGGAGAGAGAGAAGAGGAGAGGAGAGAGAAGAGAGAGAAGAGAAGAGGAGAGAGAAGAGGAGAGGAGAGAGAGAGAGAAGAGGAGAGAGAAGAGAAGAGAGAGAAGAGGAGAGAGGAGAGAGAGAGAAGAGAGAGAGAAGAGAAGAGGAGAGAAGAGAAGAGAGAAGAGAAGAGAGAGAAGAGAAGAGGAACGGAGAGAGAAGAGAGAGAGAAGAGAGAGAGGAGAGAAGAGAAGAGGAGAGAAGAGAGAGAGAAGAGAGAAGAGAGAGAAGAGGAAAGGAGAGAAGAGGAGAGGAGAGGAGAGAAGAGGAGAGAAGAGAAGAGGAGAGAGAGAGAAGAGAGAGAGAAGAGAAGAGGAGAGAGAGAGAAGAGAAGAGAGAGAGAAGAGGAGAGAAGAGAAGAGACAAGAGGAGAGGAAAGGAGAGAGAAGAGAAGAAGAGAGAAGAGAGAGAGAGAAGAGGAGAGAGAAGAAAATCCTACCTTATCTATAGGAACCCTGGTTTCCTCTCTCATTTCCTGTCTCAAGTGTGTCCCCTTTCCCTGTTTCTAGCTCCTCAGTCCTGTTATTTAAAGCCTATCCTCTGCAACAATAGACTGTAACCTTCTCCTGGGCAAAAACCATTTAAAAAGAAATTTACCTCCCCAGTACTTAGCACAGTGCTTAATAAATGCTTGACTATTACTTAGTTTGCAAAGTAAAAGAGAAAATCAAATGTGATAATGCAGATTCAGTATTTGTTAGATTTTTTTTTGTAATTCCTCCCTTTGTCCTTTTCTCCCATTCCCTTCCATTATCACCCCTGTAGCAGCCGTATGACCACAGATTTAGTGGGTAGGATGCTGGACTTAATGCCAAGAGCATTATGCATTTAAGTCCCAGATTTGACAATTGCTTCTTGTGTGATTTTGGGCTAGTCTTTTTCCTTCCTATCCCACAGTTTCCTCATTTGTAAAATGTAGAGCTTTGGTTAAATAGGAAGTACTTTCTTCTCCTTTTTTGTTTTATGAATTCTTGATCAGTAAAAATAAAGATGCAAGTATAATGGCCACTGGCAAAAGAAACCTGATTTAACCATAAGATGCATTTGTCTGGGCAATGATGACCCTTGGTGTTGAGTAGTAAAACTTCAGCTTCTTTAGAGAATAGGGCTTATAGAATTAGAGATAGAAGGGATCTTTTGGGTCATTTCAGTCATGTTTGACTCTTCAGTGCCCTCATTTCAAGTTTTCTTGGCAAAGATACTAGAATGGTTTGTCATTTCCCTCTCTAGCTCATTTTACAAATGAGAAAACCAAGGTAAATAGGGTTAAGTGACTTGTCCAGGGACACACAGCTAGTGAGTATCTGAGGTTGGATTTGAACTCAGGAAAAGGAGTCTTCCTAAGTCTGGCATGTTGACACCACCTCTAGCACATGGTGGACCCTATAGAAATGCTAGCTGTTATTATTTATTATTATTATTTTAACATATTATTCATTTATCATTGTTATATCCTTTGTATTAAATGTTTGCCTTTGTTACTTTTGCAGTATGAATTCTCAAATACAGTACAGATAAAGCCGATCTGTGCAGATCTCTTAGCTTTCAAAGGTAAAAATAAAGAGATCACATAGACGCTAACCCAAGACCATGAGAGCAAGTTACCATTTCTAGAAGATATGTGCTATAATTACAGTCAGCCATGGGAGTCAGATATTCTTCCTCTCCTTTGCCCCCCAAATAACTGTAATGCCAAAAAAACCTCAAAGATTTGGTTTGGGATTAGATGTAGCAGGCAACTTTATTGCCCCACTCTATAAAATGCTAGGAAGTTCAAAACAAGATCATGCTGAAAAGGAGCAGTTAGGTGACACAATGGACAGAACGCTGCCCTGGAGTCAGAAGGACATGACTTCAATTCTAATCTCAGATACTTACTAGCTATGTGACCCTGAAATGGTCACTTAATCCCAAATGTGAAAGAAAGAAAGAAAGAAAGAAAGAAAGAAAGAAAGAAAGAAAGAAAGAAAGAAAGAAAGAAAGAAAGAAAGAAAGAAAGAAGGAAGGAGGAAGGAAGGAAGGAGGGAGGGAGGGAGGGAGGGAGGGGGAGGGAAAGAGGGGGGAGGGAGAAAGAAAGAAAAAGAAAAAGATCAAGCAGCAGAGAAACATACACTCTTACATATCACAAAATACACACCTGAAGTATCTATTCGAATAAAGACATTTCTTTCTCCTTGAAATCATTTCCTACTTACACAGTCACTATTTGGAGAATTCTTATTTCTCTCTGAACAATTTCTGGAAGAGCAGTTTCAGCCAAGCAGTCCTTGTTCTGTATTAGGAGGTTTTGTTTGGATGAGGTAGACCAAAGCAGATGCATGACAGAGAGAGAAAGATGGCCTTTCCAATTGAGAGGAACAGTGGTAATGTATAAAAGAGATACTAGCTATCAGCATTTTCCATGTTTACTCATCTCAAAGACATATTAAATCCTGGTATTTGTTGACTTAAAGGGCATTTTGTTCACACAAAAGTTTTTGCAACCTGGTTTTAAAAAAATCTTTGAACTTTGGACTACTAGTCTTAGAAAGATATGCCGGAGCCTCTGGAGTGAGGGGGAATCTGAATAGTGTAATAGGAATGTAAGTAAGAATGAAGAGAGAGAAAGAAATACCTTTGAAGTTATCCTCAGGCTTGTGACAGTGAAACAAGCTGATGAAATGATTGGTATAGTGTAGAGAGAGAAGTTGAGTTGGTGTAGAAAGAGAGAGGAGGAAAATAAAAACATGATTTGGTATTCTGGATTCTGTATCTATAACTGGATTTTAACAATAACTATGGGACATGGATTTAGGCTGTGACACTCAAGGCAAACCTGGTTTTCTTAACTTTTCCAAGTTGGGTGTCAAATAAAGTTGATTATATTATCAAACCATTTACAAACATGATTAAACCTGCCTACTATGTGCCAGGCAGTGTACTAGGACAAAACTGAAACTGTTCCCACACTCAAGAAGCTTACATTCTATCAAGAGAGACAAAATGTATGTTGTTTTGTGTGCTTTATATAAGTATATATAAAATATATATATAAGATAATTATATATGTGTATATATATATATAAATGATATGAACAAATATAAGATAATTTTGGGTTACAAAGGAGAAATGAGGGAATGGAAGGAAGGGAAGAGAACCAGGGAGAGGGAGAACAGAGACTGGAATAGAGAGTGGGAGTAAGGGGAGAGACAGGTGATGAGGACCTGCACCAGCATGAGAGCAGAATCAGAGGAGAGAAGTTGACATATGTGAGAGATATTGATACGATAGGGTTGACAGAATTCGGCAATTGATTGGATATGAGGACTGAAGAGAAGGGATGGGAATCATTTACTTAGACTTCAAACCTAGGTGCCTAGGAGAATGGTGGGTAATAATAAGAAAGTTTAGAAGAGGGAAACATTGAGGGAAGGGGAAAGATAATATTTTTTTAAAGACATGCTGAGTTGAAGATGTCTATGGGGATGTTACCCTTGGAATGTCCAATAGGGAATTAGAAAAGTCAGGGGAAAGCTTAGAAGATCACTCTGCAAATAATTGTATCTTCTTTACATTTATCTTTGTCCTTTACCTTCTCTGCTTTGGGCTGATTAATCTTAGTTTCTTTACTATTGCCAGAGAGACTCATTTTCACCCCACACTAAAATCACTTTCCCTCTTGTCCTTCCCATAATTCTTAAGAACCACTTATTTGCTAGACTCTAAAGAGGAAGATACAGAGATAAATAAATGAGGGTCTTTACCTTCAAAGAACTTATGGTCTAGTAGAGAAATAAATCTTATACAAAGCAGCTAACAGAGCAATTAGATTAGGGTCAGTATAAGAAAAATCACATAGGTACTGAAGGATTTAATGGAAGATGTGGGACTAGGGTCCAAGTCTCTAGTTCAGTGCTCTATTTGTTCTTCCATATAGTTTTATTGTTGAACTTGTTCAGTAGTTTTTCAATTGTGTCCAGAATTTTCTTGTCAAAGATACTGAAGAGGTTTGCCATTTTCTTCTCCAGATCATTTTACAGATAAAGAAACTGAAGCAAAGGGAGTGTAGTGACTTGCCCATGATCAGTCAATAAGTGCCTGAGGCCAGATTTAAATTAACTCAGATCTTTCTGGCATCTGACATTGCATCACCTAACTGCTCACCATATGGCTGCTGGCAAGTATAAAGCTCTGTTTTTGATTTACATATAGAGGGCAGCAGATAGTGGGGGAACTTTGACTGAGGTATAAGACCCTTCAACCCAGAGGGAACCTGCTGACAATGTCTGGTTCAGCTCCGCATCTCCCTTTGGTGTTCTCACCTGAGAAGTTAGGGAGGGTGTGACCACCTGTGTTCTACTTGAAGTAAGGGCTACTTTGCAGGGTGCTTAGAGTTAGCACTTGTTTGGTGTGATATGATGATATAATGGTTCTCTAGTTCACACAAATTTAGTGGGCTGTAATGATGTAATCATACTAAGGTATTTAAGGGCTGAGAGTAAATAGGACACTCCATCTTTGACCATCCTGGTCACTGCCTTGTTCACTTCTCCACTAAAGACTAAGGCTGGTCCTGAAATCCTCCAGAGAGCTAGTCTGGACTCTACAAAAATAAGTCTTAGATTTAAAGCCCTCTACAAATTGGCTATAACTCACTATTCCAATTCTATCAGATTGTTCTCCTTCATATACTTTATATTTCTGTCATATTGGACTACACCCTGTTGCTCAGTCTTATCTCATACTTTTTCACTCTTGTTTATTCAAACTGGTTGGCCCTGGTACCTATAATATGCACCTTCACAGTTTGGTCTATCATTCCTTAAAGGCCCAACTCAAGTACTACCTGATCTATAAAACTTCCCTGTTTTTGTTTCCTATCTTTTTTGAACCAGTTGGTGGAAATAATTCCTTACTACTAATATTTCCCTATAGTATTTTATCTGGATTATAACTTTTGTCTTATTACATTTGATGGTATGTGATATAATTGGATTGGGGGAGGCTGAATTAATGATTAAGTCTTATCTTAGAGTCAACATATCCAAAACAGTACTCATCTTCTTTCTCTTCAAACTCTTTCCCCTCTCTGAACTTCCTCATCATGTTGTGATATAGAAAAAGTAAAAGACACAATTTCTAAATAATTAACCACTTTATTAATCATGGCTAGCAAATAATTAATAAAAGGATGGTTGTTTGGCCATCTCTTATAAAACAAAGATAGATCATGGAGGCTTATTGACATGTATATGCCCTTGAAAGAGTGGATGTTCCCCCAAAATAGTAATCAATTCTCATTAGTCAACAATTAATAAAAGAATGAATATTATAATGAGAGGTAGAGGTAGACCTATTCTAATGACAGGCTGGGGGATGTGACTTTGTGTCACTCCCATACCACCCCCAGCCTTGTCCAATCTAGACAAAAGATATCTTCCCTTCCCTCCAAGGCTGAAGAGAACACAATGGGCTGAAATTCACCCACATTCAATTATTTTTATTATTTAATCAGAATTTATCTTCCATAGTTTGCTAGGGTCTGAACAAGATTGAGAAGAATATTAAAATATAATTTTAGGGCTGATTTGACCTAGTAGAAGATAAGAAACAGGGAAGGGAAAAATCCTGAATCTCGCCAATATTAATAATTGATATAAGAGAAAAATAATAATTTATCTCAGCTTGCCCCAGTCTTCCCAGGTACCCAAGCTCACAACCTCAGAGTCATCCTATTTTTAATGTCCAATATATTTTTAACTCTTCACATTTTTATTTTCACAAAAGCTCTCAAATATCTTCCCTTCACTCCAATAATACATTCATAATCTTACTTCAGGTCCTTAATTAACTCTTGCCTAAACTATTAAAACAGCTTTCAATTGTTTTTTTTTTTTTTTCCCTCAAGTCTCTCCCCACTGCAATATAATCTCCACTAAGCTTTCAATTTCTAGAGAGTATATCTGGCCATGTTTCTTGGGCAGATATGTGAGATAAGTGTGTTAGGGGGAGGGCATATATGCCTCCACCTTTCCCTACATGCTCCCTGCTCTTCTCAGCATGACCCAGTGACTTCCTATTACTTCCAATATAAGAAATTCTTGGCTTAAAGCCTATTTGTATAAATATTCCCTTTAATAGTGGAGTCTGATTATGCTATGATATGAACCTATGTGAACAACAGAATTTGGGAGAAGAGAGATTTCTAGTCTTTCATTTCTAAAACAAGGAAAAATTTTAAGGTGGACAGCCAGACAAGGAAGTGTGAGGAGAAAGAGCAGGAGGGGGGTGGTACTGACAACACAGCTGGAAGGTATGGAGAGTTGGACAAGAAAGGAGTTAAGTACCTTAAGGACAGTGCTGATGGGAGCTTAAGGAGTATGGTGCTTCTCACTTTCACAGCTCAGTTTTACTTTCTCCTACACTGGAGCAGGAGCCTTTAGGGGATTCCGCATCTCCTGACCCTTCCCCCTCAACTTCACCTTTGTGGGCAGAGGAGGAGGAGGAGGGAGAAGGGCACTGACACCATCGGCACCATCCATGCAGCAGCTTTGTCCACCCCAAGACACAATTACAAGAGGCACTAATTAAAGCCAAAGAGGAAGGAGAGGATACATCTGATTTGAGAATAGAAGCATATCCTGTGATTGAAGAGTTTGACTCTTCAGGTCAAGCCAGGAGAACATAAACTCCTTTTAATCTGGAAATTATCAAAGATCTGAAAAAAGCTTGCACTCTTTATGGGTCTACATCAAATTATGTTAAGATGTTATTAGAGAATTTGTTAATAAGAATATGAAATTTTAACCTCTAGTGATTGGAAATCTATAGCAAGGACATGTTTAGAACCTGGACAAAAGTTGTTGTGGCTTTCTGAGTATAGTGAACTCTGTAGAATACAAGCCCAATGAAATAGGCAAACGGGAGTTAATATACCAGTCACCTTTGATCAACTAGTAGGTCCTTATGCAGATGCTTTAGCACAGATTAATTACCCTTTCACAACATATGAGCAAATTGCTTCTGCTGCTGTCAAAGCATGCATTTTTATAGATGAGAAAACTGAGGCAAGCAGGATTAAGTGACTTGCCCAGGATTATGCAGCTAACAAGTGTTTGAGGTCAGACTTGAGCTCAGGAGCATGAGTTTGACTCCAGGCCTAATACTCTGTCCTCTCTCCAAAGTTCTTAAACTGTGGTTTACTACTCCATATAGGGTCACATAAGTGAATATGGGGGGGGTCACAAAATTATGATTTGTTTTCAGTAAATATTTGATTTGTATATTTATTTTTATACACATACATACACAGGCTCATGTAAAAATTTCTTGGGTGAAATGGGGGTTATAAGTGGAAAAAGTTTAAAAAGTCTTGCACTAGGCCACCTCATTGCCACTAGGGATTAGTAGGTGATTTACAATGATGGGTAAGGGCCCAGTCCTTAAGAGTCTGCACAAAATGCCCTGGCTGGTGCTAACTCATTGGAAGGCTTTGTCAACCTGCTTCTAGGCCTTGGTAAATAAGAGACCCTCTCCCCACTTCTGACTGTTTATTTCAAGGTGAGGGAAAAGCCTTTGAATTGGCTGCTGAGCCAAAATTGTCCTCTAGGCAGAGGAAAGAGATTAGTGTCCTCATTGTGTGTCTTCAATCTAAAATATCGGGTTGCTAAGGTTAGATATGCTTCCCCAGGGAGTAAGCTTGTAGTAAGTGGAATATTCTCAGTGTCTCAAGCCACAAATATCATTTCCTCTGAATGTTCTGAGACTACATGTGCTTCCTCAGGTAGCAAGCCTGTAATAAATGGAATGTTTTCAGAGAGTGTCTTCAACCCCAAGTGGATTAATCACTATAGTGAAATTGAGTTAGAGTTCAGAGTTTTTCAGGGACTGATAGATCCAAGTGAGTTTCTAAGGTTAAAGAAGAGTGTAGCTGCCTTTTCTATTTTGGCCATTTATCTGTGTCCTGAGAAGGTAGCTAGGAAAAACCCCATGACCAACCTGTTTGCCTGTCCTTAAATCTTTTGTGTACTCTTGTCTGTGCTTGGTATCTCTCTGTTGTCTAATAATCAGCTTCCCCATTTGGAAGAGTCTCTGACAAGGTCTTCCTAGGATGTTCTGAACTTCCTATCTGATGAGGAAAATACTTGAGACTCTGTCCTCTCAACTAAGAGCAAGTTGATCCTGGATACAATGTCAGAATTCTTCTTAGTAATGCTTTACTTAGTAAACTTGGTGAAAAAATGGATATAACTCTATTCAAGTCTGCTTGGGTCCCTCTGTCTCCCTATTAAATTGGTGGTGTCAAAATCAAATCCCTGAAGGCTACATATTGACTTAGAAAACTACATATTGATATCATCTAGGTCTTGCCATATTTTTATTGTGTTAAGTATTTCTTAATTACATTTTAATTTGCTTTAGGCTGCCACCTCTGCTTTAGACTATTGGTGATATATTATGGAAAGGCAAATAAATATTTACCTAGAGATGCATGGATGGTGCAATCTAGGAGATAAATTGAGGCTTCCCATTGGAAGTGATGTAGAAAGAGGGAAAATGTATCATGTTTATGAAATTAGGGAAGGGGAAGGAGAGGAAAGATTAAACTCGCTTTTAAGGCCCCTTCCCACCCTAAATATATAATCTTATGATAACCTATTGCAGGAAGGGCCAACATGTACAAATGTACTTAAGCAGGTACAATCAGACTAAAATCAAAGGAGGTGGGATTTAAATAAGAAGAGTAATTGCCAGCAGAGAAGCCCACTTGGCTGGCAACACAGAGTATCTGGAGAGCACCAGAATTCTTGAGGCTGAGATGATTCAGGTGGTTGGGCCAGGTTAAGGGAACAAACTTGTTGGTTCCTTAACTGAGTCCTAGACGTAGACACATCACTCTAAGGGATTAGGTGTACTGGCCAGTGTCTTATGGACCAGACTCCTCTGGTGAAGAGATATGATGTCCATTTGGGAAGGAAAGGAAGAAGGAAATAAGTGTTTATTGAATGCCCATTATGTGTTGGTGCTTTGCAAATATTATCTCCTTTAGCTTTCACAACAACCTTGCAAAGTACACACTGTTATGATCCCCATTTTTCACTTGAGGAAACTGAGGTAGAGAGAGGTTCAATGATTTGCCTTAAGTCTCAATGTAGTGGACATTTACATCTGAAGTAAAATTTGAATTCAGATCATCCTAACTCCAGGTCCAGAGCTCTAGCCATTATAGCACCTAGCTGCCATCAACTATCTATTGTTAGGCTGTCACAGGAGAAGTGGAGCATCTCCTGTTGGATCTCCTTAGGTTGGGAAAGTGAGGGGGGAAAGAAATGCATGTATAAGCACAAGCAGAGGCACAGGGTTTTTGGTGCAGATGTTGTGTCAACTTGGAGAAAAGATAACTCAGGAAATCCTGAGCTTTATATGTGACATAGTATGATTATAGCAGATGGAAAGAAATTGCAGTGGGGTCAGAAAGATCCGAGTTCAAATTCCATTTCAGACTGTGTAATATAACTTCTCTGAGTTTCAATTTCCTTATCTGTAAAATGGGGATAATTAAATACTTACCACAAAGGACTATTGGGAGGCCCAGGGAAGAAAATATAGGTGAAGTGTTTTCCAAACCTTAAAAGTGCTCTATAATTGTGAGTAACAATCTAGTAGGGCAAACTGAGGCAAAGTGGCTATGAATTTTATGGTTCTTTGGAGCTCCTTCCAACGGAACTCAGGGGTACTTAATCTTTTCAGTATCAAGGACCCTGTTGGCAGTTAGTTTTCTGAAGCTTTTGGGTCCCTTCTTAAGGTTTAAAAGCATCAACTAAAATATGTAGGCTTATAAGGAAAACAACTATATTTAAATAACTATATAATTTTCTATTCTATATCCAAGTTCATAGATTCTTTGAAATCTATCCATATATTCTGGGCTAGGAACGCCTTATTTTAAATCTGGATTCTGAAATTGTGCATCTTTCTTCCGATTTGGTATGTTTCTGAATCTAGAAGATGCTTTAGTTGAATCTGCTAATTTCCTCTGAGAATGCTCAGTTGTCTCATGATCTGCAGAAATGATGACAGGGTGCTCCCTTAATTCCAGATGACTTTTCAGGCTTCAAATAGAGATTTGATAGAAAACCGTTCTTTCTCTTTGATGATGTAGATTTCTCTTATTTGTATAAGTATATACAATAAGGTGGGATAGGGGAAAAGACTGCATGACCTTTGATACTGTGAAAGTCAATATCTTGGTTTCTACAATAAATTGTTTAGAATACAATAGAATCTGAGGTAAAGCATTACTGGAGTTCACTGAAGAAGTCCAGCAACTTCCTCTTCTTAAAGATCCCACTTACTTTGGGATCTCCTTAGTCCATAGGACTCTTGGTATCAGTAAAGGGTAAGGTTCACCTTAGTCCATCTACCTAGTGGCTAGATGGCAGGCTCCTTTTTAACTATCTCCAGCATTTCCTTGGTGTGTAGTACAGAAGCTCCCATAGTTATTATGTCGCTGATGGTCTGTCCAGCATCTATTCTTGTCAAAGATTAGAAACCCTGTTACTCTCCTGCTACTTTTACTGTCCTGTTTCCCAAGCTGCCATCTGTTCCATATATATATATATTTTGCTTTTCTTGTTGCCTTGGATAAATGCCCCAGATCTTTTAGATAAGAGTCACCAGATCAATAAAGCTCAGGGCCAGATAACATTTTAAAAAAAAATCTCATCAGTCGTATAGCCTTTTCTGTGGATATAAAAAAGGGTGACTGAGAAAGCTGTCAGGTCTTCTACTTCACCCTTCTCTATAGAAGATCTCTAGAATTTACTTTTAGCTAAGTCAGGGAAATGAATTTTCTCTTCTCTTCCTTGCTTCAGGATGTAGAGACCCTGATTAGCTTTTCAGTTAGTCAGAGATCAGCTTGTTTTTAGCGCTTTCCTTGGTCTTTTCCATTGTGTATATTGTTCTTGTTCTCCTTATTTTACTTTGAATTACATCACATGCATCTTTCCAAGTTGCCCTTAATTTAATTTTTTTTGCCATTTTTATTGGATAATAGCATAAGGTAATGGGTTTTGTTTTATGTATTTTTGCTTCCTGAAAAGTACTATAAAAGATATCATTAAGGGAAAATATCTACATCTATATATCTGTACATCTTTACATGTATGTATACTGTTGATCTATCTTTCTATCTAAGCTCTTTATCAGTTTTTGTCTGAATGTCTGTCTATCTATCTGTCTGTCTAACCAGAAAAGAATGCCAAATGTAGTAAGAAACTGAGGAAAACTGATAAACAGCTTAAATACTGAAATTCTACAAGAATTAGAGGAAGTCCTCTAATTCAATAGATAGATCTTCTATCAAAGATTTATGGAAAGACATAGATAAGAGTTGTACAGGATAGAAAAATGTGGAAGAGCTACAATTGTCCCTCAAAAGCATGAAATCAGATGCAATTCAGTTCAGTTTAATGAATATTTATTAAGCACCTATTATGTTGCTATGTTGTCTGGCACTGTGCTAAGCACTGAGGATATATATATATATATATATATATATATATATATATATATATATATATATATATATATATATATAAATAGTTCCTGGTATATATTAATAGTTCCTGGTCTCAAAGAGTTTACATTCTACAGTAGGATGTGGTACGCAAACAAGTGAGTAAGAGCCCCGAGGAGTGCCACAAGGAGCTCCATGAGGAACGCCCCGAGAAAGAGCCATGAGGAGGGCCGCAAGAAGAGCTATGAAGAGTGCCATGAGAAAGAGCCATGAGGAGTCACATGGAAAAGAGCCATGAAAAAGGGCCACAAGAAAGAGCCACGAGGAGTGCCATAGGAGTTATGGCTACGAGTAGGGGCTATGCGCCATTTAATCCATGAAAAAGGGCCACAGAAAAGAGCCACAGATTGAAAGTAGTAGAGTAGTTCAAAGATTGAAAACTATTCAGAGCCAGCAGAGTTGAAAAAGCCCAGTCCATCAGCCTTCTTTTTCTTCCTCGCTCTCTTCGTGATGCTCCTCGTGGCTCTTTTCCATGGTTCTTTTCCATGGCACTCCTTGTGGTTCTTTCTCCTAGTTACTTAATCCACAGAAAAGGGCCATGGAAAAGAGCCACAGAAAAGAACCACAGAAAAGAGCCATGAGGAGTGGCTGATGGACTGGGCTTTTCCAAATCTGCTGGCCCTGAGTAGTTTTCAGTCTTATATCTAAGTGGCTCTTTCTCGTGGCTCTTTTTTCTTTTTTGCATTTTATCATTGGTTCTATCACAAAGAACCAAAGAAAAAAGGATGACAGGTCTCTGGAGAAGGCTGATTTTCTGCTGGTAGCTTCTTTTTTTAAAGAAAATGTGTCATCATTAACAACCAATCGTGAGAATTTTCCTAACCTTGCTCAGCACAATAAGCAAAACAACAACAAAAAAAGAGCGATCCTTTAAAATACTTGAAAATGATGATCTTTTGTCCCATTGTCTTCTCTTTTCTAAGATAATGCTTGAGTTTTTTTCAACTTTTCCTCATCTAACATTGGACCTCCTCCTCCAGATGCATCTTATATCCAAAGTATCTAAGAAATAGATTGACATTTATGTATTATATATAATTTTTAAAATTATGAAATGATATGTTTTTCAATAATTCAAAAATTTAAAAATGAAATTTTTATTTTTATAAAACCAGGTTTCTAACAGGTCACATCTCCTCAAAGGAACACCTTCTTTTTTTTGTTTTGGTCTATATACCTCTTTGTAAGATTAGATTGAGATAAGTTTGTAGGATTACCTCACCAATAAATCAATAATATTTGTGGAGTATATATTGTAGCCATGCTTACTGAACTAGAAAACTCAAACTCCCTCCTTAAAGGACTATGTATTGAGGCTGGGGAACCAAGAGTAAAAACATACAGGTATACAAATGCAACCTCACCCCAATAATGGCACTACATGCATTTTTTAAGACTTTCTTTTCTATGGGAAACATTTTTTAAAAATCCATTTCTTGATGTTAGTTTTTAATAAGACTAAATGCTTTTCCTACTACTTCTGCAGTTTGTCTTGTCAGTGAATGGCACAATTTCTTTGGACCCCTTTGATCAAAGAAGTTGCTAAAGCCCCATATAGAAAACATTAGCAATGAGATGGCTGATTGATTTCCTCATAAAGTGTGACTTCAGGTTGCTGTTGTTATTATTATTATTTTTTGTCCTCCATTCTCATGGAGGTGCTATGCAAGGTTGCCTGCCTCATTTTCTCTTCCAGAGCCATCAGGGCCCACTTTAAAACCTAGCCAACCCCCTGGAGGTGATTTCTATTGCTTTTAAAGTCCACTTCAATCCTAGGACTCTGTAACAAAATGAATGAAGAATGAAACAGAGGTGTTTATTTAGAGTACACAGAACTGCTCATGGAGTACGAGGAACGGAGGGAGGGCTAAGCTAAATTGGAATGTTGACCTTTGAAACTCTAGGATAGGATAGGCAGGTCAGAAAGTGCCAGCAACCTGCAAAAGTTTCTCCAGTCTTTAGTTTGACAAGCAATGTCATCCCAGTGAATGGTGATTTTCTGGAATTGACTAGTCACTAACAATGACAGAACTACGGGTTTCTTTTCTTTCTTTTTTGCCCCCCTTAAACTTAAGTAGTTTTTAAAAGAAGAATCAATATATATCAAATCCTAAACTATTTATATTGACTCAGAATCTTAATCTTCCTTCAAGGCTCATCTCAAGTATCACTTCCTCCTTTATCCTTTTTTCTCCCTGATTATTAATGCTGTCTCTCTCCACAAAGTGTTTTATATTTATTTCAACATTGTGTGTGTGTGTGTGTGTGTGTGTGTGTGTGTGTGTGTAGCTTACATTCTTATGAGATATGTCTATATCTCATATCTCATGAGAATATAAGTTACTTGAAGATAAGACTATTTTGATTTTTGTCTTTGAATAGGGTCTAGGACAATACCTTGTATATAGTGCTTTAAAGCACTATATTTTGTATGTAATGCTTTAAAACATTAATGTACTACATGTAAACTCTGAATTTATTCATCCCAGTTCTCTCTCTCACAGGAAAGTGTTAGGTCTTGGAGAAAGTCCACATCTCCTATCTGGGGTTCTAGAATTACCCCTGAAAGAGTCAGAGATGATTATCTAATGCCTATTGGTATATTTCCCCCCTAAGAATAGCAATTGAGAATCAGTCAGCCAGACTGAAGTAGTTTTTAAAAGAAGTATTTACTAAGTGGGTACAATAAGGGCACTTTTTTTGTGACACTCTACCACAAGGATTCAGAGAATTTGGGAAAAAAAGTAGAATCAAGCTTAGAGTACTTGTGTTAATGAGATATCTCATAATTCCTAGTTTCTAGATGTCCTTTTCTCCCATTGTATTCTAAAAGTTCTCCTTAACCATGGTGTAATTTCTTTTTTGAAGTCCTTTATGAATATGCTTTATCTGTCCTTGGCTCCCAACAAAGACAAAATTGTCAGATAATCTGAGGTAGGTACCTCTGACTAGAATATTGAGGAGTTGCTGGGAAGACTAACATTCAACCTTTTGGAGCTCACAAGATCTTCCTCTAACCAAAGACTTGGGAGTGAGGGGTATGGAAGGGCCCTTAGTTCAAGGATGAAGCTGAGGTCTTTTCCTTCTCATTGGGAGGTTCCTCTGAAAGGATTTTGCTAGAATTTCACACTTGTTCCATTCTCTCAAGTGATCTCATTCTTAATTCATTTGACGACCCTTAGAACGTGATCAAATTTCTCTAGCCTATTAAAACATGATATTTTAATACATAGTTGCTCTAATGTCAAGAGCTTTTTACCCTGATTCTAAAGGTTTTGATTGAGATTGATAAATTAATTACTTTTTAAATTTTATGTGAGTTGGAATGATAATTTATTCAATTACCTTAAATTTACCTTAAATTTAATTGTCAATTAGTGTACATTCTTTGTTAATGTATTTATACTAATTTTTATATAGTTGTGCATATTCTTTTGTATTTTTAACCTAATATTAATTCATAGAAACATTCATACAGATTGACACAATCTAAGACATAGATGGGGTACAACCTTCATCAATGGAAAGAGTAGCCATAGAAATAAAACAAAAGATCTACCATAGTTTTTGTTTTTTAAGTTCTACTAATATTCTACCTGAATAATAAATTACATATTAAAATATGTGAAGAAAGAATAACAACATGCCCTGGTTGATAAAGAACTGGATTTGGAACCCAAAAGACTAGATACTGCTCTCACCTCAGACACTTTTTAGTTGTATGACTAGGACCATTCCCTTAAATTCCCATAGAAGATACTGACCTGCTTTGGAAAAGCCGTTTGTAGAAAGTTGAATTTGAGCTGAATTTTGAAGGAAGACATAGAAGCCAGGAGATGGAGGTGAGGAGGGAGAGCATTACAGATATGAGAGATAGTCAGTGAAAAGAAATGCAGCTGTGTCATGGAAGCCTTCCTTTATCCCATTGGTGGGTAACAATCTTTTTCCTTAAATGTCACTTAGTTTTTAAACTTTCTTATGTACTTAAAACACAGTTTAGTCATTTCTGTTTAGAATCAATCCATCAATCACCCCATTCCATTTAGTCCTGATATCTTTAACAAACCAAGTCAAATTTAAAAAAGCATTTATTAAGAGCTTATTATGTGTTAAGCACTGTGCTAAAAGCTGGACATAGGTAATGAGTGGATGTGATATGTGATATATGACAGAATGCTACTGTGCTATAAGAAATGAAGAGCAGGTTGGTTTTAGAAAAACATGAAAAGACTTGCATGAAATAACACAAATTAAAATGAACAGAACCAAGCGAATAGTCTATATATATAGTAATAGCAATATTATTCAAAGAATAACTGTAAATGACAAAGCTATTCTGAGTAATTATAATCATTCTTATCTACTACAAAGGACTTGTGAAGGAAAATGCTAGCCATCTCCAGAGAAAGAATTGCTATATAGAAATACATATTGTATGGTTACACACACATATACACACATTTCCCTCTCCCCTCTCTTCTATATATATTTATATCTAGATATATTTTCATATCAAATGCTGACCTTTTCTTTTTTCTTTTTATTTTTTATTGAAGCTTCTTATTTACAAAGCATATGCATGGGTAATTTTTCCAGCATTGACCCTTGTATAACCTTTTGTTGCAAATTTTCCCTTTCTTCCCCCCACCCCCTTACCTAGCTGTCTGGTACTTCAATACATGTTAAATATGTTGAAATCCATGTTAGATCCAATATGTGTATACATATTTATAGTTATCTTGTTGCACAAGAAAAATCAGATCAAGAAGAAAGAAAAAGAAAAACTGAGGGAAAAAAAGCACAAAATGCAAGCAAGTAACAAGAGAGAATGAGAATGCTATGTAGGGTTCCACACTTGGTTCCCACAGTCTTCTCTCTGGGTGTAGATGGCTCTCTTCATCACTGAACAAATGGAACTGGTTTGAATCATCTCAATGTTGAAGAGAGCCACGAAGTTGACCCTTTCTAATGCAGGGTTTAGAGGGAGGGAGGAAGGCACTTTGGAACTCAAAGTACAACAAACAAATAAAATGATTGTAAAATGATCGGTGCTACAAATACAAATACAAACAGACAGTTCTTGACCTCATGATACTAACATTCTCAAGGTAGAAGGCACCACATATAAGGGAGCTAAAAATGCCTAAGGACATGGTTTAATTGAATTAATCAAGTAGAGGTGTGAACATAATTTGGATACTCCTATGGAATCAATTTATCAATAAATCCAATGCATTTCACCTAAGGGTAATAATCTGTGTTCAGATTAGTTGGGGGACTTGGTTATGTCTTATGAAACTTGTATCAAACCAATGAGCCAAATGGAATTGAAGATTGGGCCTTATGGCAGTTTGGTGATGGAAGCTTCTATCCAAGTACTTGAGAAAGAATATGTGAATAGGAGGAGAATTTCTCAGCCTCCCTATTCACTTTAAATATAAAAGGACTATGAATTTTGGTGGGTCAGAGGATTTTGGACTTCCCAAGAATCCTCAGACCTTGATAGTGTCTATATTGGGAATCCAGGACAAATTAAACACAATAAATAAATAAATACAGCATCAAAACTAAAAAAAAAAAAATTTGACACTCTAAAAAAGTGACAGCAGAGAGACTGGTGGTAGCATGCCTATGGAGAACTTCATAAATTTTCCCCCAAGGGGAGAAAATGATTTTTAGCAACTGAGAGTTGCCACATGTGCTATCTAAACTTGAGTCCACTTTCCTCTGTCTTCTGTGGGTACTGGTGGATTTTTAGGGGGAATGTTTTGGAACCAACTGAATGTATAAAGCCTTAGCTGATTTTGTACAAACCCCTTCCTAAGATGCTAATTCAGTCTGACCGACTAATTGAGATCAACTCATAACCACAAACTGAAGCACACCATTTGGACTCATTAGTATCCGAAAAGAATCTTTCCAAATCCTCAAGGACACTAGAGCCCTGAGGGGTGATGTATCATGTGCTGGAGATGCAACCTGCCAATCTGAATGGGGGTTGAAAGAATAAGTCCAGAACTTGTTACATTAGTATGTAATATTAAGTATCTAAAAAAAGATATTTAGAAAAAATAAATGATAAATAGGATAACTAATAATATTGAAGTAGTTTTTAAATTTTGAGAATATATTTTATTTAAAAATATATTTCTAAATTAACGTTTTCTTGATGCTTTTGAGTTTTACCTCATGGCCATTTCTGATCTTCATCCTTGGTACACCTTTGTATCCAAAAAAGAAATAAAACAAAATAGTTAAATTAAATCAACTCCCCAGTGACCATATACTGTTCTAAACAAATTGCATCTAACTTCTCCAAGAAAAGGATGGAAGTGCATATCTTCATTTTTTCTCAAAGGCTGATTGACCATCCCAGCTGATACAAAAATTTAATATAGTAAACAAGTGTACAAATCTGTGTGGGGGTGGAGTGTTATCATTAATTTTCTTGAGGTCAGAGATTTGGGCTTATTTCAATTCTATTTCACAGCATTAATGCTCTGCACACAGTATTTGTTTACTAAATTTTAATTGAAAGGATGAAAACAAGCATTTATTAAACACCTATTATGTACCAGGCATTGGGCTGACTGCTTTACATCTCATCTGATCCTCACAACAACCCTGGGAGATAGGTGCTATCATTATCCCCATTTTATAGTTGAGAAAACTGAGGCAAACAAGCTAAGTGACTTGTCCAAGGACATACAGCTAGTATCGGAGGACAGACTTGGGTCTTCTATCTTCCAGCTGCATTAACTAGTTGTCTCTAGTCATAAATAAATGAAAATGATTGTTGGGATCAAAATATGGCTGGTAGAGGAGACATTTTCCCCTTAGACATATAATTCCAAGGTAATTAAATGTCCATTGCCGCCATTGTTGATCTTCCAAAGATGAAGGAATCACATCAATGCTTTAAACCCCAAGTTCTTACTGTTCTTCTCAGCCCAATTCTATATATCGTCTTAAACAGTAATTGGCCACCTTTAGACTTGGGTGTTCTGCTGAGACTGCTTTACCTTTACTCAGTCCCTGCAGGGAGAGGCCCAGACACAGCCAGGAGACATGTCTGCTCTAACATGTCCCGATTTGACAAGCCGGACACAGGAAAGCTGGTTAACTAGCAAAAGACCCAAGCCTTTGCATTGGATAGGCTAAAAGGAAGTAACCATCATTGACCAATGCTGTCTGCTTCCTGTGGGTCACGTCACTTCCTGTAGCTGACTGAGGCTCTGACCTTTAGAGACATGTCCGCTCTAACATGTCCCTGATCTGACAAGCAGGAAACAGGAAAGCTGGTTAACTAGCAAAAGACCCAAGCCTTTTCATTGGATAGACTAAAAGGAAGTAACCATCATTGACCAATGCTGTCTGCTTCCTGTGGGTCACGTCACTTCCTGTAGCTGACTGAGGCTCTGACCTTTAGAGACATGTCCGCTCTAACATGTCCCCGATCTGACAAGCCGGACACAGGAAAGCTGGTTAACTAGCAAAAGACCCAAGCCTTTTCATTGGATAGACTAAAAGGAAGTAACCATCATGACCAATGCTGTCTGCTTCCTGTGAGTCATGTCACTTCCTGTAGCTGACTGAGGCTTTGACCTTTAGAGGCCTCTAGGCCTAGAGATCCTGTGACTTCCTGCAATCTGGGCCTAAGGCCTGATCTTCCGGCTCTGCAGGCCTCTAGGATCACATGATTTAGGCCTAAGGTCTGACCTACTCTATCTTATAGACTTTTGAGAAAGCTTCACCTGGTCTCGCTCATACCTTACTGATTATCACATAGAAGAGGGGTTTCTTCACCAAACCCTCCCAGAATGCCTTTCTGTAATGCCAGCTACCTGGCTGTATTCCAGATTCTCTGTCTTGCTACATATTAAGCACACTTCATAGGTGGAATTGTTCAGGAAGCATTATTGTGATATGTATATGTAGTTGTGTGTGTGTGTGTGCGCGTGCACACATTGTCAGATTTCACATCCTTTTAGTGCTTGAAGGAAATTTATTGAGCACCTGATGTGACCCTCTGCCCCATTTTACAGAAGAAAAAACTGAATTCCAGAAATTTTTTCAAGATATTATCATTCTTTACTGGTTAAGAACCCAGGAATCCTTGTTCCTAGTTCCTGGGGGCACTGGAAGGAAAGTAACTTCTATTCACCCCCATTACTCAAGAATATCTCCCTCAAATTCTCCTTTTCAATATTTAGAACTGAGGAAATGTTTAACAGACAAATGGTCATCTGAAATGATGTCAGTAGTAACAGTCTATTATAGAACTATAATATGTATTATAATAATACTGAATGGGACTGATTATTTCTCATTATCGGGACTAGGCCTTAAGTCATATGATCCTTATACCCAGAGTGGGAACATGAGGTCTTGGGCCTCAGGTTTCAGGAAGGCACATGATCCCTATTCCCAGATCTTGAACCCTGAGTTGCAGGGAGTCAAGTGGTCTCTAAAGGTCAGAACCTTAACAAGTGCCACCCACACGAAGTGATGTAACCCACAGCAAGCGGACCACAGTGGTCAAGGATGGTTACTTCCTTTTAGCCTACCCAATGAAAAGGCTTGAGTCTTTTGTTATTTAAACCTGAGACACAAGAGGAAGCTGCTCAGATTTCAGGAGCACATTCAGGACCATCATAGGTCTTCCCACTCAGGATACCCTTGTATCCAAAAATTAAACCAAACAAATCAATTAAACTAAATCAACTCCCCAGTGACCATACACTGTTCCAAACAAATTGAATCTAATTTCTCCAAGGAAAGGACTACTATCTCTATTCCTAAATGCGCTTCCTAAACTTTTTCCAGTTGTAACATCCAAGAAATATTTGCATGATCCCAGATATGTAGATATATAAAATATATTATATATAATATATATATAAAATAAAATACAAATCAAACATTTACTGATAATATGTTTCATAATTTCAGGACTCTCAATTCAGTTATGGGACTCAACGTGTGATCACAAATGTCTAAGAAGCTTTGCACAGGGCCACCTAACTGTCTTGACAAATATCCCTTACACTGTCAAGTGATAGGAAGAAGGAGAAAGAAACAGAAATTATATGTGTACATATTCTAGGTAAGGGGAAAAGAGGCCAGTAATCTAGCACTTTTTTTCCCCTTGTATGACATTAATTTTAAAGCTTTGCCATGAAGCTTTCTTTTTTGTAAAAAGCAGTTGCTCCTTAGTACAACTGGCTTTTAAAAAGAAAATCCACTTCACCATTAGATGGTAGTATAACTATATATATTAGAATTCAGGAACAGACTCTTAATCCCTCCTTCTTGCTTTCACAGTTGCTAGGCTGGGAGTCAAAGGAAGGTCATGGATTCCATTCCTTCAGGGTCAGCCCAACCCATGAGAGTGGGAGATGAGAATGTTTGTGTCTGGGGCTGGGGGTGAAATGGAAAAGGGGAAGAGGCTAAATTCTGAGTTCCAGATACCCATTCTAGAAACTAACTGGAGTGTGAATCAAGGTGCCTACTAGGAGAAACCTCGGTGAGCAAGAGAAAAGGACTTGGCTTTTTTACAGAGATAGAAGCATCTCTTATGTGGGGAAGACTCTTCAAGCTCAGAACAACTAGTGGTTTTGCCACAATTCAGAGCTTCCCCACTTTCTGCAAGAGGTATTTTGGGGTCCTCCTTAATCTTAGTGCCTGCCCTTTGAAATTATGTCCAATTAATGATACACACACACACACACACACACACACACATATATATATATATATATATATATATATATATAGAGAGAGAGAGAGAGAGAGAGAGTTTGTATGTTGTCTTATCATATATACATACACATACATATACATTCACACATATATAGTTTATATGTTATCTTATATATAGTATATACATATACATACATATATAGTTTGTTGTCATATATACATATATAGTTTGTATATTGTCATATATACATACATATATGTATATCTATCTATATCTATAAATATAGGTATATATATATAGATGTAGAGTTTGTATGTTATTTCTCCCATTAGATTGTAAGCTCCTTGAGGGCAGGAATTATTTTTTCCCTTTTTTTTTTTTGTATCCTTAGCACTCAGCATAGTGCCAAGCACATTGTAGGCATATAATTAATGTTTAATGATTACTGACATACACGGATATTTCTTTTGAATTGTTAACTCTTTTTTGTCATCTCTGTGGAGAGTCTTTTTATGCTGAGTGGAAACTTTTTCTACTTGCCTGTAGATCATAAATTTATACTTGGAAAGGATCTAAGATTAGTGTAATCCCTTAGGTTTGGGATCAGCTAGGTGGTGCAATAGAGTGCTAGGTTTGGAATCAGGAAGCCCTGAATTCGAATCTCACCTCAAATACTTTCTGTGTGACCTTGGACAAGCCACGCTATCCTGTCTGCCTCAGTTTCCTCATCTGTATAATGAGCCAGAGAAGGAAATAACAAACCACTCCAGTGTCTTTGCCAAGAAAATGCTGAATGAGATTTTCACAAAGAGTAGTACTAAACTGAAGTAAATCCATGACTCTCAGAAGGAAGCAGTAAGGAAAAAGAAACTGACACATTGAAATTGGGTGGTCACCCAGTAGGGTCACAAATCCCATTGCTCAGCTCACAGGTTATGGTGCAGTGGAGAAGAGTATTGATTTTCAATTCAAACTTGGGTTTGAATCTCAACTCTGTCACTTACTTGTTTGATGTTGGGTAAGTTGGGACCCCAATTTCCTCATTTATAAGAGGTAAAAGCAGCTAACCTATAAGATTCTTTCTTCCTCTAATATTATTATCTTATGTTAAGCTATCTTACCATTTATAAGGCCTAGGCAGGATTATTTGGGGAAGTGTTTCCCACATCATTTCCTTGGTACTCGACTTCTGCCTCAGTTTCCTCAAATATAAAATGGAGATATTAATACCATCTATCTCTCAGGATTGTTTTGAAGATCAAATTAGATAATAATTGTGAAGTTTTTAGCATAGTGCCTTGCATACAGAAGGTGCATATAAATATTAGCTGTTATTTTTTATTTTTATTATTTTGGTTTTTTATTTTTAAAAATATTTTTAAAATTATTATTATTCTGGGGGGAAGGGATGAATTCTTCTACTCAAGTTTTACTCTGTCAAACTTCAATTTCAGAGTTTGTTTCCTAGTTCACTGTACCCTTTTATGCACTACAGAGAGTCCTACAGTGTCACTGTCAGGGATATACTGGCCCCCAAGAAGAGAACAAATGCTTCATTCACATTCCTAAGTTTAGGACGTGCTAGAGCTTTTTAAGGTCACAAAACATTGCCAAGGGTACTTTTTATGGTTGTTCAGAATTTTCCAAAGAGTGCAAGAACATGTATAAAAGGCCCCCTGTCTAGGGCCTGCTTCTCTTGATTTCATCATTAGTTTGTTTCTGGCACATGGTGCCTATTTCTACTCTGCAGATTGCTTGACTGATGCCGGGGGCTTGTCTTGAGCTCTAAAGCTTATGTTCTTCTGAGGACACAGAATGTTATATTATAGGAACCAGAAGATCTACTTGTCTGCATGGACTTAATGGATAAAATCAGAAGATTTAAGCTTGAATCCTGGTTCTGCTAGTGAAAGCTGAGTGATCTTGAAAAAGTCTCTTTACTAATATGAACCTCAGTTTCTTCCTCATTAAAGGGAGGGGTTTAGACACATTAGTTTCTATGAATCTATAAGACTGGCACTTTTTTTGGGGGGATTTTCTTTTTTCTTTTTCTTTTTTTAAAATAATTGTAACTTTTTATTGACAGAACCCATGCCTGGGTAATTTTTTACATTATCCCTTGCACTCACTTCTGTTCCAACTTTTCCCCTCCCTCCCTCCACCTCCTCCCCCAGATGGCAAGCAATCCTATATATGTTAAATATGTAAGACTGGCGCTTTAAAGTATCACTGACAACATTAGAAAGACCAGATTGGTGAAGAACAGAAAGGAAATACATTAGATCTCTTTTCACCAATAGTGTAATGTCATTTCTAAGTTTCTGAGTCTATTAAATTTTGAGTTCTTTGGAGGTAGGGATTATTCTTTACTTCATTTTGTAGGACTTGACAAGGTGCCTAGTACTTTTTGTTGTTGTTATTCAAACATTTTTTACTTGTATCTGACTCTTTGTGACCTCATTTGGAATTTTCTTGGCAAGGGTATAGGAGTGGTTTGCCATTTCCTTCTCCAGCTCATTTTACAGATGAGAAAACTGAGGTAAACAGTGTTAAGTGATTTGTCCCAGGGTCATACAGCTAGTACATGTCTGGGGCCAAATTTGAAGTTGAATGTGTATATATACATACATATATATATATATATATATATATATATATATATATATATATATATATATATTAGTTCCTAGGCACTTTATCTATTGCAGCACCTACCTGTCTTTGCCTGATATCTAATAAGTGCTTAATAAAAGCTTATTGATTTAGTGAAAGGGGATGGGGAGGAAAATTCACAAACCAAGAGGAATAAAAAACAGAGTAGGTTTGATTTATGAAAATATTCCTGCCTCATGAAGAAGCAGTGTGATATGGATGAGAGTGTGTGAGGGAGTGGGGGCAGGGGGAGTGGGAGGAGGGAGACAATGGTTCTAGTTCTGAGTTTGCCATTAACTACCAATGTGACTTTATCTCTATGCCTATCAGTTTGTTCTTGTGCATGTAATCTATGACTAAAAACCACAGTTCTGAATTCACACCAGCTGGTGTGAGAAATTAAACCAGCTGGGTTTAATTTCTGGGGAACTTCTTAATAATTACTCAGTGGCTTAGTATCTAACCCAGAGTTTATACTCTGGGAACATTTGAATTTGACATGAAAACCTAAATAGATTTGTTAAAATGCATATGAGGTATATTTAAATCCTCTAGCAAAGAAATATTTATATATTACCTGTGGTGTCATTTCCTCTCTCTGTCCCTGTAGAAGGTCAGTCATAGCATCTGCAAAACAACTTTAACATCCCTTATAAAGATTCATTAGCATAGGTCCAAATGGGAACCCGGGAAAAGTAGTGTTAGCTTTTTCAACTTATCTGATTCTCTCTGGAGATCATAAATTTATACCTGGAAGGGACCTAAGATTAATCTGGTCCAGTCCTCTAGGTTTGGGGTCAATTCTAAGTCTAGATCCCCAGAAGAAAAGAAACCAAAACACTGCTATGTTCTTCGACTAGGGCTGTATCCCATCTCAATTCATAGTTCTGCAAACTCTGCAGGCAACCTGAAAAGCACCACCAGATCATTGTGGTTCCTATGGCTAACTCAGGGAGTCCTTGCTGCTCACTTAGCAGCTGCTGTCTCTGGCTGCTGCTGCCAGCTCATATTCTTTGTCATTGCCATATCCCAGAATCCCTTCTGGCCTCCTTGTGTCTCTTCCACAAAATCTTCATCCTACTATGTTAAGGAAAAAAAGAAGTGACAGAATCACCTCTTAAAGAAGGACAGATTTCCTTCCCCTTTGTAAAATTAGAGATTTTGAGCTCTGTAAATAAATCTGTACATAAGTAACTTTTCCTTAGGAGAACAGGGGGCTTCCTTAGGCTCTGAGAACCTCCTTTCCTTTTACTTTACCCTGCTTGAAACATTTCTGGGAATTTTTCTAAATGAAATGAGGACTGAAAACTAGAATTATTCTACCCAATTTCCCACTTTGGCTCTAATTTAATCTTACCTTCTATCCAAAAACCATAGAAGACTCGGATATATATATATATATATATATGTATATATATATATATATATATATAGGGATATTTAGCATTTGTATGATGCCTAATATTTTTCCTGGAACTTTCCATAGGATTTTTTCAATTCAATTCAATTCAATCAAAACAAATATCTAATTAGTGTTTCCCAACTGTAAGGCACTGAACTAGATGTACCAAGACACTTTTACAAGGTTGATAAAGCAGATGTTATCAGTCCCATTTTGTGGGAAAGAAACAATGTCAACAAACAGTCCCTTCTCTCATTAGTGATTTCATTGCTGAACCCCTACTGTGAGGAAGGACCCAGGTCAGCTATCCTTTCTTGACTCTGCTTCTTACTTCCTGATTTCAGCACCAGTTCACAGTGGGTAGCTCCCCTCCCCTAAGAAAGCTTTTTTTTTTTTTTTTTTTTTTAATTGTCTTCCTTTAGAATGTAAGCTCCTTGAGAGCAGACACTGTTTTTCTTTTTATTTGCTTTTTTCCCACAGCACTTAGCACAGGGTCTGGCATACACTAAATATTTAATAAATGTTTGTTGATTTGATTTGACTTGACAAAATGATGCTACAGTTGGTGGTGAATCTCGAGCAAAATTGAGGTTTCATGCTGTCTTCCTGGTATTTTTAGCAAAAAATATTTTATCTAATTAGGCTAGTTCATTTGAGTTAGTAGTCTAGGAGGACTCAATTGGTCACAATGCTGAATCAATTAATTATTGTAAATAAAGAATGTAATTAATTATATAATTGAAGTCATGTGGTTCTCATGAGCCTATGAATATCTCATCATCTAGTCCATTATTAAAAAAACTTGGTTAGTTCTGCACTGCCAGGTTCTTTCTGACATAATAGAGTCTACCCTAGAATTTCATGTCTTAAGAGTTGTGGGGGCACTGAGAAGTTGACTTGCTCAGATTCACATAAACTGCCTATGTCAGAAGCAGGACTTAACTCAGAAGTTCCTAATTTCCATCAACATCAATGACTTCAGGCATGTAGTTGTGTCTGAACTGCAGACTGCACAGTTCAAGCCTTTGGGGAAGGAATTACATCTGAAGGACTTTTCATTGTGGTTTAAACTAACTTTTAAAAGACATCTTTGAATAAGATGATGGATAGCAGACATAACAGACATTGGGTAAAAATTAAGTAAGTAGGACAGATTACTACTCCCTTTCATTGTCTGGAAAAATTCTCTCACGCTTCCTCCCAAGACTTAGAAAAGATGAGATTCTTCTTTCCTCTACCCCAAATCCTTCATATAAGCTCAATAAATACTAAAAACAATCAATGTTATACAAATTGCAACTTATATTAATCATGAGATTTAGAACTAGAAGGAACTTTTGATAGTTCAATCCCCTCTCTTTAGGGTAAAGTATCAAATTGGCAGATAGTTGGTGCAGCCCAAGTGGTGAGCCTGGAATCAAGAAGATTCAAATTCAGATTTAGCCTCAGATCCTTACTAGTTGAGTAATCCTGGGCAAACTCCTTAATTACTGCTTGCCTCAGTTTCTTCAGCTGTAAAATGATAATAATAATACCACTTGCCTTCTAGGAGTGTTGGATCAAATGAGAATATTTGTAAAGTGCCTGGTACATTGTAGGTACTTGTTTAAAGTCAATTAGCAAGTTAGTGAGTGGCAAGACTCAAATCCCAGTCCCTCTGCTTCTAAATCTAGAATGCATCCTATTCTATCATGCTACTATAATGAGTTTTGAGGAAAGCAGTCAAAAATGACAAGAACACAGCTGGGAACATTGTTCCCAGCTGATAGGATAATTCAGCACATAGCTGCCCAATTCTCATTTGAAGAAACAGACTCTTGTGAAAAGTGCTAGGACAGCACTCAGGGAGACCCAAGGGAAGAAAGCAGAGATAATACCATGTAGTAGAGTGATGGACCTGAAATGACCTCATTTTAGCTTTAAACAAGCAGGAAGCCGCTGCTGATCCACTTTAAATCTAGTGCCTTCTTTCTGTGGACTATCTCCAATTTACCCTGTACATAGATTGTTTGTACACAAGTGTTGGTGTCTCCCTTATTAGATTGGGAGCTCCTTGAGGAACTTTTGTATACTTTGTATCCCCAGTGTTTAGCACAATGCGTGGTTCAATAAACGTTTAATTAGTTCAATAAATACTGACTGACTGACTCTGATTATGAAAACTTCCAGTCACAGCTTCCCCAAGCCTATGCTGAGTCAGCTGGGTGGTTGGATGGGTAGACCAGTCAGAATGACGAAGTTCAAATATAACCCCAGACATTTATTGTTTGTATGTTCCTAGGCAGGTCATTTAACCTCCATTTAGCTTAATCTCCTGGAGAAGGAAATGGCAAACCCCTCTAGCTCTTTGCCAAGAAAACCTCCTGCACAGTATGATTCATGGGGGTCACCAAAAGTCAGACATCTTTGAATAACAAGAAGCTTAATTTGTAAAATGAAAGTAATATCTGTAGGACAGGGGTTTCCAACTTGGAGTCCACAGACTTGTGGATAGATGGTAATATGATATGTTAGTATATTAATATAAAGTTGCAAGATTTACATATGCGTGCTTTTATATTATTTATATTGTTATATATCATATTATTATACATTTCTACATAAATGCTACAACCTTATTTCAATATCTGGTTCGCCTTCAATATTGGTTTCGCTTATAATCCTGTATGTATTTTACTTTAGGCATTTAAAAACATTATTCTGAGGAGTCTATAGGCTTCAGCAACCGTCAAATGAGGTGGGAGGGTGTCCATGAATAAAAAAAAAAAAAAAATAGGGAGAGGACTCTCGGTGTATCGCAGTCTTCTCCAAGACTAAGATGTGCAGCGGTGGAGGGAATAGCCTCTTCCGGAGTTCTCTCTGCCCACGAAATCACAGGTTCGGCAAAAAACCCAATCATCTTAGGTATCTCCTTCAAATACAAATGAAAGCAGGCATGGAAACCAGTTTGCAAATCTATGCAAAAAGCCATCTACAAAGCGCCACGGAAATGTCAGCTCTTCCTGAGACATTCAAGAAACCCCCCCAACGCAAAACTGAACTAGACTCAAACGGCTCAGATATAAGTGGGTCTGGAAGTTGTCAGAGACGGAGGCTGTTTGCACAAAATGTGTGCGCGCGCGCGCGCCCGGAGCTGCGGGCTGAGAGCGCAGTTGGGCTGCAGCTGGTGTTGATTGTGTGGAAGCCCTGAGTCACTCCCCGATTAGCCGCCCTGACATCATGTTTCATTGTCCTTTCTTCCTTTCCAGGTTTTCTTTTTTGTTCCCGGCCTATCCCAGCCCGCCTGGGAATCCAGGGTGTAAAAATCGAGAGGCAATCCTGTTCTACTGGGCTGGCCCCGGGGCTTCCTGAACAAAAGCATCCAGATGGAGCACAAAAGAGGGCCGGGGCGAGCCGTGGGTGCTGGGCAACCCACTTTCAGGGCTGAGGCCGAGGGGGCCGGCTCTGCAGCAGAGAGAGAGAGGGGGCGGGGCGGAGCTGGGCTACTGCGGTACAGCGAGGAGGGGGCAGGGAACCAGAGGCAACGGGAGGGGGGGAGGGAGAGAGGGGAACCAGGGTGGGGCCCCGGGACACATTTTCCTGGGCTGGGCTAGCGGGAGCTCTGCTGCTCTGCTGCGCTAACCAGCATCAGCTGAGAGCCTGGGAAGTAAAAAGGTCTTTATGCATTTAGAGCTGAATGCCTTTAATGTTCAATTTTGCGCTCTATTGTATATTTATTTGCTATTATACCAATATTAAATAATTATACTAATTAGTACTATTGTATTAGTATTTATATATGTAATAATATTAAGTACTATTGTGTAATTAGTTATATATGCAGAATGCCTCCAAAGTCTTAGTGCAGTTTTAAGCTTTAGTATAACACAATATTCTTACATTATAGTATGTGATATTGATTACATCATATTTTATGTAACGTTATATGTAATGTAAGGTGATCTATGTAATGTGATCTATCTATCTGTAAAATGGGGATACTACTGCTAATAATAACCCCTACCTCATGAGACCATACTTATAAAGTGCTTGGTACAGTGCCTAGCACATAGTATCAGTTATGAAAAAATTTTCTCATCTGTAAAATGGGAGGTGAGGGGAGAGGGGGGGATTTTTGTAGATGATCCTTTTCCATATCTAAATTGATGATCCACAATCCTAAGCAAAGGTGTCAGCCCTGTAGAATGACTCTTTGTATACATATATTCTGTATCTGTATGCAGGCTTGACAGAGAACTAGTTTCTGATGAAGGAAGAATGGGGTTCAAGTCTCTGCACCTACAAATAGTATATATGTGACTCTGGGCAAGTCCTTTCATCTTAGGAAACTCTCTTTGACTATAAAACTCAGATCTAAATAGAGAGTTCCTTCTCTGGAGTTCTTGACACAAAATAAATTAAATTAAATTATTGGGCTAGTTTAAAAATACAAATTTCTGAAAAGAAATGGACACGAACATAAAAAATGTACATATCTAGTAGAATATAAGCTCACGGAAGGCCCAGATTGTTTGTGTTGTTTTGTTGTATTCCTAAAGCCTAGGAACTTATTGGCACAAAATAGGAGTTTAATGAATGTTTGCTCAATATATACACATGGAAGCAGAGTGACATGGTAGAGAACAGCCTCATACCCAGCAACATCTGAGTTCAAGTTCTGACATATCCTGTCTTTGGGTACATAATCCAATCCCTTAGTGCTCCAGAAATCCAGATTACAGAAAGGGGCTGGCCTTCCTTGGAGAAAGTTTCCTCACTTGGGAATCTCTTATACCAATTAGCTCACAACTGAGGCTAATATTCTTGTATGTGTGTGTGTGTGTGTGTGCACATTTATGCACATCCTCACTTATATACAAATCTACAAATTTATAGCTATTTCTAGATTCTTTGTCCATAACAAACCATACATATCATACTTAATATACTTAAAGATATTCGTATTCTCATCAAAATGAGTCCTCTCTTCAGTGGTATTTTTCTCCCGTGTGATTCTTGCTTGAATTTTCCCAAAAACACCCTAGGGACCTCCCTACCAAGTCAGGGATTCTTAACTTTTTTTGTTGTTATGAGCCCGTTAGCAGTCTGGTGAAACCTTCTTACAATAATATATTTTAAACAATTAAAGGGAATATCTTTCAGTTGGAGGTGTTGGGGGGGCAGGGGTTGGTGTTCGAGGCAATCAGAGTTGCCCTACTGCAGGTCAAGTGGCTCAGGCTGGGATTTGAAATTCAGGTCCTCCTGACTCCGGGGCTGCTACTCTATCAATTACAACATCTACTTAATCCTTCATTGGAGGTTTTTGAAAATTAAGTTGTAATTTTCTCCCATGCAAGTTCATTCAGTTGTTCAGTCATTTTATAGTCATGTCTGATTCTTTCTGGCCCCATTTGGGGTTTTCGCGACAAAGATACTAGTTTCCCATTTCCTTCTCTCTAGATCATTTTCAGTTGGGGAAACTAAACAAACAGAGTTAAGTGACACACTGCTAGTAAGTGAGTCTTCCTGATTCCAGGTCTGGAACCACTGACCTATTCATAGACCCCTTTTATCTGTGCATGTATCTATCCCACATTCAGAACTGCTGCTCAGATTGTTTTAACTTTCTGTGACTACTAGTATAGCACCTTGGGTATCCTGTTGTTTTTCACTTACCCAGTTGGCTCTTTTTTAAAAAAATCATATAAATCCTACATATAAATCTTATCATTTAAATAATTTTAAGATTTGCAAAGTGGGGGCAACCAGATATCATAGTGGATAGAGCACCAGCCTTGGAGTCAGGAGGGCCTGAGTTCAAATTTGACCTGAGACATTTAACACTTCCTAGCTCTGTAATTCTGGGCAAGTCACTTAACCCCAATTGCCTTGCAAAAAAACCTGAAAACAAACAAACAAAAATGATTTGCAAAGTGTTTTACATATACTGTCTCATTTGAACCTCATGGCAACTTTGAGAAGTGGGTCATATTATTATCCCCATTATGTTGAGGTCACCTAGCTAGTGCCTGATGTGAGATTTGAACTCAGGACATCCTGATTCTAGGTTCAGTATTTTATTCACTGTTGCCCCAGCTTCTTAAACTGGAGTTTATGGCCCCACTGAATGTGGGGGTCACAGAATTATGACTTATTATCAGTAAACGTTTGACTCGTATATCTATTTTATATACCTATATACCCAGAGTCATATAATAATTTCTTGGGTAAAAAGGGGTCATGAGTGGAAAAAATTTAACAAGTCCTGCATTATGCCACCTGACTGCTTATATTTGGTATGCAAATTGACATTCTGATATTCAACAATCCTGATATAATCTTTAATTGGACTTAACAATTGGTTCTAAGCCAAGATACTATAATAGGAAAGCTGGTGTGAGAAGGCCTAGAAAGCACTTTCTGCCATATTTAAGCATGCACTTCCCTTCATAGACATTGTCATATACTGCCCACACATTTTTTGTTTGTTTTGTTTTGTTAAGAGAGGATTCTAAAGCAGTTATAGTTATACTAAGTAGTACATAGTCACAGGATTAAAAAAAAACTAAAACCCTAAAATATCAGAGTTGGAAGGTATAATGGAGGGGGTCTAGTTCAACTTCCAAAATGAAATAGTAATCTTCTTTTCCATACAATCAACAATGATTATCCAGTATGGAATTCTTGAATGTTTCCATCAATGAGGAATTCATTCACTCATTGTTACTAAATTCTTCCTTCTATGGAGCCAATATCTGCTCTGCAATTTCTTAGATCTGTTCTCTGAGACCAAGTAGAATAAATCTTAAAATATCTGAAGACAATGGTCATTCTTCTTCCCCCCCCCCCCCCCCCCCCAATCAAATTTTCTCTTGTTATTCTGGCCTTTAAAAAAATCATGATGTAAACAAAGTTGAATTTTACGAATAAATTGAAAATGTAACTCAAGGCTTAAATCTGCCAAATCTTAAATGTTTGAACTTGGGTAAATTGTTTCATGCCTTGAACCTCAGTTTCTTTAGCCACAAAATTAGGGCAGTGATTCTGGCACTACCTACCTTACAAGGAAGTTGCGAGGAGCTCTGTAAACTTCAGAGTTATAGGAATGTGAGCTGTTATTATTACTTGCCAAGTACCTCATAGGGATGTTATGAGATAAAAATTCTAGAGTGCTTTAAGATTCCTAGACATAGGTGCTTTAAATTGGTACCATATGGTGGTAGAGCGGTATTAGTAAAATCTGAGAAATACTTGGGTTTTTCTTGAAAGTTTTTCTTTGACCGTGATTTAGTTCTGTTTCCTTCTTTTTGTCATTTGAAGAGGTATGTGTGTGTGTTGACCATACAGGCTAAGTATGTCCACATAGGTCTAGATCTGGTTCACAGGAAAAGGCAAGAAGTGACCTTACTAGAGTCTCCACCCATTTTTGTTCAGGCTTGGAGAGTAAGCAGGAGTTTGGAGCCAGAGGCAAGTTATTTTGCTTTCTTTAGAAAAAGGGAACTGGGTTAGTAGTATAGATATCCAAACCCACCCCCACCTCTTACAAATATTGTTGGAGAGGTGGACAGAGAAGGAGGAAGAGGATACGGAAATGCAGGCAGTCTAACATGAAGAGAGCCAGGAAGAAGTATGATGAGTTTAATCATGGGAAAGAATGGGGAAGATAAACTGAAATCTCACCAGCCAGAATCCAGGCTACAGCGATCAAAGTCAAGTTTCTAAGAGAATACAGAATGCAAGAATATGGCATAGGGAAGACAATAAAATGTTTTGTTGGCTTTTAAAAAAATGTTTGTGGAAATTGAGTAGACATCCATCAATTGGGAGTGGCTGAAAAAATTATGGTGTGTGAATGTAATGTAATATTATTGTTCTATAAGAAATGATGAGCGGGATGATTTCAGAAAAGTCTAGAGAGATTTACATGAACTGATGCTGAGTAAAATGAGTGGAACCAAGAGAACATTGTGTGTGTAACAACAAGTTTATGTTATGATCAACTGTGAGGGATTTGGCTTTTCTCAATAATGCGGTGATTCAAGGCAATTCCAATAGATTGTAATAGAAAGAGTCATTGTCATCCAGAGAGTTGTGGAAACAGAACATGGATCAAAACACAGTATTTTCACTTTTTGTTTGTTTCATTTTAGTTTTTATTTTTCTTGCACAAAATGAGAAATATGGAAATATGTTGAAAAGAATTGTACATATTTAATCTATATCAGATTGCTTGCTATCTTGGGTGGGGGAGGTAAGAGAGGAAGGGAGAAAAATTTGGATCACAGAGTTTTTCAAGGATGGATGTTGAAAACTATCCTTGCATGAATTTGGAAAAATAAAATATTGAAAAATTTTTTAAAAAATTAATTAAGTTGGAGAAGGAAAAAAAAAGTTTCCATCACAGTAATTTCTGGGAATATTCCTCCTCATCCCTCTCCAAATTGAACCTTCTCCACTATAAGGAAAAAAAAAAACAGCCATTATAATAATGAAGCATGACCATATATACAGTGTCTACCCTGATGATCTACCTCTCTGAGAGGATGGGGGTATGTTTCATCATTTTATTTCTGAGTCTATTATTGGCTTTTTAGCTGCTTACAATTTAGTTTCTCTTTTGTGATATAAGGAAGAACTACATGGAAAGGCTACAAAGTGTACCTTGAGGCAAAAAATCTCTGTGCTGATGGACCAAAGTGACTATGGATTCCAGTAATAAGTACTGTCTGTGAGCAATTAGTAAAGTATAATGAAAACAATAAATTTGGAGTCAAGACAAATGGATTTGAATGTCAAATCTGTTCCTGATTTTTTGTTCTGCCAACTTCTACAAGTAATTTCATCTTTCGGAGCCTCAGTTTCTTCATCTGCAAAATGTTGAGAAAAAGGGTTTGGCATAGCTTTATTTAGTACTAAATCCTATGATCTTAGTCTCCTGCTTAGAACATGGTTTGGCTACCAACCATTCCATCATTCTGACCCACCATCCCCAAAATGTATATTCTTGTTCTGGGTGAGATCACATGGACAGTTCGGTGCAAGTCCACCCTTACTGGACTAATTAGACAAAGCACATGTTCTTGGGAGAGCACCTATGGAACCCCCAGGCAAGACCAAAGCATCACAGACTGAGTCAAAAGGGAGTCCTGGAGATCATTTAGTATAAGCAATTTGAAGATTTTATAAATGAAGAAATTAAAAAAATAAAATTCCAGCAATTGTCCTAGGAGCAGAAGTAATACATGCTGGAGACAAAATTTGAATGGCTATTCCTCTGACTCTGAAACCGACTCTTGGTTCTATCACACTGCCTATGATGATTTTCATGTAGTTCTTTAACACCCTGAGGAAGAGGAAGCTTGCATATCACCTGAGAACAGAAGTCAGCTGGGGTGACCCATTTCTCATTCTCACTGCAAACACACTTATTCTCCTAAAATAGGAGCTGGGGAAGAGAGGAAATGCACAGATGCCCAGACCATTTGTTTAAGGAAATGACACATTATCCTTTTCCCAACATCTGGTTATCCCTGAAAGACAGTCAAATCCTGATAGCATTGTTGACTCACTGAAATGCGGTATCTTCACCTCAAGGGAGGTGGGGGAGAAGTAGAAAGAACAGATTTTTATTTTCAGTGTCAGCTGGAGGGGATGGCTGCCTACCACAGAGGGGTCACCTGGATGCTTATTTTAGTCTCTACTGCCAGGACCAGAAGCTTCCTTCCTTAACCCAGCGTTTAACAGGCAACTTTATTTCCTTTTTCTCAAATCTTTAGAAAACTGGAGAGATCAAAATATCACCAGGGGCTCTAATCTCTGGACCCCAGAGCAGATGGATTGATAAGGGGACAAAGGGAGGGGGTAAGGAGAAGATTTGGAATGAGAGCTGGGAGGGGAGAAGACTGTAGTGAGGGAACAAGGGCCAGGACCAAGTCCTTTAAAATTGATGTGTAATGGTGACTCACAGGGGAATCAGCAGCATCTGAATGCCTGGGAAATGCACTCAAACTCAGCCTTAAAGCTTCTCTGGGAGCACAAAACAATATGGAGAAGGTGTAAGAAAGGTCTAAAGAGTATAATCAACCCACAAGAAGACACTAGGTTAAGAATCTCTGCTCTAGATCTTAAATTTCTTGGATATCCTAAAAAGAGGTATGGGGAAAGGAAGGGACCACTCTCATTAAATTAACCAGAAGACCCCCCTCTGGCCAGAGGAGGAGGGCACCTCTCTGCCTTCCCAAATCTGTGAGATTTCTTATGCCAGACTCTGTTTTGTTCCACAGAGGGCATTCTGCAGAAAATATCCTGGGAATTCGGCCTGTGAACAAAAAAGGGCATTTCCTTGCATGGTCTTCCTGTTTGGGTTTACGTAGGAACCCAAAGGATAGGCAGCCTCATAAATCCTTTAGACATCACTGATGTGGGTGTTCCAAGTCCTTTGGCTAGATGCCATGGGAAAATTTCACAGAAATAGAAGTGGGGAGGAAAGCACATTCACCCTCAGGATCTCTGGGTTGGTTCCAGAACTTCATGTCTCTTCATCTGTAGAATAAAAGAATCAGACAAGATAATCTCTAAGACGTTTTTAAGTTCTGATATTTCTCTTATTTCTGTAATTTTTGAGTGTGTGTTTGTGTTTGTGTGAGTGTGGGAGGGCGCATGTATATGTGTGTGGTTGGTGAGGCTGGGGATGGGCAGTGGTAAATGTTTATCCATGTCTCATATTATTCAGTTCAGTGGCTGATATCATTTCAACTCTGTAGACCTATGGAACCATAATTTGAATCTTGAGTAAAATATTAGAAAATTGCCCTGCATCTATCATGTTTCTGCTTTGAAGGAAGGTACTTTTTCAAACTTGGTAATTCCCAAACTACCCTGAACATTTTGCTAGATCCAGAAATGACAGAAATCCCAAACCACTGAATTTTCATAATTATTTGCCTGGTAGTTTGGGCAGGCTTCTTAATGTTTGATTTCAGAGTGGAAAAAACTTATGAAGAATCATATTCCACAAAGTTATATATATATTATGTATTGTATAATTTATTATATTTTATATATTATGTATACTACATAGTAAAGAACTAAGGAAGATATTTGCTTGGAAGGACGATCCATTTTCAATTCCTTTTACTCTATTCTAAACTCCATCTCTGTATGTGTCTAAGGCAGGTTTCCCAATGACAGATGGGCCCTTCAAACATTTTGTCCTAATCAAAAGAAGTGCCCTCCCCTAGAGCAGTCAGTTGTCATGGCTTTGCCACTATTGTGCCCTGTTTATGAGGCAAGATGAGACTGTTGAGGTACTCACTCCAAAGCCCCGCCTGGTGTTAGTTTAACCCTAGCTAGAGCTCCCAGGGTAATTGCATTTAACTTGGGTTTTTCATCCACTTCATTCTTGCAAGCCCCCCACAGACAAGTCAGGGGGCAGGAGGCTGCCCAGGGACACCATTTCCTCCGTGTACATTCAGACTGGACTTACCCCATTGTGGTTTTAACTTTATGGACAGAAGTCACAGAATTACAATTCACATCAAAGGTTAACCATTGGGAGAGGGTCCCCACCCTTCTGTGGGCTGTAGCCACAAAAACTAACTGTTAGAACCAGCAGATACTCATTTACAGATTAGCTCTGAGTAGGCAGAACAGACCTAAAAAACTAACCACTCACAGTGTTCTGAGACCACTCGAGCTTCTCTCTGCTATGTACATGCTCCTTGGAATCCGTCCCAGGCCTACTGATATCCTGTGCTTCCTGGAATCTGACTTGGCTGATTGGCTCCAAGCCTGTTCCTTGCTTGCGCTTCTTAACCTCATTCCCTTCCAATGGTGAGATATCAAGGCTTGGATTTAGTGAATGCTCCTGGTCTGCTTCTCCCTTAGGATATCTCAGCCATGTCTTTGTCCTGTCATTATCCAGGAGTTCTTAAGCTGGTGTCCATGGACCTCCAAGAGGTGGGTAGATTTTAGAGAGTCTGTGAATGTGGATAGGGGGGAAAAACTTTATTTTCATCAAGTTCTAACTGAAATTTAGTATTTACTTCAATTATGAATGTAGGTTATTAATATGATTATGAAAAGGATTCCATAGATTTTAAAGGGATTTTGTTAAAGGTTAAAAACCTTTGCATTATATTGATTCCTTTTCAAACACTGATAGGTTGACACCTGATATTGATCCACAATCAGAAGAATGATCCAATTGAATGCTAGCATTTTGAACCCTCCCTATCTATCTTCCTCTCCTCCCATCCAGCCAGTAAGTTCCTCCTCCTCATCTTCCTGCTTGAAATATTTTGTTGTACATCCCATAAGCATCTTAAACTCAGTTTGACCAAAACAGAACTTATCTTTCCTCCTAAAGTCAACCTGCTTTTTAACTTCCCTATTTTTGTCAAAAAATACCATCAACCTCTCACAAGCCTATAAGGTCACAACCTACAAATTTTCCTTGATTCTTCATTCTTCCTCACCCCCCATAGCTACAAGCCTATAAGGTCACAACCTACAAATTTTCCTTGATTCTTCATTCTTCCTCATCCTCCATAGCTAATCAGTTTCAAAAGCTTGACATTTCTTCTTATGGACCACCTTTCCCATCCATCTTTATACATGTGATACAGGCCCTCATCATCTCTAGCTTTAACTATTGAGACAGTGTCTCCTGGTCAGTCTCTCAACACACAAAAATATTTCTAAATTTGATATTCCCCAACCACAGGTCTGACCATGTCATTTCTCAGCTCAGGAACTTTAGTGACTTCTTGCTGCCTCTAATGAGTGTCAGAAAAATGAATTGGCTTCTGAAGGTCACCCAGAAACTGTGTGACTGAAGTAATATTTGGTTCCAGAGCCAATGTGCTTCCTATTGTACAACATGGGAAGGTGGGGGAGGGAGGTGAGGGGAAGAGGGAATGGAGGCAGGTGTAGTGTTAGTGGTCTCTCTTGTGTGCTCCCCATCCTTCCTCAGCAGGAGAATCTAAAATCACTGAGTGTCAGGACTATTTTGTTTTCATCATTGTTGCAACTAAATAAAGAATATAATGATGGTAAGGCAGAAAAAGGCAGGTAGAAACCAGATTGTGGAAACACTGAAGGTTTTTGAATGCTGGAATTCATACTTAGAAACACCCTCTGCTCCTGGGGCCCCTCTCTCTGATTGGAATGGGGAAGGTTCTTCCCAGTACTTCCATTTAAGGTGGGCACAGAATAACCATCTTTTTATTTCCCTATAAGCTGAATTCTGGATATCTCCATCATAGCTTGGAAGTCAGTTCCTCCCTTTCCCAGGTTTCTTTTACATGTGGTTTCCCTTGTTAGAATTTTTTCTTTCTTTCTTTCTTTCATTCTCTCTCTCTCTCTCTCTCTCTCTCTCTCTTCCTTTCTCTGTGTTCATCTTTCTTTTTTTCTTTCTTTCTTTCTTCCTTCCTTCCTTCCTTCCTTCCTTCCTTCCTTCCTTCCTTCCTTCCATTTGTTTTCCCAAAGCTTAGCAGAGAACTAAGCAAATAGTAAGCACTCAATAAATATTTGTCTATTGAAAGACTGAACAGATGAATATGATAACAATAATTCATTAGGGAGGTTGTCCAGTAAAGGAAATTTTAGTATAATTTGGGTTTTCATTTGTACTGCATCTCTCAAAAAAGTGAGCTAGGTAGATTACTAAATGATGAAAAATCCCAGGTGACACTAAGATTGTGCGTTTCTAGGAAGGACAAAGATAGGGAATTATACCAGATCGGATGGTAGGTCAGAGGGACATTTGGGCACAAAAGAGGAAGGCCTAGACAATTTGGTAGATATTATACATATCATGCCGATTAAAAATCTCTCTCCAGAGAAAGATCAGCTAAAGGAAGCAAGAAACTAAAACTGAGTCAATGTCTTTCTGAGGATGGGACCCTACCCAAGGCTAAACTGTAGTTAAGCTTCATTAGAGACTGGAGTTAAGCAGGGGACAGTCATGGGCTGCACCAGTGTTAGTAAAATGTAAAGAACTAAAGAAGGGTCCCAGCATGTTAGATTCATTAAGGGAGGAGCTATGGGAGAACCTAGATAAGCCTTAACTAGGAAGGGAAGGTATGTGATGTGGACTTATCAGGCTTGGCTTTTTCCATGCTTTGCTGAAGAGGGAAGAAAGGGACATTTTCATAATGACAGCCCAGTGTAACTGGTGGATTTACCAAGTAGAGCCAACATGAATGAGACTCTGTCCTGACTCATATGTAATGCTCATTTCAATGAAGGAATTACTTTCTTGAAGACTAAAGCCTTTGCTAATACAAAAGCCTCCTTTTGTCTATGTTATCCTTTTAATCTTTTTTTTTTAAGCTTTTTATTTTCAAAACATATGTATGGATAATTTTTCAGTATTAGCCCTTGCAAAACCTTGTTTCCATTTTCCCTCCCCTTCCCCCGCCCCATCCCTTAGATGGCAAGTGATCTAATATATATTAAACTTGATAGAAATATATGTTAAATGCAATATATTCATACATATTTATACAATTATCTTGCAGGCAGCACTAATCCTAACTTCAACTCAGTAGCATGGTTGGAGCCATACTGTGAGGGGCTTTAAATGATAAAAAAGAGTCTGTATTTTATCCTGCAAGAAACAAAGAAACAATGAGGCTTCTCAAGCAGAGAAGTGACAATCAGTCCAGGGTTTTAGGAGTATCTGTTTGTTTTGTGGATCAATTGGAGGTAAAAGGCCAAAGGCAGAAGATAGGAAGCTATTGCAACAGAACTAGGCCAGAAATGAAAACCTGAGCTAGGGTGATGGCTATTTGAACGAAGAAGGGAAGGATGCAAGGTAGAATTGACTAGAGTTGGCAAGACTTTGATAGTATCTCATCATGAGAAAATCCAGCTATGATGCTCCTTTTCTGGCTCACCCTTAGATCTGCTGTACCTCCATACTTGCTGCCTGATCTTCATCCAAGTACTCTCTTCATCTTTTTCAACTATTCACCCTCCTTCCTTTCTAATTCCCCTTTATCTTCTTCTGATAGGATTTAAGTTCTTTGAGAAAAAGGATCATCTTTTCTTCTTGTTTTTGGTATCCCTAGTCTTTACATTTAATAAATGCTTTATCTATCATCTATCCATCTATCTACCATCTAGTGTGATGGGGATTTGGGGCATTCCATGACTGGCTAAGACTGAGTCACTGGAGACTTACTTTTAGGAAAAAGAACTGGTATATACATGGATATTCCATATTAACCTTTCACATGGTTGGTTGAGAGCAGCCTATTTCCATTGCTTACATAGCCAGAACTGTCTCAACTTTAAAATTGTCCTATTTTCCTGAATTCACATCTGACTCACTTGCAGAGAGTAGAATAATTTATTTTCAAATGCAAATTGAGGAGGAAAAAAAAGGCAGATTATGCTCAGGCAGTTTGGAAGATGCAGACAGTTCTAACTATGCAGTCCATGGAAAAAGGCTGCTTCCAACCACATGGTAGGCCAATTTAGAATGTCCACACGTGTGCCCGTTCTCCTGGGCACAAGGAGCAGGTCCCAGTCTCTTTTGCCTAGGTGACTATCTTAGAGAATCTGGGCTTGCAACAAACCCCAATTATACTAGGATAAATTACAAATTCCTTGGTTTGGCATTTAAAGCCCATTACAATCTGGTTCCAACCTATGGTTCCAGATTGATTTCACATTACTTTCCCTCATGCACCCATGATCCAGCCAAATTTTTGATGTTTTTCCACATGAACTTCTATCCACCCCCCACATCCCACACCCCTAAGCCTTTGTACAGACTGTTCTCCATGACTTTGGAATGCTTTCCCTCCTCACTTCGACCTATTGGAATAGTCTTCTGGTCTAATTCAGGCTGGTTCAATGGCTCAGGTTTGGGCTCGGAATGAAATGACACATTCTCAGTCTATCCAGTAGTTGACAAAAGTAGATTTCCTTAAAAAAAATAACATGGAAGGAGGACATTTCATGTTTGATTTAATTGAGCTAAGCATCTTTGCCTCGTCATTTCCTGTGGTGATATGCCAGTTATAAGAGTGTATGTCAAGCTTGAGGAAGCCCCACTTCTTACACAAAAATGTACAGGGAAGCTACATCATTACTTTAGTCCCCTGGATCAATGAAGCCTCAAGGATGGCTTTAGGACCTTGCAAGAAAAAAACCTAGTTTAGCTGACATGGAGAAAATGATGCTTCTCTGACAGATCTCAAGCACTGTGCCTGGCATATAATAGGGGCTTAATAAATGTTTGGTCAAATTCAACTGAGTTTGCAAGCTGGGCTAGGACAAATTCAGCTGGAGAATATTAGCCTCTGTAAACAACTGTTAGCTTTCAAGAGACCAGCTGGTTATAGAGTACCAAGTGGCTTGGATTTCCCAGCCAATGAACTAAGTTCATTGAACTTTCCCAGGAAATTTTCATGATGTGCTAACAAGCTGGTGGGCTTTCTAGCTCAAGCACAACCACATTAGACACTCTAGTCCTAAGACCTTCTGATCACATAAAGATCATATTTCTAAATTTCTACCCATCCAGCTCTGTCACCCAGAAGGTGATATAATTTTTGTTAGAGGAGAGTCTCCTTTGTTAGAGGATCTGAGATTTTAAAATATCCCCTGAGATCTAAAATTGGTAATAATTTAAGTTATAGTAGATATGCATATAGCACTTTCAGGTTTATAAAGCGTGTTGTTTTATACATCATCTCATTTGATAGCACATTCTGGACAATGTTTGTGTTTAGCACCCAATAACCATAGCATAGCCAGAGTAACTCATTTTTCTTTTTTACAAAAAGTACCAGAGAGGAAGCGGTCAAAGGTTGAAAGATCTTCCAGTAGAATCTGGTAAATTCTAGATCATAATAGATAGCCAAGACATCTGTGTGGAAAGGTGGAGAAGTTTATAGAAAGTACTATAGGAGAAAGACATTGAGATGGAGATGGCAAGAAATGAGTTCATTAGCTACGTGGAAAACAAACAAACAAACAAGCAAACAAATAAATAAGCACCAACAGCAGGGAATGGGATAAAATAGACAGCCAGGTGGCTCAGTAGACAGAGATGTCAATTTGGCTTCAGACAAGTCTTAGCTGAAGTCACATAACTGGGCAAGTCACTTAAATTCCATTTGCCTCAGTTTGCTCAACCATGAAATGGTTGATAATAAAAATAATAATAGTATCTACCTCCCAGGATTGTTGTGAGGGTCAAATGAAATAATATTTGATTACTATAATGAAATTATATTTGTAAGCACTTAGCACTTGGTACTTAGTAGGCACTTAAATGCTTGTTCCCTTCCTCTTCCTTATTTAGGGAGTTAGAGAATAAAGCTGAATTCTCAAAGTATACATTGTATGTAAGGAGTTTCTAACTTTTCAAGTCTGTTCTTCCTGGAAAGAGTTGATTATTGAGTATCAGGATCCTGCTTATCTGAAGAAACTAAGAATCTGGCCTTGTTTGCTGGGGTTAAAAGGGGAAGTTACTGACCACAGACTAGACTAGTTTGCCTCCTGTCTGAGAATGTAGGTCCACCTCCCTCCTTGTTATCAGTAGAAGAAAAGCCATAGTCTCACATCAGGGCAAGTGGAGTCTTATTGTAGCACTAGGTGTTCTATTCTGGTCTGACTCGCGCTGGTCCAGTGGCTCGCTCAGGTTTGAGCTTAGAATGAAATGACATATTCCTCAACTGTCTAGCAGTCAACAAAAGCAGATTTACTTAACAATTTAGCACAGAAGGGAGATGTTCAAATTAGGAGGAAGATGAAACAGAAATTGAAGGGGAATAGATTATGGAGCAGCAACCTAGGATTAAGTAAAAGGAAGGTAGGTAGACACCTAGAATTCAATACCAGTAATAGGATAAGGGATAGTTCATAAGAGGATAGATTTAGGGCTGCAAGGGGCCCCAAAATTTATCTAGTCCATACTTTTTGTGTGAAGATACTCAGGCCCAGAGGGATTGATACTTTTCAACATTACTTTTTTTTTCATTTTTGTTTTTGTTTTACTAACGCTCAGAGATTTGATGCTAGAAAAATTCTGTTCTCTCTATATGAGTCGGGTTGCTAAGTGGTATGGTAGATAGAGTCCTGGCCTAGAGGCAGGAAAACTCTTTGTGAATTCAAATATGGCCTCAGACCTTTCTAGGTATGTGACTCTGGGCAAGTGGCTTAATCCTGTTTGCCTCAGTTTTCTCACCTGTAAAATGAGCTGGAAAAGGAAATGGCAAACCACTAGAGTCAAATACAATTGCACAATGATAATATTGCATGTGGGTATTTATGAATGCAACATGGATAAACTAGCCAATTTTGCCTTCTCAGATTTTTTTTTTGCCTGTTTCTAACCCAATCGTGTGGAAACTTTGGGGATCGGGTTTTTGATCATGAGTGACTTGGGCTAGTCCTATGGGATGATAGAAAGTCTTCTAATTGGGTATAGAAAAGGAAACTCTATTTACTCAAGAGTGGCTGAGGCAGAACTAAGTATATATACAAAAGGAGCAACCCAACAGTCTCTCATTCTTTTCCTTCCTGGTAGTAAGTGAGGAAGTAGATAGCTTTTAGCTGGTAGGTAGAGTAGGGACGATTGACAGCATCCTCTCAGCTGGTCACCACGTGTGACTTTCCTGATCTCAGACAAATGAATAATCTGAGATGGGAGTGTCCAGGTGATCTGGTACACAGGTCTCTCCAACAATAGGAGGTAATAGCAATGACTATCAGCAGTAATGGCCAACAGCCCAATAAGCAATTGTCGACAAATGAGGAAAGACAGTATCCCAAGAATAGCAGCAGCTTCAGGGATTCTGACGATGGAGAGAAGTGCTGGTTATCAATTCCAGAGTGATACTCATCTTCTGAGTGCAGCAGAGAGCCTACACCTAAAGGAAACACCATTAGGATTCCCCAAAAGGAATTGTAGGGTCAGAATCAGAAAGTAATTTTAGATATGTGCCTTTTTATCTTTCACTTTAAATTTAAGCCATATTCTTCCCAGGAACTGGTATAAGGGAAATATATAGTCTCAGTTTGGGGAGATGTTTTATGACCACTTTTCTTGGTAAATAAACCTTCAATAAATCCCTTAGCAAGTCTGATTAGCATGATTATTAATGGGATGCATACTATGACCAACAGTATTAGAAATCTCAGTTCTGAAAGGTCACCCCTAGAATTCTGAGAAGAGTAGTAACTACTGCCCCATCTGGGGATGTTAACCTGTGAGTTTGAGTGCCCAGGTGGGAAGTGAAAGAGTGCCAGGGAGTGTCATATTTGTGATATATCACAAGGTATGTGAAGAATCAAAGCTTTCACTGGATAATTATACATGGGGCCCAATCTTTGAATCTTAAACAGGACACAAATATTTTGCCCTGCCTCTCGTAGTAGATAATATGGAAAGGTAGAAATTGGAAAGAGGTGGAAAATAAGATTCCAGGCTTCCATTTTTCAAGGATGCCCTTAAACTAACTTTTGGGGAAAAATGGCAGTTTGAGGTCAAGCACAACAAACAAAAGATGTGACCCAGATGTAGACAGGGATAAAACTGCTGTTGATGTTATAGCTGTCAGATCCTTTGGTTTGAGGACATCCAGATTGGAAGATTTTCAATCTGGAGTGTCTAAATATAAACTAAATATCCTTAGAGACTGGGGTCTGGGAATAGAACAGGAATGATGAACAGAGATATTGGCACATTCCTTTTTTCGGGACAGTGTTTGAAATGAGGTGAATTAAGAATAAATAAGGTCCACTCTATGATTCTCATAAGGAAGCTATTAAACCAGTGCAAAATAATAACACAATTCTCTCTGGAAAGTTGATGTCCTTCCATCCCAGAATATTACATAAATTCTATCCATCTAAACTTTTCTTTGATAAAAAAGTTGGAAAGAGCAAGACAGTTTATAGCAATTGCCAAGTTTTCTCTAACTCTTCAGATAGGACTAATGTCAAAGAATTTCTACTCATTAAATCAGCAAAATTTTAGTTCACTCTCTGTAGGATAGGAAATACTTTTCTTCAGCAAGATGGCACAATGGATAGAGAGTAGGTCATATAATCAGGAAGACTTGAGTTCAAATCCTGCCTCAGATGATCTTAGGCAAGTCTTTTAATCTCTGTTTCCTCATTTGTAAAATGGGAATAATAATAGCATCTACTTCCAGAGTTGTTATGAGGGTAGAATGAATAATATTTGTAAAGTGCTTTAGAAATTTTAAAGTACTATATACATGCTAGCTATGATTGTAATTATGATTGTGGTAAATCTTCCAAATATAATTCATGCTTAAAAAAGAAATATCTACTCTCGGGAATAAGAAATAGCTATACCACTTGAAAAAAATCTCCAGACTGAAGCTGACTGCCAAGATCAGGGTGACAGGATTTTTAGGGTCACAAAGTCCAATGACATGATTAAGAACTCAGAACCCCCCTAACATCAGTGTGCTAGATTTGGAGTCAAAAGATATGATTTCAAGTACCTGGATTCCCCATTTATTAGGATGGGTGATCTTGAATAAGTCACTTCATTTATTTGTATCTCTTTTAGGGGCTTATATGATCTTTAAATTACTTATTAATTCTAAATCTGTGATCCTGGGTTCTCAGATGAATGCATGGTTGGACAAATCACATTGGATCATCCTTCAACTTTATCTTCCTCACTTCAATGGGAAAAGCCAAGAATGATCTTGAAGGGAAAAAGAAATGACAAAGGCTTGTTTTCAGAAGAAGCAAGAGGATCAATTGTACATATAAGAGCTACAGGTATAAAGCACCTTTTGGTCATCTTTTTCTAAGGGACAGCAACTTGGGCCAATCCAGGCCAAGAGAGATCCTTTTATTCTCATTTTTCAAAGAACATTTATGATCAGATCCTGGGTTAGGAAAGGTTGGAGGAGGTACCTAAGTCTAAGACTATGAAACACCATTTGGTTTAGAGCCTGAGAGCTGGGAGCTGCTGTTAGCTCAGAGCTTGTTTTTAGTTCTCAGAAATAGAGAAAGGTGTATTGTAAACACCACTGAGCTCAACAGAATGTGTAATGGAATTTTTTTTTTCTAAAAGGGTTGCTCTCATAGACATAGACACCTGCATCACAGATTTGTTATTTTAGTTGGTCAGCATGTGTGAAGATAAGTGGCTTCATTGTCAAGCTACACAATAGTGTGGTGTGCCCAGGTGTATTTTCACCTAGAAGATACCAAAAACAAAAACAAAACTAAAAAACACAGCCAATTAATTTTAATGCAGAACTATATGAGTAATGCAGGGCAGGTACCAACCCAACTAAGTTTATAAAAGTTCATTATCAATAAAGTTGGACACTGGGTAATAGATATTTTAAATTCCAACTCTAATATTTGACAGTCATCTAGCCTTTGGTAAATCACTCAACCTCTCACTGAACTTTCCTCATCTATAAAACAGGAATAATGATATTAGTCAACAAGCATTTATTAAGTATTAACTAAGCATTAATTCTGACATTGTGCTAAGAGCTTGGGATCAAAAAGAAGCAAAAGGCAGTCCCGGTACACAAGGACAAGGAGCTCACAATCTTTTTTTTTTTTTTTTTTATTAAAGCCTTTTATCTTCAAAACATATACATAGATAATTTTCAGTATTCACCTTTGCAAAAACTTGTTTCAAATTTTTTTTCTTTTCCTTCTCCCCATTTCCTTCTCTCAGCAAATAATCCACTAAATGTTAAACATGTGCAATTCTTCTATACATATTTCCACAATTTATCATGGTGCACAATAAAAGTCTGATCAAAAAAGAAAAAAAATGAGAAAGAAAACAAAATGCAAGCAAACAACAGTAAAAAAGGTGAAAATACTATGTTGTGATCCACACTCAGTGCCCATAGACCTCTCTTGGTACAGATGGATCTCTCTATCACAAGACCATTGGAACTGACTGGATGGAAAGAGCCACATCCTTCAGAATTGATCATTGTATAATTTGGTATAAATTTAAATTCTAGGCTCCCAAACAGAAATTTTGGAAATATGTTTGAAAAATAAACATATGATCAGGGGACAGGTTCTTGATATTTTAATGTAAGATTTCATCATGGTTCAGGAGTTGCTTGGGTGGTATTTATACCTACATTTGAGTTGGAATCTTTCTTGTTTACAGGGATTTAGGCAGTAGAGCTAAGGCATTTTTACACAAATGTAAGATAGGCAGGTGAGGTATGTCTCGCTTTAGTAATATATTCATTCATTTTTCAGTTGTGTCTAACTCTTTATGATCCCATCTGAGGTTTTCTTATATGTTTAATATAGATAGTGCTTCATTATCCATGCTACCCTTTAGCAAGATATAGTGTCCTTCCTTATCTCTTTTAATTAGATCAATTTTTGCTATTGCTTGATCTGAGATCAGGATGGCTACCCCTGCTTTTTTGACTTCACCTGAAGCATAGTAGATTTTGCTCCAACCTTTTACCTTTAACCTGCATGTATCTCCCCACTTCAGGTGTGTTTCCTGTAAACAACATATTGTGGGATTCTGGCTTTTAATCCATTCTGCTAACTGCTTCCCATCTGAGGTTTTCTTGACAAAGATACTGGAGTAACTTGCCATTTCCTTCCCCAGCTCATTTTACAGATGAGGAAACTGAGGCAAACAGTTAAGCAATTTGCCTAGAGTCATTAGTGTCTAGTAAGTATCTGAAGCCAGATTTGAACTCAAGAAAATGAGTTTTCCTGATCCCAGACCAGACTTATCCACCATGCAAAAAAAAAACATATAGAACAGAAAGATACAGTGTAACCTTGACAACTCAATAAGAGATAAAATGATTTATGAGTATGATAGTCAAAATTCTTCCATTTTCCACATTTCTTAGTACTCCCTGTTGGATGCATTTTTCCTCCTCTTCCCCAAGAAACCCTCGTGGCAGGATATGGCTCTAACTATGGGGTAAAATGACTAGATTGTGTTATGGCAGTGATGAAGGGAGTCATGAGTGGAGGACAACCTTTCCAGTCTCCTTTTGAGCACAAATAGGGGAATATGGACCATGATATATTTTAATCATATGGAAAGTATTAAGGGAAGGGAAGGAATTCCATTCTGACTTGTTGGAGCCATACTGTTTCCTCCTAGCACCAAAGGCAGTGAGATGACACCCAAAAGTGTTTTCGGCTACAACCATGCATGCGAAATACAGATTCTGACATCACTCTTGGCTCAATATAATCATACCTTTATATTTAAAATGTGCCTTTCTTTCCTGGAGCTGAAGGCACATTGTAGACATTATCTTGTTAATCTTCCCAGACTCGGAGCCAAATAAGTAGGGGGTAGGTATGCAAACCTCTTTGCAAATGTATTCATAAAGCTACTAGGTAGACAAGCCACTTAAACAAAAGCCACATAGTAAGACAGGGAAATCAATCAATCAATCCATCAACAAGTATTTATGAAGCTCCTACTGTCAGGTGCTAGATATTCGAGATATAAAGACCAAAAAAAGAAAAAAAAGCCCACAGTTCCTTCTCCTAAGGAGTTTACATTCTACCTGAGAAGGGAAGCAGATGCATGTTCACAGGTAAATATGGATGATATATAAATAGATATAAAATTATTTAAGGGGCAGAAGTACTAATAGTTGAAAACATCAAGGAAAATCTTGAAGTTATACTTGCAGGGATCTAAGGGACAAAGGGTGAGAAAAGGAAACATTTTGGGTATGGGGATTATCTTTTATAAAGGCATGGAAATGGAAGATGGAATGTAGTGTTAAGCAAGCCTGTGTGTGAAAGAAAAAAGATGTTTGACCATCCCAGAAAGATAGTTTTTGAATAGATTGGTATTTTATCCTAGAGGCAATAGGGAGCCAGAGAAAGTGCAAGAACAGGGAAGTGACCTATATCTGTACTTTTAAAATACCAATCTTTGCCAGCTCTATGAAAACAGATTAAAGGGGAGGAAAGATTGAAGGCAGGGAGACCCCTTAGAAGGCTCTTAGCACAGTGCAGGTGAGAGGTGATGAGGATATGAACTAGGCTGGCTGTGGTTTTCATCATGGAGTGAAAGTTATGGGTATACTCTTTAAAATTAGGGAAGTTTTTGAAGTTGAAGATGCTCCTGCTATCATAAAAGAAGTATTAAGATTAAGTGAAATAAAGTATTAGTGTGAGAAAGAAATAAAATCCTAGATTTGAGTCCAAACCCTATAATACAGTTAGTGATTATGTGACTTTGGGTAAATAATTTCACTCTTTCTCAATTTCCTCATCTGTAAATAGATAATAATAATACTTATGTTTCCCATCTTATAATATAAATATTATACATTTCCTCAATGATTAGTGCCCCTTCCCCTGAAATATTTATATATGTTCATGTATATACATCTACATACATATGTATATATGTTGCATAAATAATATATACCCCAGGGTAGCTAAAGGATTAAATAATGTCACATTGTGAAAATACTATGTCACCAAATAGTACTATGGGTTGTTATTACTATTATTTGGCATGTTAATACTTGCACCTTGAAAAATTAAAAAAAGATGGGGAGTTCAATTATTTCTGTCTTCGAACTTCTTTGAAGGTAGAGAGGAGAGTTCTTATTAATCAATTTACAACCTTTGTAGATCAAATGCAGCACCAACAGGTACTGAGGTCCTTCCTCAGCCTCCATAACAACTTCCTGGAAACCTGTCAGTGGAACCAAGAAATATAGAGATGAGTCTTTCACCTAATATCTGAATCAAGAGAGAAACTATTTCATACAAAATCCAGTAAGCATTTATTAAGTGGCAACCATCTGAAAGGAACTGCGCTTGTTATGCTGAAGAGTAAAAGGAAAAAAAATTAATTTCTGCCCTCAAAAAACTTACATCCTACAGAAATTTGGAGGTGACTAACACATAGTTGGGCAAGTAATAAGTAAATGAAAGATAATCATTATACATGTGTAACTTATATCAGAATACTTGCCTTCAGGGAAGATGAAGAGGGAAGAAGAAAATAACTGGAAATCAAGATCTTATAAAGATAAAATGTTGAAAGCAAAAAAAAAAAAAAAAAAAGATAATTGTGGAGAAAAAGAGAGTTACTTGGAGGGATGAATGAGGAAGGGCTTCATGGAGGAGGTAGCTCTTGAACTAAGTCATAAGGGGAGTTAGGAGTCCCACTAGGCAGAAGTAAAGAGAGAGTATTCCAGGTCTGGGTCACAACTTGTACAAAAGAATGGGAAATGCATATTTCCTTCTGACTGCTTCTGTTTTAACTGAGCCACCAGTCTGGATTTGAAGGAAAGAGTGACTTTAAATCTGTAAATAATTAGACTTTTCACTGGAAAAACCTGTGGAAGAGAAGACGAGAGAAAAATGGTATATCAAACCCTAAATGTGGCAAGCATGAAACCTGGGTCTGTGTAATTGGAATTCAGGAATGTGGTGAATACACACGGCATGGGGCAGGAACTTTGAAAATAAAGGTATCCCGTGTCTTCTGGAATGCAGACCCTTTTTCTAGGACTGTCTAGGTAAGATATTCCATAGGAAATATTTGTTTAATTAATTTTAGCCAGAACTTAGGTGTGGGTAGGCCAGATTCTACCAGTAATGTTATTGCTTCTCTAACCCAAGATATGTGCATTAAAAAAAAAAAAAATCCAAAGCACAAACCCACAGGATTTGAACTCTTAACCTTTAAAGTACAAGGCAGCTTCTTTGGCCATCAAGCTTCCCAATTCTTGTTTACCAGGACTGGGAGTTCCCATCGGACAGAGCTCCACTTGTTCACTCTCTAAGTAGAATAATATTGAAGAACTCCAAGGAAAGTCCATTTTAAAATAGCAATGTAAGGCATCACCAGGGTTCTGAACCTCTGAAATGGTCCCTAACCTTAGTGAGATTTGTACATTGAATTGAAAATGAGATTAGGATGCAGGGAACTCTTCTTTTTTCTGTAATGACATACTATAGGAGAGAAAGAAAGGCATTTTCTGGGGACATTTTTCCGCATCTGATGCATTTGCAACATTTTTTTTTGGTTTGTGAAACTGAAAATAAGAATAATACCATCACCCAGTTTTACTGCTGGCAGGCCTGAGCTGTGGCTGCTTGATCAGGGATCACTGTCAGAACCAAGAGTTATTTTTTTAGATGGCATATATTATTCCTCAATTGTCCATTCAGCTAGAAAGTAACGAGTGACACAAAAAAAGAAAGAACCCATGAATTAAAGTAATTTAATAATAATATAAGTGCATGTAGAAAGGATATAGTATAGTTTACAGAAAAAGAAAAGAGCTAACCTTGGAGTTAGGAAGGTCTGCCTCAGACTTACATTAGCATCATCACTGTGGTCAATCAACTTAATCTTTTATGACCCCGGTAAATTTTCTACAAGTTGCTGGTGGAAGGAAGTTCAACACCACAAGTTCTCCATACTGATAAAATCGCAGGTTTAGACCAAAAGTAAAACGCTTTAAAGAAAAAAAAAAGGTATTTTAAAATTTATTTTAGACACTCCTAATTTAATTCCAAATTCTCTCCTTCCATTAAATCCTTCCCCCACTCACTGAGAAGGCAAGTAATAAAAATAAATTAAGAAAATACAATCTTTCAAATATACTTTTTTAAGCCTTAGTTTCTCCTATTACTAATAAGAAGGAAGGAGGAAAGAAAGGAAGGAAAGAATGAAGGAAGAAAGGGAGGAAAGAAGGGAGAAAGGAAGGAAGGAAAGAAGGGAGAAAGGAAGGAAGGATGGAAAAGAAGGAAAGTAGGAAGGAAAGAGGGAAAGAAGGAGAGAAGGAGGAAAGAAGGAAAATGAAAAGGAGAAAGAAAAAGAGAAACAGAAATAGAAGATAAAGGGGAAAAGAGAAAGAATGAATAAAATAAAGGAAAAAAAGAGAAATGAGAGAAAAAATAAGAGAAAAAGAGAAAGGAAAGAAAGGAGAAATAAAGGAATGTCTGTTTCTCACATTTGACTATGAAAAATCCATATACTATGATTTCAAAAGGAAAAAATAAACAGAGCCCATGAAATTCTGTGGCAAAAAGAATGAAAAAGTGCTCAGAAAAGAAAGGTTAGGAACTGTGTTGTATTCTCTGCAGGTTTAAAGGCAGAAAATGCCAAAAGCAGCTTTCTGGAAAGTTTCCTCTGGATCTGGCTCACACCACCAGTCTTGGCTGAAGGAGAAAGGTTTAGAAGACTGTGGTTTGGAATGTGTGGATGTTAAAATCAGCCGTTGTTCCCTTTTCTCTGTAACAACAACAAGCCTTTGGCTTTGGCCGCCATGCATATGTGCTGGGTTTTCTGGGCCTGCCCCTATTCCTTGTATTCCTTGTATTACTTGGAAGGGGGAATTCAAATCCTTAGGAAGGCTTTTATATTTTCTCAAAGTTCTCTTTTTTTATTTTAGCCATTCCAATAGGATAGAGTCTGAGAAACAAATAGTTATATTATCATCCTTAGGTGAGGGAGCTGAGATTAGAACAATTTATAGCAAGACACATAATAATTAATCAACAAAAGTTTATTAAGTCCCTTCTATGTGCTATGTGAATGTTTAGAACTAGAAAAGACAAAAACCACCCAGCTTATATTCTACTGAAGGAATATACTATGTTCACAGTTAAGTAAATATATATATGCAAAATAAATATAAATTGATAAAGGATGTGGTGAATCAGTAACATATTGACAACTAAAGGAAATGTTTAAATATGAAAAATAAACAAGGTATGTGAGGGAGTCACAGGGGCTGAGCAGAAATTGGGAAAGTCCTCTTATCAGAGCTGGCTCTTGAGTTGAACCTTGAAGGGAGGTGGGTATTCCAAGAGAAAAGGTGAGGAGGGAAAATATTCCAGGCAGGATAGGAGAAAGGCAGCTTATCCAAAGTTGGGGGAGGGAGGAGGAAAAAGAGACAGAGAGAGAGAGACAGAGACAGAGAGAGAAAGAGAGACAGAGAGAAACAGAGAGACAGAGAGCGATAGAGGGAGGAGAGAGAAAGAGAGAGGGAGGGAAGAAGGGAGAGAGAAGGAAAGAAAGAGGGAAGAGGAAAAGGGAGAGGGAAAGGGAGAGGGAGAGAGAGAAAGAAACAGAGACAGATAGAAACAGAGAGACAGAGACAGAGAGCAATAGAGGGAGGAAGAGAGAAGGAGGGAGGGAGGGGGAGAGAGAGAGAGAGACAGAGACAGAAATAGAAATAGATTATCAGCTTGGAAATGTAGAGTCTGGAGCCAGATTTGAAAAGGTTGAAATACCAAACAAATGAGTTTATATTTTATCTTTAGGAACTACAGGGACTCAATGAAGCTTCTTGGGCAGGACATTGACATAATTAAACTTGTGTTTTAGGAATATCAATTCAGCAGCTCTGTGGAGGACAGACTGAAAAGGTGAGTCTGGATGTTGTACCAAAGCCAGTTAGGAAGATACTGTTATAATAGTCTAGATCACTGATGCTGAGAGCTTGAAGTAGGATAGCTGTATTAGAAGCAAATAGATGGGACAGTCAGGATTAAAACCTGAAATTTCTACTTCCTCAGGTCTTGTTCTTTCTAGCTGCTTGAGCCAAGTTGTCCTAAGATATTACGTCACACACCACAGATGTGAGAAAGGCTGTTCATGCAGATTAAATAGTCATGGGATACTTGAATAAATCATTATTTCCTGGAAGATTATGAAGGTGAATGAAACTTCATCAAGACAGACTAATTTAGAAATTTTTACAGTTCTAATAGAGGCAAATTTTATTCACCCAAATGAATAATGTAAATAAGAATACAAGAAGTAGATTCTGCCTACCCCAAATCAAATAATTCTCCTCCACTTATTATGTACTCATTTACATAAAATGATTGATGCAGTAATTATAAACTTTTTATCTAGTTAAGCAAATATCAAAGGAACTCTATTTTATAGTGCTTTTTAGGAACACACACACATATGTCATACATATTGAGCAACTACATATATATATATATATATATATATATTCACACACACACAAGCAAATGTACAGCAGAAAGCAGCAAGAATGTTGGGGAATAGTTAGAAGTGAGGTTTTAGGTCTGGCATTGGGAGAAGTAGCTGTGTAACCAATCCTAAACCTCAGGTTCTTTACCTGAAAAATGAGGATACTTTCTTCTTTGTGATTGATCCTAGCTCTGAAATCCTATGGTTCTATGAGCTACTATTTATAACTTAAAGTGAGGTAATCTTAATAGTTTAAAAATGCCTTGTGAGTCAAACTTTTTTACTAAGTCATTCGTTAGAACAAGTGAGGTTTGTATCAATTAAATTTTGGTTATCCTATTTCTTGTTTCACACAAATTCCAGTGGTCCTCATTGTACATGATTTGCTAGATGATTATCTACAGCTGCTCTTTAGTGATAAGATCCTTCAGAGCAAGAACTGCCTATGTTCTGTAAAATTCATTATGGTATTTGGTATAATCATCATTCATTTCTCAGTATTCACTGGCAACAGGATGGCTTGTGAGGACATTAATTCATTCAGCTGGACACTAGCTAAGTCTAAAGTATTGGTCTTCATAAAAAAACAAATCTGCTTCAAGAGAGGTTTATTTGATCTTCTGTTTACAGGTCTTAACTGCTCTGAAGCCTCACATTCATTTCCCTTCTTTGTTACTGAGGCTTCCTTCCTAGGACATATTGTCTTCATGTCTTATTTCATGTCCATAACTAATGTTGTCATCAAAGGGAATGTGATATTTTTTTGCAACTAGAGAATTTTGAAAGTTTTAACATGCCAAGAACCCCGAGTTTAAATCAGCCTAAAATGGACCTGAAGAAGTATGACCCTAAATTAGAGGTTTGACTCCACCCACAATTTGGTAAGGAACAAAAATGGCCCTCTGAGAGATTTCTCTGGTCTCACAGGAATATTTTTCAGATCATTTGTCAGTGGAAATGAGTTCTTTTCAAATGAACTAACATTGTGGTTTTGACTCCCATTAAAAGGTATTTTCTTCTATTGCCAGGAATCTTTCTGATCTTGAAGAAACAAAAATTTTTTAAATGAAGGAATCAAATTAATGATAAAATCTTTGAGCCACTAACTTGACAGATTTGACTCAGATCAACTGGAAATGAATTTAATGTGGTTGTAGAAAGACGTTGGCCATGAGAAATTCTGGGAAGGATAAGCTGGAAACCACATTCCAATGGCTACTGGTTTTATTGACTTGCTGCTTCAGAAGAATCCAAAACCTCAGGGATTTTTGCAGAGGCTAAAGGATGCTTTTATTTCTGCCTTTCCTAAAATTGGTAATATAATATTAACTATGTTCAAGCTGTGTTTAGACAAGAACAACAAAACTGAACTGTGGATACTTGTTATTCTCACTACCATAACAATTGGATTGTTGGATAGTCAATTTTACTATAGTAGAAAATGTTAAATCAGCTTTATTATGATTGATTTTTACACAGTTATGATGGGTAATCACATGTCATCTTGGCAGTCCACGAAAAAAGATGTACTGTAGATCCAACAATGCCAAGTGAAAATTTAATGTAAAAGCTGCTAGCAATGTTTGACATGTAAAGTGGACTCTGGAAGAAATTTGCTATTTTTTTTCCAATGTCAATCATCCTTGACTAAAATTCAAGCTCCATCTTCTAGAGCTCATTTCTATTTAAAAAAAAATCAAATAAAGAAAAAAAGAACTTACCCAAACTTCCTGTACCCTTATTACAAGAGGAGCATTTCTAACATGAAGAACTAGAGTAGACTTGGAGAGATTTTACATTTCTCTGGCTTAATGTTCCTTCCCAGAAGATCTGGAAACTTCAAAGTTTGACATTGCCCAGGATTTAGTCACCAATTCTCCTTACAAGTACACAGATTCACAAGGCTCAAAATTTGAACAATTTTATTTAAATTAAGGAAAAGAATCCCATTTGTTTCCCATTAGAGCTCAAAGAAAATATTGCTAACCACCAGAGATCCATCTTTACCCTCAAGAGATCTATATAATGTCAATCACTTACAGTACTGCCATGGCTAAGCTTCCAGCAAAGGTGTCTGGGAATTGCTCCTCTGTTTCAGTAGGCTCCTCTGCAGTTTATATAGTTCCATTTTTTTCTAGAGACCATTCCTCCTGCCACTCAGCAGATGTTATTAGTTGTTGTTCCTCATTGCTGTTCTCCTAATTTGAGCAGTTTCTCTACATCAAGTTGTTTTAATCCTCTGGCAGATGGTACCAGCTTTATCAGTTTTACCAGGGTTTTGACAGCTTTAAAAACATGTCTCCATATCTATGCCATAAGATTAGAAATTATCTGGTCTAACATTCATTTTATAGAATCAAAAACTTAGGGTCAGAAAGGTGAAGAAACCAAGTAATTTGAGAAAGATATATGAGGAGTAAATAGCAAAGGTAAGATAAGGAGGCAGTGTGATAGAGTGATTGACTCTTTGAGATCGCATTTGGGCTTTTTTTTGATAGAAATACTGAAGTGGTTTGCCATTTCTTTCTCTAGCTCTGACAGATGAGTAAACTGGGACAAATGTGGTTGGGTGAGTTGCCCAGGATCACACAGCTAGTAAATGTGTGAGACTATATTTGAACTCAGGTCTTCCTGCCTCCAAACCTAACACTCTATGCACTGTGCTACCAGCTATTCTCTAATGAAAAGAGTCTTGAATATGAAATCACAGGTGATGAGTCAAATCTTGACTCTTCTACTTTCTATTTGTGTGATTTTAGATCACTTCACCTTTATAGATTTTCTTGTCTGGAGACTTTTAGATTAGATGAACTCTAAGGTTTTTTTTTATAAATTCTAAATTTATGATTCTATGAACCCAAGTCTTCTGGATCCAAAAATCCATGCATTTTCCTTCTCTTGTGCAACCTCAGATCTCATACAAATTAGTTTTTTCAATATAAGATAACTAATTTTCCCCTCACACCTTAAAAGAGGATATCCTGACTACTTCTCAAGATAGCAGAGTGAATGGGAGCAGAACAGACCATTCCTCTTACAACTATTTCCAATATGGATGAAAAACATGAATCAAGTGAAACAATAATCAAGAGATCCAAGGAAACATTACAGGAAAAGTACTTTCCATCTATATTCATATAGAGATAACTAGAAACCTGTGAGCACCAAAAAATGAATCTATGAACAGAATAACCAAATTTGGGAGGGCAGCACACAGAAAACTTCCAGTTTGGGGTCTAGGGTGCAAGCCAGGAAAGCCTGGAGTCTACAGCTATATACAAGAGCAGAGAGATAATAATCAAGGTCTAGTTTAGCTAAGGAGGCCTGGAGTCTATAGTTGCATTGCTCTGACCCCAAATGGGCTTAGGAGCCTGTGGGGCTTACAAAAGAACAATAGTCAAGACTGCCCTGGATCAAATTAACCTGTATAGAACACCCTAGCACAACATGCTAATATGCTAGAGTCACTCCTGGTGTTTTGTTTTTTAAATTTTTTTCTCAATAGTATTTTTAAAAAAAACATGTAAAGATAGTTTTCAACATTCTTTTTGTAAGACTTCGTGTTCCGAATTTTTTATCCCTTTTTCCCTTACCTCCCCCTCCCCAATACAGCAAGAAATCTGATATAAGTTTAAAATGTACAATCCTTTTAAACATATTTTCATATTTGTCATGTTATGCAAGAAAAATCAGACCAAAAAGGAAAAAAATCATGAGAAAGAAAAAATAAACAAAGAAACAAAAGGTGAAAATACTATGCTTTGATCCACATTCAGTTTTCCTAGTTCTTTCTCTGGATATAGATGGCACTTTCCATCCCAAATCTATTGGAATTACTTTGAATCACTGTATTGTTGAGAGGAACCAAGTCCATTACAATTGATCATCACATAATCTTCTTGTTATTGTGTTCTTTTGGTTCTGCTTACTTCACTCAGCATCAGTTCATGTATGTCTTTCCGGGATTTTCTGAAATCAGCCTGCTCATCATTTCTTATTGAGCAATAATATTTCATTATCTTCATATGACAACTTATTCAACCATTCCCCAATTGATGTAATTTCTAATCCCTTGATACTACAAAAAAGAGCTGTTATAAACATTTTTTGCACATGTGGGTCCTTTTCCCTTTTTTATTATCTCTTTGTCACATTCTTTTTTTTAAATAATAGCTTTTTATTTTTCAAAATATGTGCAAAAATAGTTTTTAACTTTTACTCCTGTAAAACCTTGTGTTCCAATTTTTTCTCCCTCTCTCCTCATGTCACTTTGTTTTTGAAGAGCACAGGACTTCCTACCCAGACCTGAGATAATCCAGATCAGAATTAAAGAAGGTCCTATGATTCTTTCTTAAAGTGGCCCAATACAAAGTTTCAATTCAGAAAGTAAGGCATAGAGAAGAAAAAAATCTACAATAAGGAAATCCTATAGAGCCTGGACACTCCCCTTCAAAAAAAGACACAATCCTAGAAAAAGAAAACAAACCTGTATCATCTGTGAGCAAAGCATTATAAAAAATAACAGATTTACTACAAACTCAGATAAAATTCCCAAAATAAATGAAAAGGGTTTTTTATGATCTTATAAATGAAATGAGAACTTTAGTTAAAAGAATGAAAAAGGAAATGGGAAGAAAGGATAGAAAAAGAAATGAGAGCTCCAATGCAAAGAAATGGAAAGACAATAGACAAGGATCTCTCTCTCTCTAATTCTATGTTTGCTCATGATGGTCTATTTCAGTTTATGAAATAAACTGGTGAGGGCTATATGCTTCTTTTCCATGACTGTATTTTCCTATTAGAATTTAGGTTTCAGTCAAGTAGATAGCAGCTTGTGCTTTCCCTAGGGAAGACTAGGTGGGGTTTTTCAAATGACTGGGACTATTTCTTTCTTTCTTTCTTTTTTTTAAAATAACTTTTTATTGACAGGACTGTTTCTCAAATTAATTAGGAGGAAGGGCAGTTAAGTGATCCAGTAAAGAGAGCACAAACCCTGGAGTCAATAGGACATGAATTAAAATCTATCCTCAGACACTTACTAGCTTGTAACCTAGGCAAATCACTTATCCCTTATTGCTTCCAAAAAACAAACAAACAAAAAAGTAAGTAGGAGGTGAGATCTCCTGATGCTTCCTGAATTCTGGGTAAGAGAAATATGTGTAATCCTGCTACAATAGCTATAAATTAAATTGGGATTTCTGTGAAATAAAAATAAGGTACACTCAAATGTCCACTCCAGGTCCTTAAAATGAACTATATATACACCAGTCTATGTATATGGCACATGTACCCTGAAATGATATCACATATTTTAGATGATCCTTTGATCAATTCAGAACAAAACAGTAGTTGCTGTTTATTCTTTGTTTTTAAAGAGACTTACCTGTGAATTGGGTTTAAGTGAAGTAGAGTTATCAGCCTTCTTCTTTCTTCCATTGTCAGTAAAGTCCAGCAGCAAAACAAAAGCCAAGATGACTAGTACAAGCCCAAAATGCAATGGGATGACTTGACTTTTCTCACTGTAGTTATCAGTAATAAGTAGAAAGCAAGCCTTCATTTTGAACATAAGGGATTCTACCTCCATGTGCCTTTATGTGAGATATTTCAACTATGCACTTAAAGTACAATTAATATTACTTTTAATCTGAATACTCTACATCTTGTGGAATGGGCAGTGTTTCAAACTATTTTTAAGATCTTGAATAAATAGGTGATCATATAATATGTTTCATGCCTGCAGGATGTGTATGTTCTCATAGCATGTATTGGGTGTGATTTCTCAGGGTTTTATTCTATGGAAGGGAACAAAGGCTGAGAAATATGCATTTGGCTGGCATGGAAGTGTGGGAGAAAGGGGGAGAAAATCCAGGAGTTTAATTTTAACTATTAAAGCCCTGGACATTTGTGAATTTCCTCCCACACAAGCACATATTTAAACTCACTGCAACCACACTCTGTATGTGTGTGTGTGTGCACACACACACATACATAAAACTATAAAGGAACTGCTGACAGATGCCTTAGTACAGCTGCAAAACTGAAATATAGCTCTCCCCCTCTATTCCTATTCAATACAGAGATACAGATCTATAAACCTGCTGGGCTGGTATTTCACTTATGCGTGATTTTCTGTCTGCTTCTTTGCTAGGGTCTTTACATTCCACATGTGATCTACATTTTGTTTGGACAACCACGCTTATGGCTTTTCTCTTTTCGTGTCAGCTTTCCCTTTTACAGCCTGTTCATCAGTGGCTGTCTCAAGCTTCAAACTCTGGTTTATTTTTTCCTCATAAATGTACTTAGAATTTTATTCACTTTTTTTTTTCATTTTTAATGTAGCACGACTCTGTCAAGTTTATGATGAATTCTTAGAGGTTTAAATGCTTGTTTTAAGGGTAGCTACAAGTTATAGATCTCCAGGACTATAGTCAAAAGGCCTGGATTCAAATTTGATCTCAGACTCTGATCAAGTCACTTAATTGTGTTTGCCTCAATTTCCTCATCTATAAAATGCACTGGGGAAAGAAATGGCAAATAGCTCCAGTATCTTTACCAGGAAAACCTCAAATAGGGTTGCAAAGAGTGTGACATGACTGAACAACAGCAACAACAATGTTTGTTTCTTTCCAAAAGGTTTGATTGCACTTTAAAACAAGCAAACAAAAAATCTGAACAATTGTGAAAGATTTAAGATCACTGCAACAAACAGCCATGATTGCACATGCTGCCTACTTCCTGGCACAGAGGTAATAGGCTAAATATGCAGAATGAAACACATTTTTCGACAGCTAATATGGGAATTTGTTTTACCTGACTATTCATATTTTTGTTTCTTTTTTGGGAGTGAGACTGGAGGTAGAACAAACCAGCAGTGAAAAGGGACATAATTTAGAAGTCCAGAGAAAGTCAGGAATGCATCTATGAAGCACAAATTCTGGCAGATCCCACTAAATAGAAAAGGCTGCAAGTACAAGCCCAACAAAATACTGTGTACCTGTGTACCTGTATTGTTTAAGGACTAGTACCTACCTATAGATGAGGAGGCCAGAAGGTTGGGAACAAGGCCCCAAATTTTTTCTCACAGAAATTCACAAAGGCCATATACAATAAGGCATTTGGGGCTATGCTGTTCAATGAGAGCCAAAGAATCAACAAATTCTTGAAATTCTGAAGATATTTCATGAAAAAGCAAACTAAAACTAGACAAAGCTGTAGAGAATATGTCATAAGATCATAGATTTAGAGCTAAAAGGAACCTCAGAGGTGTTCTGGATCAGCCTCATCTCACAAATGAGGAAACTGAGAACCATATAGATTAAGCAATTTATCTTAGATCACACACACAGTAGTGGGTGACATAGTTGGGATAGGAACTGGGTCCAGATCTAATCTTTTTTCCATTGTAACATTTGGTCTCTTACTGGCTACACCTATGAAAGAAATTCATTTTCCCTGTGCTTCTAAATAAATGTATTATTGGTGGTATTACTAGTAGTAATAGTAATAGTAGTAGTTAGTAATAGCAGTAGTAGTAGTTAGTAGTAATAGCAGTTGTAGTAGTAGAAGTCAAGTCAATTTTTTTTCAATGGTGCCCTACTCTTCATGACCTCACTTAGGATTTTCTTGGCAAAAATACTGGAGTTTGCCAATTCCTTCTTCAGCTTATTTTATAGATGAGGAAACTGAGGCAAACAGAGTTAAGTGAGTTGCCCAGGGTCACATGGCTAGTAAGTGTATGAGGCTGGATTTGACTCAAGGCTGTGGTGATGGTGGTGATGATTATCACCATGATTATTCCTTCTCTATGGAATCATAACAATTAATAAGGCTTCATTCTTGGGATGGAGTGGGGGATACTTATACTAAGATAAAGTTCCCCCTGAGTGACAATATAATGAGAATGAAAAGACTTTGGCAAAATCATATTGTGTATGGATAACCTAAAGGGAATTAGAAGGTCTAAGTTCTTCTCTTGAAGTCCAGAGCCACCTCCACTCCTCATAGTGACCCTATTTGCCACTATCAGGGAATTATAGATAATCTGTGTTGTGAAGGTTAGAGCTTTATCTGACAAGAGTTAATTTTAAATTTTTTTCCATCAGTTTGAGGTTTGTTCTATAAAGCAATTTATCCCAAATCAGAACAACAAATACCAAGCATGTTATTTCTCTTACTATTGACTATTTGATTCTAGTTCTGGTAATTTCCATATATATAAATATTTTCTTTTTTAAAAAGTATTTGGAAAAGGCATTTTCTTTTTTTTATCATAGCTTTTTATTTACAAGATATATGCATGGGTAATTTTTCAGCATTGATAATTGCAAAACCCTTTGTTCCAACTTTTCTCCTCCTTCCCCCTATTTCTTCCCCCAGATGTCAAGTTGACCAATACATGTTAAAGTATAAGTTAAATACAATATATGTATTCATGTCCAAACAGTTATTTTGCTGTACAAAAAGAATCGGACTTTGAAATAGTGTACAATTAGCCTGTGAAGGAAATAAAAAATGCAGGCGGACAAAAATAGAGGGATTGGGAATTCTATGTAATGGTTCTTAGTCATCTCCCAGAGTTCTTTTGCTGGGTGTAGCTGGTTCAATTCATTACTGCTCTATTGGAACTGATTTGGTCCATCTCATTGTTGAAGAGAGCCACGCCCATCAGAATTGATCATCATATAGTATTCTTGTTGAAGTATATAATGATCTCCTGTCCTGCTCATTTCACTCAGCATCAGTTCATGTAAATCTCTCCAGGTCTTTCTGAAATCATCTTACTGGTCATTTCTTTGTTTAAACATTTTCAAGGCAATTAGGTGGGTAGAATACTAGGTTTTGAATCAGAAAGACCTGAGTTTATCTGGTCTCAGACATTTAATAGTGGTGAGACTCTGAGCAAATCACCCTCTTTGCCTCAGTTTCCTCATCTGTAAAATAAGCTGGAGAAGAAAATAGCAAACCATTCCAATAATCTTGCCATGAAAACCCCAAATGGCGTCATGATGACTCAAAGAGTTGAACATGACTGAAAAATGATGGTAACAATTATGAATCATATTAGTAGGAATTAATAGTAGTAGGAGAGTTAATGTGGATAGACAGCAGGTTTCAGAGTCCTGAAGACCTTGATTCACAGCCTGTCTTCGATTTATTCTGGCTGTGCAACTCTGGAGAAGTTATAACCTCTCAGGGTCTCAAGCAATTTCTCTGCTATTAAATAATCCTAATTGCAGAAACACACCAATCTGTACTGATGGAGCAAGTACCTCTGCTGGAACTCCTTGCAATGATAAAATTCCATATCCTGTCAATAGGAAAATATACATAATCACACATATAATAAATCAGTTTTGTAAGTCACAGAAATCAACTGTTCAGCTCCCTTGTTTTGTGTGTACAATTTGGAGCTCATTTGAGCCATGGACCGAGTAAGTATGATTCATAGTCACCTGTCAGAGGCTATTGGCAGGCATAGCTGGTTTCAGCCTGTGGAATTAATTGAGTTTTTTCCCCTTTTAATCTCTGGTTTCTCTGTGGTCTATGGCAATACTAGTATGGTCAAGGGGGATAAACCTCAACTATGAGCTTCATTGTTTGAAGCTTTGTTACCACACATATAAATGATAAATAGGGATTTCTGGAGATAGGGGAGGCTGTGGTACAAAGCAGTATCAAATATTAACTAGTCCCCATCAAGTGTGTTTGCAAACTTGAAGGAGGGAGGGGAATGAAGGAACAGGTAATAAAAGGAGGAGAAGAGGCTGGAGGAAGACTCGGAAGAAGGGAATTCATTGGACTGATCTCTTCTAATATAGAATTTGGATTCTATATCTCTATATCTCTTCTAAAATTACATATTTTTCCCCTTCTACTTTCAGAGGCCTGAAATTCCTCAATCACAACAAAAATAAGACAACAAGCCTAGAAGAAGAATGAGCAAAAGATTTGTAGTCAGAGGCCTGGGCTTTGAACTCTAATTGTCCACTCTATCAGCTGCCTTTTGGATATTTCTAATTGGATGTCTTGAAGATATCTCAACACCACATGCTCAACACAGAAATAATTATTATCTTTCTCCCCAAATCCACCACTCTTCCAAACTTTGCTGTTTCTATCAAATTTATCACCATTCTTCTAGTTTTCAGATTTATAATTTTGGCATTAGCCTTGGATCTTCACCCTCCCCAATCCTATACATCCAATCAATTGCCAAATCTTGTATTTCTATCTCAACAATAGTCTTATATACAGTTGGTTCTAAGCATATAGATACTCCTTTGCTTCAGACTTTTATCTCCCACCTCACTTCCTAATTTCTCTGTGTCTCTATCTCTGTTTTTCTCTACCTGTATCTCTATCTTTCTTTGTGTTGCTGTCTCTGTCTCTGTCTACCTCTCTCTCCCTCAAAACTCTCCTCACTCTCTCCACATATTTGCCAAAATAATTTTCCTTAAATGCAGATGCAACCAGGTCACTCCTCTATTAAAAAAGTTACAGTGGCTTCCTCTTGTCATTTGTCTATTTGGATCAAATAGAAACTCTCTGCTCTGCTTAGATCTCAAAGTTCTTTACCACCTCAACTAACCTATGTTTCTGGTCTCATTATACATTCCTTCCCTTTTGTACTCTACGATCCAGCCAAACTAACCTTCCAGCTCTGTTCCTCATGTACAGCACTACATCTTCCACCTCTGCTTTTGTGCTGGTCATTACCCAAGCCTGAAATGCATTCCTTCTTCATCTTCCCTTCATAAAATAACCTTTATTCAAGGAGTTCAAGCACTATCTTCCATCCAAAGCCTTTATTAATCCCCCAGGTGCCAGTTCCTTCTTCCTTAATTATCTTGTGTGGATTTGTATTTATTCCCTGTAGTGTGTGTGCAAGCTAGTGGGCTGTCTCAAATGATAGAATGTAGCTCCTTTGAGTAGGGATTGTTTCTTTTTATGTATTTGTAACTCTGTGCTTAGCACAGTGCCTGGCACATATTAGGTACTTAATAAATGTTTGTTGATTGTGTGATACTAGGTTTCCTCTTTATGCTCTTCATTTCCCTTACCTGTAAAATTAAGAGGTAAAACTTGTGATCTCTAAGGTGCCTTCCAAGTCTAAATCCTATTACTTTTCTTTACCCTGGTTTGGGGAAGGGATTGTTTTACACCAAAGGTTCTTGCTATACCTTTTCAATAAATCCCATTTTGAAAAAGCAAGATGTTGACTGCTGCTAATGGGGAACACACTAATGGGGGCTAGGAAGCTACAATGTTAGCCAGTCCTTCAGAAATGCGAAAGGAATAATGGTCTGCTGATCTCTGGGAACCTAAATTGCCAAAATGTATGAGTTAAAAGTGTGAGCTCAAGGACAACTTCTATATTTGTATCCTGTAATCAGAGAATAATGCCTTAAAATGAAAACATGATTGAGGGAAGCACTGACACTGACAAAAAAAAAAAAAGATGTTCTTTTATTGTGAGAAAACTTATTACCTGTGTTATTGAACAAGTCCTTTAAGCTCCTCAGCTTGTTTCCACATCTACAAAATGGGGATAATAATACTTGAATGACCTATTTCACCGGGCTGTTGAGAGAAGAGTGATTTGTAAACAAACCTTAAAGAACCATATAAATTCATTTATACTGATATTCATCTAGTATATACCAGATGCCATGCCTAGCAGGCTGTATTACTGACTGAAACTCATTCATATAAAAATATAATCAGCCAATGCAACTAACAGATAGAAACAACTGATAACAGACCTTTTCCTGTTTGGATAATGAAAAGAAGATTAGCCAGCAGGACCTTGAATGTTTAAGGGTGAGGAGAATCACATCTGAGTGGAAAAAGGAGAATTAAAGGGAACCGGAAGAAAAACTATTGACTTCAAAACTATGGTTGGAGATGGCCCTATTTATATACAATTGTGCATAAAAAATAGAAATGCCTCAGAGGCTCTTTTGTCCTAGCTAAGGAACACATGTGCATAGCACAGTGGAGTCATTAACACCAGGCAAAATGACACATTCCAATTCTATTTTGCATGATTTGTGCTGTTTATTGTTGGTTATCAAAATAGTTTGTTTCTAGAGGATTTGTTACTTGTGGCATTATTGAACTATGGTTAGCAAACTTAATTCTCTTTCAGATACAAGAGAGATCTCTCAATGCATCCTTTTGGTTAAAAAAAATCAAATGTATATATTTTTAGGTAGTATATGCACATATGTTACATGTCTATATATTTACATGTACATATGTATATATATATAATATGTACTTGTATTTAGACATATTGCATGTTATGTGATTTCTATGCAAATATATATTCATATACATAACATATATATATACACACACACACACTTATGATGGTGGTGGTTGACCTTCATTCTCTAACATCACTATGGTAAACTCAAATTGGTGTGTCTGACTGTGGCTGATTAGACTAATAGGAGCTCTGGAGGCTCTGCCAGAAGTTAGACATAAATAATTCTTATGAACATTTGGGGTGGATTGTCTAACTTTACTCATCTCATGTTTCTTCTGAACTAATTCAATTCTTCTTTGTTCATGGAGCACAGTATCTTCTCTGATAATGGATTTTTGGACATATACTTATATACATATAGTATATCTATGTATCTATATATCTCAGAATTATAGACTTTTTCTCCCAATACCTCAGAGACATGCTCTCTCCTATCCCACCTTTATTTCTGGGGAGTTGGGCTCAAACCTGTTATTTAGAGAGTTGAAAACCCCTTTTTAATAATCATAACTGATATTTATACATATTATCTCATTTGAGATAATGAGACCATACATTAGTTTTGTGAAATAAGGTACTCTAGTAGATATTATTAGCCCTATAATAGAAATGAAGAATTTGCAGCTCAGAAAGGGTTGTGAATTGCTCACAGAAAGTGAGATTTGAACACAGGCCTTCCTGATTCCAAGTTCAGCATTGTGTCCACTACTGCCTCTCCTTATAATGGCAAAAATGTGCATTTCTTTAGTATTTTGCTCAGAATAACTCTTTTCCTGAGTGAGTTGAATACTTGAAAAGTTAGATAATGGGGTGGTGTGTGCAGAGAGCATCAGTATGTTCAGCTGATGCAAATCCTTCATACAGAAGAGACAGGAAAGTCTGCTTTCAGAACACTAGTGATAACATATAATGGAAGTGCCTTAGGGAGACTCTGGTGCATGAGTAGACATTCTGTAAGTGGTTCCAGTCTGCTAACCACAAAGTAAGGAGAAACCTAATTCAGTCATAAAGGGCAGGAGAGGAAATGTTTGTACTTTTGTTATTGCTATATCTTTGAAGCAAATATCCTTTAATAAAAGCTAATTGCTGTTAAATGGAACTAGAGTTCTGGTCACTGACACCTAACAGTGGAGGGAAAATACAGTTGGTAAAGACTTGAACTGATAGTTATAGAAAAGAAATCCCCCCTCCATCCTTAAAACACCCCTAGAATACTGAAGATTATGGTGCAGATTCCACTCTACACAAGAGTATACTTGCTACAGGCATGTAGTGTTACTAGATCTAATATTATTGGAAATGAAGGTCCTAGCCTGACCACAAAGAATCTATATAGCATGATCCTAAAGGATTAAACAATCAGATGATGGGAAAATGGCCCTGCAGCCTCTCCATGTTAGCCATTTAGAGAACTTATCTCTAACCTCCTCACTCAATCTTGGCTTATTACACCTCAATTTCTCCTGCTCCACCCTTTTTGTCATTGAACAAACTCCTAGCTATTCCCCTTTTGCTTTGGGCATCAACTCATGGCATTTACAACCTAATCTGACCTTATCCACAATAGCAGCTATTCAGGTACCATTAGAAAAATTTTCACCTGCCCCACTCCAGGTTGTCTATACCCCCTAGACAACTTATTCTGAGCTTTCCTCAAAGGATTAATTCAGTGCTCTGGAGCAGTGCTTAGTTAGTAATTTTGGGTCCTATAAAGTAAGTTGCACAGGATAAGTAAGAAGGATAAGGCAGGTTGAGATCTGTATCTTTCTCCCCAAACTCCAATCACCTTCTAATCTTACCTAATTCTGTTGAGGGTAGCATTATCTTGCCAGTTGTTCAGGTTTACTTCATTGATGGTTTCCTCTTTTTGCTTTCACTTATCTGTACATATACTGTACATATATAAGCAGTTGCTAAATCTTTAATTTTCACATGCTGACAAGGGTGATAGAAGAGAGAGTATATTTGGGGACGGAGTATCTAGTAAGTAACAAAACACTTGAGAAATGTCAGGATGAAAGGAGAAAGAGAATAGAACAAATGGAGGGGGAGGAGATACAGTTAGCAACAGTAATTGGGAAAAGAATTTTGAAGCAAATTTCTCTTTCTCATTTCTCAAATATATAGGCAACTGAGTAAATTTTTTTTTAAAGAGCCATTCCCCAGTTGATAATGCTCAAAAGATATGACTATATGGCTACAAAATCATGCATATCCTTTGACCTAATACCACTACTAGGCATGAATCCCCAAAGAGATTTTTTTAAAAAGGAAAAGGACCTATAAGTACAAAGATGTTTATAGAATTTTTCTTCTCAGGACAAAAAAAAATGGAAATTGAGGGGATGCTTATCAGTTGGGGAATGGCTGGATTAATTGTGGTATGTATCATGGAATACTAATCGTCTATGGGAAATGATAAGCAAGATGCTCTCAGAAATGAACTCAAAGTGAAATGTACTATATGCAAAATAAAAGCAATGTTATGAGATGATTAACTGTGAATGACTTTGTTATTCTCAGTAATACAATGATCCATGACTACTGTGAAGGACATGATAAAAATGCTATCTATATTCAGAGAAAGAACTGATTGTTCCAAATACATATTCTTTCTTTTTAAACTTTATTTTTCTTGAGGAGTTGGGGTTTTTTTTGGGTGGGAAATCTATGTGTCTTTTTTTTCACAAGATGACTTTTATGCAAGTGTTTTTCATAACTTCATATGTGCTTTCTTAATATGGGGTGGGGAGGGGGGGAGGAAGAGAGAATCTGGAACTCAAAGTTTTAAAAACAAATATAAAAATTGTTTTATATGTAACTGGGAAAAAATTAAAATATATAAAAAAAATTTTCACATGCTGTCTCACATCCATAATCTTCTTTCTATTTATATAGCCATGAACCAAGGCCAGGCCTATTGTGTCCTGCTTTCTAGAATCCCCAAGTTGAGGTGACAAAACACACCATTGCTTTCTAGAGCCCCCATGCTGGGTGATTAAAATATTGAGTCCTGCCTTCTATAGCCCCCAAGTTGGGGTGACAAAATGTACTGTGCTTTCTAGAGCCCTCACGCTGAGGTGATTAAAATATTGAATCCTGCTTTCTAGAGACCCCAAGTTGGGGGGGTTTAAAATATACCAGCTTAGTGGAGAAGTGATGAGACAGAACTCGTGAGGATGGTGGAAAAATGGAGTCCCTTTATTACAAGGTCTTTCCCCCTTTTTTACCCTCATACCCTTAAGTAAAAAAAACACCGGGCATGTGCCAAGTATATACTGCCTACATGGGACACATAAACAACTTGCTATTGTATGTAGTTTGCCACTTGGTATCACTCTTTGCCACCTGTTATCACTCTGCTTCAATCACAACACAAATTGTCACCTCCCCCTGACTTCTCAGGAAGGCTGAGAGCTCTTAAAGGAGATGGGGAGCCAAACCAGACATTGTCAGCAGGTTCCCTCTGGCCTGAAGGGTCTTATACCTCAGCCAAAGTTCCCCTACTGTCTGTGACCCTCTACATAGGCCCTCATGTATTATTTTATTTTATTCTTTTGGAAGTAATTGGGGTTTAGTGATTTCTCCAGGGTCACACAGTTAGTAAATGTCTGAGGTTGTATTTGAACTTGGGTTCTCCTGACTCTAAGGCTGGTACTCTATCCACCATGTTCCCCTTATTGATTCTTGCCTGGATCATTTCAACAGCCTCTGAATTGGTCTCCCTGCCTGATATCTCCCCATTCCAATTCTTACTCAATACAACTGTCAAAATGATTTTCCTAAAGTGCAGGTTTGACTGTATCATCTATTTAATAGACTCCCTGGATCCCTCTTCTAGGATTGAAGATAAACTCCTGTGGCATTTCAACCCTGTACCACCAACCTCCAACTTCCCTTTTCAGTCTTATTATATATTAATAATTTTCTTTTATTTTAGATTCTAGCCAAACTAGTCTTACAATTCCTTATATTCACATAAAATGACACCTGAAATATCTAAACATAGATAGAAAATCAGGGTAACAATGCATCCATTAGAACTAGGTAAAGAAAGAAGAATAGATTTATGTTATGAGTTCAAATGTTGGAGTTCCTGTTCTTCTCAAGGCAAAGCCGGTTTAGAGGCTTGGAGCCCTTCAGATGTCTCCAAATCCAAAGGTTCTGTCCTTCAGCCTCTGCCTCTGCTTTCTTCTGCCTCCAACCAAGACAGAGATGGAAGGTCTCTCTTATCTCCTTCTGGGGAGCCCAGCCACCAACTTGCCACGGAGAGAGGGTTTCTGGCGTAGCTCCACTGAAATCCGTCAAAGTGTTCTCTGCACCAGAGTCGCTCCTCTCGAGTCCAGCGCGATCAGCCAGCCAAGAGGAAAAAATGTATTCTGCCGTAGATCCCTCATCGCTGGCCTTTTATCTGCCTCTTCTGAGAGAATGGGATTATGGGTTTTCTCCCATAGTGCTCTCTGGCCCAATGAGCTTTAAGGGAGGTGTGGACTCCCTTGAAGTTAGAAAGTGTACTTTGTGAAGCTAGCATACTTGTGGACTCCAATGAGTAAAGATGTGAACACAAGCCTTGTCTTAATTAGTTCTACTTAGTACCTTGTTTCAGGTTCTGGCCAAAACATCTTGTAAGATTAGATCAACTCTAATTAGTTAGCAGTTAGTAAGGATTCCAACAGATTTACACTAAAAGCTTTCACTTGACTTCTACATTATATATTGTGGATATTTACATAGAGAGAAACAGGAATCTTACTGAAAAAAGCTGTTATGATCTATTGTTTGATTGTTGGATTATCTTATACTGTGTCTTTCAAAAAAAAAATCTTTAAAAATAGGAATTTCATTTGCTTGATTAGCTACACTGGGCAAATTATCTGAATAATGGATTGCTAGCAAGCAAAAATTTTTAAACAATTTTGCCCTGTCTCCCAAGACACATGCATGCAGGAATTTTTTGAAAATAATGAAACAGAGACAGCTAAGTGGAGCAGTGAGTAGAGTCCTCTTGAAGTCAGGAGGACCTGAGTTCAAATCTGGACTCAAACACTTAACACTTCCTAGCCGTATGACCTTGGGCAAGTCACTTGACCCCAATTGCCTCAGCAAAAAATTAAAAAATAATAATGAAACATATTCAATCATTTGCTCTCAAGATCAAAAAGGATTTTTCTTTACAATTAATAAATATGTTAATATATTATATTTGTATGTAATATACATTTAATCATAGCATATGTAATAAATATACATATTTTGGGACATATGCTCAAAATTTTTTAACTTATAGGAATGTGTGATCAGAAATGTTTGAAGACCACTGATTTAAAGCAGGGCTTTTTAAATTCTTGCTATTTGCAATCTTGTTTCACCCAAGAAATTTTCACACAACCCAGGTAGATGAGTATATAAAATAGGTATATGAATCAAACATTTATGATAACAAATCATAATTTCACGACCCCCACATTCAATTATATAACCCCATGTGGAGTTGTAACCCACAGTTTAAGAAACTTTGGTTTAAAAGGACCATGAAAAAAATCAGATAGAAAGAATCCTGGCCTTAAGAAGACTAAAGTTCAATACCTTTGATACTAAATGCATGACCTGGAGAAATCACTTAACTTACTTGGCTTTGTTGCCTCATGTAAAATGAGAATATCGGGCTGAGGTTCCTTCAAACTGTAAATGTATTATAATCTTATGAACTCACTCTCTCCAAGCTTTATGTCTATCAGGGTATACATAAGTGCTGAAGAACAGATAAATAGACAGAAAATGGCAACAGAAGGATCAGTTTTCATTCACTTCAGCAAAACATTTAATATACCATAGAACAATGGGAGCAGGGGTGACCAAAACACTGTAGAGCAGATTGAAAAACATTAGCAGAGATAGATGAAAAACAAACAGGACATTGGGACTATACTGGGAAAAAGAGAAGGATCAAAGAAGGGACAGGAAATTGTTCAGAGAGGACAGGATGATATTAATGAATGAAAGAAAAGGATAGAACTACTTATTATTTTGCATACATTTTCACTAACAAAGTAAATGATGTTTGAATTGGAAAGAACAAAAAAGTTGAGAGGGAGCTTATGTCCAGTTTATATAGGGAAATAGTAAAAGATAGCCAACCTGCTTTTGATGAGTTTAAATCACTTGACTTGGATGAACTATATCCCAGGATTCTCAGAAAACTGACTTAGGGGATGCTGAACCATTGTCGGTGATATCTAAAAAATCATGAAGAATAGAAGAGCTTGTATATGATAAGAAAAGGAAAAGGTTGTTTTGCTTAAAAAAAAAAAAGAAAAAGAAATGACAACAAATTATGCAGAATGTTTTAATTTCAATCCTGGGAAATGTTCTAGGACATATTAGTTAGGATTAGGATATCTAGTTAGTGGATATCTAGAAAAGGAAGCAGTGATCACTGAGCTTTTGCGGCTTCTTCAGGAACAGGTCATTCCAGACTAACCTCAGTTTCTTTTTTGACAATGTTACTAGACTTAGATTAGATTGGTAAATATAATCTTCCTAGATTTATAAAGTCTTTGACAAAGTTTCTTTATATTTTTGTGGCCAAGATAGAGAGATATGGATTAATGATCATACTGTTAGGTTTAGAATTGTCAAAAAACTGAAACCAAAGAGTAATCAATGGTCAAAAAACATTTATTAAGGGACTACATTGTATCAAGCAAATGCTAAGCACTAGAGATACAAATAAAAAAAGAGAAAATCCCTCTCCTCAAAGAGCTTACAATCTAATGAGGAACAATATACAAAAAGTGTGAGGGGGAGAACTGCTGGATAGGATATGATGCTTGTGGATTTGAAACCAGCCAGAGCTGTTGATGGAAAATGGAGAATTAGCTAGAAAGTCCTAAGCCCTCTCTAAAGAAAGATTTTAAGAGGAATTTCTTGCTCTGCCCTCGTTTTCTAATTAAAGGGTAGAGACAGCCGAGAAAGAAAATGTTAAGCATCAAAGATGAATCAAATCTTCATTTAATAGTATTTTGGTTTTTTTCCCCTAATTATATGTAAAGATAGTTTTCAACATTCATTTTTGTAACATTTTCGGTTCCAAATTTTTTCTCCCTCTCTTTCTTCCCTCCCTTCTCCCCAAGGCAGCAAATAATTTGATATAAGTTATACATCATCATGATGATGAGATTATAGGTAGTGAGCTTATTCTGGAAGAGGCATGATGCTTCTGGAGTCTAAACCAGACAAAGCAACTGACGGAAAATGGAAAGAGTTCTATAGGTTTAAAGGAGGGAGGTGAGTTTTGAGCCTGGGGCCATTTGTTGGATAGTAACTACTTAGGTATGACTCCTAATTTTGTGAAGAAAAAGAAAATGCAATCTGGTGATCCTGCATGAGAGATAAAGTTGATGGGAAATCGGAGAGAAGAGCCGATCTTCATTCTTGCATTGAGAAAAGACACACACATAGTTCCAGACTTTTTGGGACCAACTCCCGGAAAAAGAAAAAAAAAAAAGATTCCCTTACAGTGACGTAAGGAGAAGCTGACTCCTAAACATGTCCTTGATTTCCAGTTTGCCTCAAGACTTTAAGGAATTTTCCCTTGGTTGATCTTGAGGACTCTCGGCTGAATAAGGTCTCAGCCAACTCACATCTATTCTAATTTATTTATTCTAATCTGTAGAACTCCCATTTGGAAAATGGGCTTATTTTTTTGTTCACTACTTATGATGGTCTTTTTGCATAATAAACATTTGCTATGAAGGAGTCAAGCCTATGGGTATAAGATTGGGTTACTCTCACTCTTTAAGGATAATGATGCTTTTAAACCTGAAAAAAAAAAAATCAGGCCTCTAGATTAGCAGTACTTAGAGAGAAGAACAGATAGAAACAATTTTAGTCCATTATTGCTTCTCAGAAGTAGTCACTCTTACTGTCCCTTCTGCTACTCTCCAGGAAGAAATCAAAGTCTCCCCTGGAGAAGGTTGGGCCAGATTCCAGAGATAGCTATGCACACCTTGCTTTAAGTCACTTTAAGACACATCATGTGGAATATACATCTTATACAGACAATACATACCTTACATATATTAGTTCATTTGGAGACTTTAAGAGGAATACTTACAACATTTTAAGAGTATGCTTACAAGATTTTCAGGTGAGAGAAATTTGGAAAAGACAGACAACTTTTTTGGATTACAGAATCTGGATTCAAAGAGCTTTTGATAGATTAGACCAAAACTAATAAGATGATCAGGGATAAATGTAAAGATTTATTCTTATTTTCAAAAAGTTAAGCTTACAAATATAAGAAAAAGGAACATGGACAATACCAATACATTGGGAACATTAGTGTACTACAATATGAGTCAATAATGTGAGGTAAATCAGCTAAAATATCTCATTCTGCAGGAAGACTTTCCCAATCCCTCTTAATTCCAGGGACTTCCTTTTGTTGATTATTTCCAAATTATTCTGTACATAGCTTTTTTTGTACATAATTGTTTGCATGTTGTCTCCCCGTTAGACTATAGCTCCTGGAGGATAGAGAATGTCATCCTTTCTTTGTATTCCCAACATTTACCACAGTGGCTGGCATGTATTTAGGTGCTTAATAAATGCATCTTGAGTGACTATAGACAAAAAGCTAATGTTAACTCGGGATGTATTAGATTCTAATACATCTGAGCCAGAGAATGTTAAGTCCACTGTACTCTGTCTTTATCAGCAAACATCTAGAGTACAGCATTCAGTTATAGATGTCACATTTTAGGAAAACAACCATTATCTCAAAAGTCCTTGATATCATGTAATGTGACAATGGATGGATGCAAGAAGGTTTAAAGAAAGGAAACCTAAATGGGTCTTGAGAGTTGTTTCCATATAGAGGGTTATAATGTGGATTAGATTTGTTCTGATTGATCCGAAAGAACAGAATAAGGGGAACAAGTTTTAGATTAGGCAGATTTAGGTTTGACGTAAGGACAATTTGCCTAACTAACTCTTAGAGATATTCTAAATTGGATAGAGCCGTGTCTGGAGGATGTGGTTTTCCTTCACTAGAACTCTTTAAGCAGATACTGAATGTCCTCAAATTGGGGATGATGTAGAGGGAATTTTTGTTCCGACATGGATTAGACCAAGTAGCTTCTAAGGTTCCTTCCAAGCCTGAAATTTTGTGTCAGTTGGAAAGCGTAATGTATTATATCTGCCTGGAACTGAACCGGGGACTGAGTCAGAAGAATCCAGTGTGAGGAAAATGCAGGGAACAAGACAGAGAAATCAATGCCACCAGAAGTCAGGATGTGGGCACTCTCAGTACCTGTGAGATTTGCATGCCCACAGTTCCCAGATCTGCAAGCAATTTTTATGTTCCAGGCGTGGCCCTAATCACTAGTGCCGCTGCTGATCCTGTAAACCTGTGCCAACAGTGTGGCTGGGTATCACAAATACTCACTGTGCAGTCCTGAGCTAAATATTGGAAGGAGATGCAAAATCTAACAAAAGAATAGTTCATTTCTTTAGTGGATCTGTGATCTTAGGGATGTGGGCTTCCCTTCCAAGAGTACAGATTACAATCTATCCACACCTCCTCCTGTGCAATTCTTGTCCTGGACTGTTTGGCATTTTTATTAATAACATAAAGGCTTATGTCTATGCCTTTGCTTATTACATTTGCAGATGACACAAAGTTGGAAGAGAAAATAAATTCATGGGTGGCAAGTTAATATTCAAAAATATCTTCACAGCTTAGACCATTAGGTCAAATTTACTATAATTAGATTTACAAGGGATAAATATAAGCAAAACATAGGGTAAATAACATCATCCTTATATGTACAAGATGGGGAAAAGTATGACTAGTGAGATATTTGCATTAAAAGTCAATACAACAATCAAAAACATATATAATATATAATGCATATTATATATTAATATAATATGTATAATATTAATATATATAATATATAGTCTTAAGCCGCATTGAGAACTCAGTATATAGAATAAGGGAGGTGCTTTCCGATGTAAAACTGGAATATTGTGGTCAAATATGGGCCCCATATTTTAAGGACAGTTATATCAGGGAAAAGCTGGACTAGTTGATGACAAGCCTCCAAATTATACTGAAAAAGTTGTCATCTCCTCCATGAAATGGTTCCTTATCCTCCTCGTTAATGCTTTTTACTTCTTCAAGCTAACTTTTATTTTATTTATGCACTTGTTGAATCTCTCAGCAGAGTGTAAGGTTCTTTATAAGTTATCTTCACAAGATGCATACCCCCTTTTCTCTTCTAAGGGACAGCTAAGTAGCACAGTAGATAAAGAGCTGGGCTTGGAGGAAGAAAGTCTCTTCTCCCCAAATTTGAATCTGACCTCAGACACTTACTAGTAACGTGACTCTAGGTAAGTCACTTAAACCTGTTTTTCTCAGTTTGCTTATCTGTAAAATGAGCTGGAAAAGGAAATGGCAAACTACTCTAATACCTTTCTAAGAAAACTCGAAATGGGGTCACAAAGAGTCGCATATGACTAAAAAGGCTGAGCTAAAACCACAAATCTCTCTTGCAGTACTGCTACCACCATGGTTTAGACCCTCCTTATGTCACCCAGAGACTCTGGCAATATTATTCTAATTGATCTTACTTCTAGGATCTTCCCATTCCAGTTCATTCTTCACTTAACTATCAAAATGATCTTAAAGCACAGGTCTGACCTTGTCATCCACTTATTTAGTAAACTCCAAGGATTGCCTATCAATTTCAGAATAAAATAAAAATCCTTTGCATCTATCTATCTATCTATCGATCGATCTATCCATCGATCTATCTATTTCTGTTTATTTATTGCTGTTTAATCTTTTCAACTGTGTCTGACTCTTTATGACCCTGCTTGGGATTTTCTAGGCAAAGGTACAGGAGCAGTTTTGCCATTTCCTTCTCTTGCTCATTTTACAGATGTGAAAACTGAAGCAAACAGGCTTAAGTGACTTGCCCAGAGTCACATAGCTAGTAAGTGTCTGAGGCCAGATTAGAATTTAGGAAGAAGAGTCTTCCTGACTCCCTTGTTTAAAATCCTTTATAACCTGGCCCTTTCCAGTCCTTCCCAGTCTTTCAATACTTTATTCCCTTCTATCTACTCTACGGTGCAGTGGCACTGGCTTCTTGGTTGTTCATTGAACAAGACAGTCCATCTCCTGACTACATGTTTTTATTGACTATTCATTGCACCTGTAATGTTCTCCCTCCTCATTTTCTCTTCCTGGCTTTATTGCGTTTCTTCAAATTTCATTTACAATCCCAACTCCTATAAGAAGCTTTACCTAATTCCCATTTTACTACTATCTTCTTTCTGAGATTATGTCCTATTTATCCTGTTTGTATGTCCATAGTTCCCCTTCACTTCCCAATTACAGTGTAAGTTCCTTGAGGGAAATGACTGATTTTCTTGGTATCTATAGGATTTAACAGAGAATAGCATATAATAAAATGCTTAATAAATACTTGTTGACTTAAGAACAGGGAATTTCATTTTTGTCTTTGCATCTCCAGAACCTGTTGTGGAGACCTGAACATAATGGGCTCTTAATAAATTTTGTTGAATTGAATTGTGGAATGATTACCCCAGAGAAGAAAAGATAAAGTGGATCAGATCTAGAAGAAAAGGATGAAAAATATAGAGGAATTGATTTTGTCTAAATATAAGGGGAATTTTTGTAATCTTTTGTTAGAGCTTCCCATTTGTAATAAAGGACTTAGGTACATTTTACGAATCTCTCTTCTGTGATTTCTCCAAGTTGAAGTTTGGGAACTTCGTCATTTGCCACTTCCCACAATGGTAATCAACAGTAGTACTTGCTACAATACAAAAGATAGATTAGTTTTATTTTCATAGAAAGAGACTCTGAAAAGATTCATATCTAAACCTATAGAATTTTTGCCCTAATCTTCCTAGGGATTTGAACAGACTCTGTGATTTACAACACTATTTTGGGGGGATTCCCAGAATGGGGAAATACATCTCTCCATTGATCCTGTCATGTTCTTTGATGGACATTATTCTCTAGTTGCTGTTCCCTCATTCAGGCCTCTATTTCTGTCCTTCTCCTGTTAGGTCCTGAGCTTTACTGCATTACTTCAGGTTAAGCAGTAGGGAGCACTACAAAAGCAACATCATCCCAACAAAATTGGTGCTGGTTAGCCTCCTGCAGCAGCAAAATTGGCGTTAATTATCTTCTCTCCAGGTGTTAGTCCTCGAGCAGCTCTAAAATAACTGTAATAGAACCTTACCTGAAAGTGAACCTTACCTCCCACACCCTCTGGCACATCAAGTGCTTCTGGGCTACTTAAACATTCTGTAATTTTACACCTGGTCCCACAGTCCTACCAGCCATATATAGAATCTCTTGAGGATGTTATGGGAACACCTTTTCCTGAACTGTACAAATAATGAGTGTATATTTTCCACTCTGGGTCACTTCTAGTAAATCCGTAGTTCTTTATCTTCTCAAAAGATGGATGATTTGTCTCCTCATATCAGATCTTCCCACTGAGTCTTTTGAGCTTATGAGAGACACCCTAATTTACTTTCCATTTGTCTTCTGACACATTTATCTGCATAACCTGGGTCAGGTTATGCAAACAAGTCTGGGCTACTTTTTCAAATGTCTCAAAGGGGAAGAGTTGGAACCAATGGTTCCCAGTGTAGGGTCTTTGCTCACAGGCAAAGGAACAGCTTCTTGTTTCTAATAATTGGAACTATCTCTAAGTGGAATGAAATGATTGTTCAGTCATTTTTTCAGTCACATCTGACTCTTTGCGACCCCATTTGGGGTTTTCTTGGAAGAGATCCTGGATTGGTTTGTCATTTCTATTTCCTTCTCCAGCTCATTTTACAGATGAGAAAACGGAGGTAAATAGGATTAAGTGGCTTGTCAGGGTTGCACAAATAGTAAGTATTTGAGGCCATATTTGAATGCATGAAAAGGAATCTTCTTGACTCCAGGTCTAGCACTTTATCCACTATGCCATCTGGCAGGGATTACTTGGAAGGTAATGGGTTTCCCTCTTACAGTTTAAGAGAAGTCTCTAAATGAAGGTTTGTGGTAGAGAAGATTCTTAGGTCATTAGGTTGTAAGCTACTTGAGGTCATTTACTATCTTTTGTCTCTTTTGCTATCCCCAGCTCTTCCCACAATACCTGACTCAGAGCAGGCACTTAAAATAATGTTTATTGTACAGTATTGTGTAAGTGGACTAAATAGGCTTCTCAGATTCCTTACAACTGATCTATTAATTCTTTGATCAAACTAGATACTTAGTTGGTACAATAAGACCTGAGTTCAAATCCTGTTTAACATTGGCTAGTTCTATGACCCTAACTAAGCCATTTAATTCAGTTTCCTCCTCTATAAAACAGGGATAATTATAGTACCTATCTTACAGGGTTATCATGGGGATCATATATGATAGAATTTGTGAGGTGCTCGCAAACTTTAAAGTGCTATAATGCTAAGTAGCTATAGGTTCCTCATAAAGAATGAACTGGGATTTTAACATTTTGTGGGTACTAGGGTGGGACTGCCCATATGCATTCTCATTACTTTACAAAAAACTCAATTTTATTTTATTTTCAGTTCCAAATTCTCTCCTTTTCCTCTCTTACCCATTAAGAAGGAAAGAAAAATAAAATTACAAGTATGTAATGTCATGCAAAATAAATTCCCATGCTAGCAATGTCCAAAAATAGAAAGGAAAAGAAATAGAAGAAAATATGCTTCAGTCTGCACTCTGACTCCATTAGCTCTCTTTCTGGATGTGAATAGCATATTTAATCATGAGCGCTTTGGAATTGTAGTTGATCATAGTGTTGATCACAGTTACTAAGTCTTTCATAGTTGATTATCTTTACAATATTGCCGTATTAGTATATAATCAGTGCTCCTTGTTATGCTTATTTCATTTTGCATCAGTTCATGCAAGTCTTCTCAGGTTTTTTTCTGAAACCATCTTTTTATACAATAGTATTCCATCACAATTCATTTACTCTAATTTACTGACCCATTTCTCAATGGGTAAGCATCATCTCAGTTTTCAATTCTTTGTTACCACAAAGAGAATTATTATAAATATTTTATACATTTGGGTCTTTTCCCTTTTTCTTTGATTTCTTTGGTAGATAGACAAAATATTGATATTACTGACTCAAAGGATATACACAGTTTAATAGTTTTTTGTTTCCCACTCTTTTTGATATGTTACTGGCCTTTCAGATTATATATTTCCTGTATAATTTTTTAAAAATAATTTCTTTTGCATGTCATTCTTTGTAATATGCTTTAGTCTTCTTATGCCCAACACACTTCTCTCTATTGTCACCTATAATTTTAATTCTTTAATTTTTCAATGACAAATTTGACATAACATAACAATGACATAACAGTTTTCAGTTATAAAAGCATCCTTAAATAAATTTATGCCAAGACATGTGTTTTTAATGTCACAGAGCAGTTTGGGATCATTGAAGTACTGTGCAATTGACCAAATTCAACAAATCCAGTAAAATTGTTTCCTATTCAATTTGGATTCATCTTACTGTTCATCTGAAGTATCTCTCCAAGATGTATGTAGTGATGGAATGAGTTGATAGGCTGTCTATCCCATTACATGTCATAGTCAAGTCAATAGATATTCTTCATCCATTTATAGATTTTTAGGTAAATCTTTTTGGAGTAGTCATAAAAAACATTGATGCGATCTGTTTCTTGTTGTAGCCAGCATAATACCATGTATCAAAAGGAGCATATGTAGGCCATCACCATATTTAGAGACTCTTCTTCCATTTGTACTCTCTGGAAGTCATTCTCCATGACAGTAGCAAATACTGCTGGAAAATATATATCCCATTTTATGCCTTGCTTGATATTAATGATCAGAAGACTGTTGGAACACAACTATATTTTTTTGGTTGCATCAGTCAGGCTATCCTATATTATCAATTTAAAAAGTTTATCTTTTGTTTTAGCATAACCTTCAAGTCCCAATATATCGCTCCCCAATCCAGTATTATTCTTATAAGGATGTTTTTAAAAGAAAGTGAAAACAAAAGCAGTTCAGCAAAAATAATCAACTTATCAATCAAGTCTGATCCTCTTTGCAATGTTCTATATAGGGAAACAAGGGAAGTACATTCTCATATCTCTGCTTCTGGGATAAACTTGGTTGTTATCATTGCAGAGCTTTTGGATTCAATTTATTGTTGTTCTTCCTCTTTACATTGTTGCAGTTTTATAGATTGCCCAGTTGCTTGGCATTTATTCATTTAAGTCTTTCCATGCTTCCCTGTATTCTTCATATACATAATTTTTTTAGGCACAATGATAATCACATTCATGTATTACAGAGCCATTCCCCAATCAATTAGGCATCTACTTTGTTTCTATTTTTTTGCCACTTTAAAAAGTGTTGCTGTAAATATTTGGACAATATTGGACTTTTCTTTTATCTTTGATTTCCTTAAAGTGCAAGCCTCACAATGTAGTCTCTGGGTTAAAGTGACACTTTAGTTGCTTTCTTAGCAAAGTTTCAAATCGCTTTCTGGAATATTTGGAACAATTCTGAAGTACTGAGCAGAACTTCAGGTTGTATTTGCTCCTCTGAATTAAACACTATTTTGAAATATACGTGTGTGTGTGTATAAACTGTGTGTGTATGACAGTGTGCAGATTTTTAAATGATGCTTTCCTCTGCCTTCTTGCCCCCCCATCTAGAGCTGCACAAGTATGGGTAGCAACATCCATCACAATTTTGCCCTAGGAGCTGTAACCTTAAATATTGAACAATACAACAGGCAGATGTGGTCATCACAAGTTGGTTCTGGGCACACTGGCCATTTTCCCGGGTTCTACTGCCTGTCCTGCTCAAACCCTATTTTGTAATCACACCAGATCTTTGTTGGAAGGCCACTATCTAAAATTAGGGTTGAAAGATGGAGATTTAAATAATGACTTAAATCTTTAAATGCTGAAGTCCAGGGTAAGAAGGAGCCATGATTTCAATCTTTGTGTATTAATAGAATGAAAATCTCTTTGACTTAGCCCTGTACCAGAACCTTAAAGAGCCCTTTGGGAGAATGGGTCAGAATGGAAAATTTTGGCAAAGTTGCTACCATTCTCTTCATTTTAAACTAAAAATAACCTGGTGAGTTCGCTTGAGCAATTCTCAAAAGATTAACATAATAGTGTCATAAGTGGGACCATCCCCAAACATTAGCAGTAGGGAATATTTAGTCAAATACTGAGATATTACAATTTTAAGAATTTAGAAATAATAGAATCAAAGAATTTCCAAGTTGAAGTAAACATTACAGTAGAATATAAGGTCTCTGAGGGCAGTGATTGTATCATTTTTGTTTCTATATTACAAAACCTAGCACAGTGGTAGACATGTTGTAGGTGCCCAATAAATATTTGTTTAATTGAATTAAAGAAATTTCAAAGGTTATCTAATTCAAACTGTACCCAGACAGAAAGACACTGTATTTAAAAAAATCATTTTTGTTCTCCAAGAGTTTACAAGATAATTTCCAATCCCCAGGGGGAGAAAATAGTAATGTGTATGCAACAAAATAAAACAGTATATATAATATTATAGCCATCTTTCCCTGAGCTATGCTTTCTTGGCCAAGAGGCTGAAAGCCAAGTTCCTGCTTAGGCCATCATTTCTCAACTTTCACAGGATGTGACTGTGTGTTCTTTGGGAAAATATCAATGCTAGCAATATTTTCCCTTTCCAAATATTAAACATGAAATTATACAGGTATCAAAAATACTTATTATATGCACTAATTTGGGGGTATGCAAATATTTAATTTGCTCCCTTTTGATACAAAAAATTTCCAAATAACTTCTTTATTCCAAGGATTTAGTATGTATCTCCTCTTCCTTTCTTATTCAAGCCCAGGACTTGTTTCATTATTATATTTTAAAACCCAAAATATTTTATGACAAGACTAATTTGGGAATCATTGATTTAGACTTCCCATGATTGGCTTGAATCCCCACTCAACATTTCTAGGCCTCCAACTGTATCAACTTCTTGGAGGGAAATTGTTAGTTTTTTTTTTTAGTAGGGAGCATAATGAAGGACCAACAGTCCCTAATTATAGAATAGTGGGCTCTAAATTCTTTTCCTTCCATCAAGCTATGATGGGAAAAATGGATGGAGAACTCCAGCTAATAAGGTCTCCTTAGTGTTTGTTGCTCCTAATGGTAGCTTCTTTTTATGGAGACAATTGTTCCCGGTGGCTGCTCTAAGCACCAAGCTTCTTGAGTCAATTGGGTCAATTGCATTATTTATAGTTACACCTTCATGGCAGTACCTCCAGAGCAGCTTTAGCTATATTCCTAGTGAGTTCTTCAACAGCAGCTTTACAGAGACTACTAGACTTAGAATCATTAAGACGTAGATTCCAATTTGTCGGACACTTTCTGGCAGGGAAAGCCACTTTACCTATGTGACTTTTAGCTTTCTTATCTATAAAATAGGGCAGTTATTAGGATCTATCTCATAGGATTGTTAATATCAGCATAGATAATATATGTATTCACAAACCTCAAGGACATCTAGCTAACATATATAAATGTTGGCTATTATTATTTAAATGATGATGATGATGATGATGATGGTTGTAATGAAGGCTTTTTAAAGTAGCAGTTACTTTGGGCAAGCTATATTTTTGGAGGTTGAAGTAGCAGTTACTTTAAGACACTGAATTGAGGCATAAAGATTAGAAAAAGAAGGAACCTTAGAGATCATCTAGTCCTTCCTTTTCATTTTTTAAAAGAGGAAACAAGCACAGATATGTAAAAGGGCCTCACATCTCTGGTGGAAAACAGAGCTGAGCTTCTAATTAAGGTATTATAGTTTTGAATCCAATTTTCTTTTCATCATATCACACACTATCATATTTCTTTACATGTTCTTCCTTCATATTTTTCTCTCCTTTGTTTTTAAAAAAGTCCAGTCTCCCATGGCATTGAGAAGGTGCTGATGGCCCCATGCTTCTGGTCCCATTCTTGTACTGTCCCTGCAGTCTCATTACATCAATCTCACAATCTCATTAAATCTTTCTTCATTGAATATAGGGACTCTACTAGCAAACCCAATCACTTTCCAGAGGCAATTGATAGAATTTCATGCCTGGGCAGAAATTTCTTCAAAGAAATTTTTGTAAAAATAAATATAGTTTTAAAAATATATAAATATATTTTCAAATTCTTTTTGTTTTCACTCCTTGAAAAAGGTTTTGTAGATATAACTATTAATTATAGTAATCTAGCAAGGGCTTGGTAGATCTCTGAAAAAGAACACAAATCTTCCTGGGAAGAATTGCTACTCACATGAGGAAAATAGCATACCTCACAGGAGGAAAATGGGAGGTAATAGGTGTGGCAGCTTTTCGGAAAATGCCTTGGAGAAATTTGTTGGTGGAGCTACAGACCTCCCAGAGTATGTAGCAAAGTTTAAACTATTTAAAGGTAGTTTCCCTCAGTTCCCAAATTACTGGGAAAGCAATCTGTTGGACCATGACCAGATTTGATAGAAGACAGTTGGCTGCTCAGAAACTTTGAGGGATTCTGTTAAGAACTCCTATTTTTCAGTCTGGTTAAAAACAAATATGGAAGGAGAATTGGCTCTATAGTCAAAGAAACTGCATTCAAATCCCATCTCTGACATTTACTACTTGTATGATTTTAGGCAAGACACTTAACCTTCTTCATCTGTAATGCAAAGGAGCTGGATTAAATGGCTTCTAGATGGAGACCCTTCTGGTGCTACCTTCCAGATAGCAACTTCAATCTACTTTAGTGATCCTGTAATCAGCTCTCTTGATGCTGAATTGGCCAACCATCAGAAAACAATACAATACTCCATAGGATCTTCTATCTTATGACCAAAAGGAATCTTAGAATATTATCAAGTCTATTTTCTCCATTTTACAGATGAGGAAACTGAGGCCTACAGAGATGAAATTACTTATCTATATTCACATAAGCAATAAGAAGCAGAGTCAAGATGCATACCTAGGTCCCCCAATGACGAATCCATGCCTTTTCTGTTGTGCCATGCTTCTACAATGCAACTCTGCAACAAACACAATATAATGCACATTTATTAGATATATTTATTAAGTGTTTACTGCGAATTGAACACTGTGCTCATAGGTAGGAAGTAGTAGTCTCCTGAAGGAGCAATTCTTGGTTGACCAGATTATTATTGACAAGATTACCAGTCAGCAATGAATTGAGGAGTGGTCTATTTACTATTGTCTCAGGACCACAAGATCATATTACATCACTATGACCCTGAAATTTTCATATTTCTAATACTCTGTGTCTAGTCCAAGAGACTTCATCTAATTTTCTGGCTGTGACAAATTATATGAAAGTGACCCTGATGAGCAGAAATTCTAATTGTAATAATTATTGTTCAGTCTCTACTTGAAGACATCAGGTGATAGGGCATTCACAAGATCCTAAAATTTATACACATGTAACTGTCACCCATCGTTTTTTGTAATGCCCTCTCAGGCTAAACATACCAAGTAACACAATAATAATGCATAATAGTGATGATAGTTTCCACTGATATAACACATTTTCTGATTTACTAGTATTGTATTTTTTCCCCAATTACATGTCAAGACAATTTTTAGCATTCCTTTTTACAAGTTTTTGAGTTCCAAGTTTTGCTCCTTCCCTCCCTCCTCTCCCCTCCCCTCTTCCAAAATGGTAGACAATTTGATATAGGTCATACATGAACTATCATATAGAACATATTTCTGTATGTCACAGTTGTGAAAGAAGAAAAAGATCAAAAGGGAAAAAACTATTAAAAGAATAAAGTAAATTAGAAAAATATCCTTTGATCTATATTCATAGTTCATCAGTTCTTTATCTGGATGTAGATAGCATTTTCCTTCCTGAGTCCTTTGTCTTGTCTTGGATCATTGTGTAGCTAAGAAGAGCTGACTCATTCATAATTAATCATCACATAATGTTGTTGGTACTACATACAATGTTTTCCTTGTTCTGCTCATTTCACTTTGCATCATTCATACATGTCTTTCTAAGTTTTTCTGAAATCTCCGGGTTGATCATTTCTTACTATGCAATAGTATTCCTTTACAATTGTATATCACAGCTTGTTCAGTCATTCAAGTGATAGGCTTCCCTTAAATTCCCATTACTTTGCCACCATGAAAAGACCTGCTATAAATATTTTTGTATATATAGATCCTTTTCCCTTTTTGATATTTCTTTTGGGATATAGACCTAGACATTTTGCTGATCAAAGGATATGACAGTTTGATTAATCTTTGGACTTAATTCCAAATTGCTCTTCAGAATAATTGGATCAGTTCACAATTCTACCAATACTGCATGTGTTCCAGTTTTCCCACATCCCCTCCAATGTCCTTTTTTCCCATATTAGCCATTCTGCAAGGTATGAGTTGTTTTTATTTGCAATTTTTTAATCAAAAATGATTTAGAGCACTTCATATGTTTATAGATAGCTTTAATTTCTTTAATATGAAAATTGTCTATTAATATCCTTTGATCATTTTTCAATTGGGGAATGACTTGTATTCTTATAAATTTGACTCAGTTCTCTCTATATTTGAGAAATGAAACATTTAGCAGAGATACTTGCTGTAAAGATTATTTCCTAACTTTCTGCTTTCTTTCTAATCTTGGTTGTGTTGGTTTTGTTTATACAAAAACATTTTATTTTGACATAACCAAAATTATCCATTTCATATTTTGCAATATTCTTTATCTCTTGTTTAGTCATGAATTTTTCCCTTTTCAACAGATCTGACAGGTAAACTATTCCTTGTTTTTCTAATTTGCTTATGGTGTCACCCAACTCATTTTGATCTAATATAATTGGACAAAATATTTCTTAATGATTGCTTTAACTTCTTCATTGATAATGATTTTATCATTTTTGTTTTTGATACTGGATATAGGATTGTGCTTTTCTTTTAAAAATTAAAAATTAAAAAAAATTTTTTAAAAATTAAAAAAACCAATGACTTATCTATCTTACTGCATTAAAAAAAAAAAACCAACAACTAGATTTAGTTATTAACTCAATAGTTCTTTTGTTTATTTGTTTTGTTTTTACTTTGAATATTATTAACTTTACCTTTGATGTTCAGAATTTCTAATTTGATGCTCAATTGAGAATTTTCAATGCACTGTTTTTCTAGTTTTTTTAGTTTCACGCCCAGTTTATGGATCTGTTCTTTTTCTATTTTGTTGATGTAAGAATTTAGGGAAATAAAACTTCCCCTAAGTACTGCTTTGGCTGTATCCCATAAATTTTGGCATGTTATCTCATTGTTGCCATTCTCTTTAATGAAATTATTGATTACTTCCATGATTTGTTCTTTGATCCACTTTTTTTTAGGATTAAATTATTTAGTTTCCAATCAAATTTTAATCTATTTCCCACTGCCTTGTGTTGAATGTAATTTTATTGCATTGTGATCTGAAAATAACATTTAATATTCCTTCCTTTCTATATTTGATTTTGAAATTTTCAAGTCCTAATACAAGGACAGTTTTTGTGTAGGTACTATGTATTGTTTTCAGCATTGTAAAGGCATATTCTTTTCTGTTACCATTCACTTTTCTCCAAAGGTCTGGCATGTATAACTTTTCTAATATTCTATTTACCTCTTTAGCTTCTTTAGTTTTTGGTTGGACTTAATTGAGTTCTTAGAGTCCTCTCAACTTAGAGGGGACAGTTGAAGTTCCCCATTCATATAGTTTTGCTATCTACTTCTTCTTGTAACTCATTTAATTTCTCTTTTAAGAATTGAAATGCTCTAGACAGCAAAACTATACTAGTAGAGGATCTCAACTTCCCTCTATCAGAACTAGATAAATCTAACTACAAAATAAACAAGAAATAAGTTAAGGAAGTGAATAGAATTTTAGAAAAGTTAGGTGTGATAGACCTTTGGAGAAATGGAATGAGAAAAGAGAGGAATATACTTTTTTTTCTCAGTGGTACATGGCACCTACAAAATCTCACAATCAAATGCAGAAAAGCAGAAATAGTAAATTAATCCTTTTCAGATGGTGATGCAATAAAAATTATATATAGTAGAGAGTCATGGAAAATTGAAATTAATTGAATTAATTGAAAATTAAATAATCTGATCCTAAAGAATGAATGAGTCAAACAACAAATCATAGAAAGACTTTGGATGCTATACCACTTGGTGCATATATTTTAATATTGATATTATTTTGTTGTCTATGATACCTTTTAGCAAGATGTAGTTTCTTTCCTTACTTCTTTTAATTAGATCTAATTTTGCTTTTGCTTTGAGATCAGAACTGTTACTCCTGCTTTTTTTTTTTTTTAACTTCAGCTGAAGCATAACAGATTCTGCTTCATCTCCTAACCTTTACTCAGTTTCTGTCTCTCTGTTTCAGTTGTATTTCTTGTAAACAACATATTGTAGGATTCTGATTTTTGAAGCATTTTGCTTTCTACTTATGTTTTTTGGGTGAGTTCATCCTATTTACATCCATATCCTAATTTTCCTACTGTTTGTTCTCTCTTCTTTCATCCTTTCCCTCCTCATCAGTCTTTTGCTTCTGACTACCACTTCTCTAAGTTTGCCCTCCTTTCTGTCAGTAATTTCCTACCCCCCTTCCTTGATTAAACCTCTTTTCCTCTCCTGTAGAGAGCCGGAGTCTCAGACACAGACACAGAGAAGACTTCAGACTTCAGACTCCAGATTCCAGACTCCATCTTTGACCAGCCTCGTGGTGGCTCTCTTGCCTTCATTACTTCTCCACCTAAAGACCAGCCCATCCAGAGATCCTCCAGAAAGCTAGCATGGACATTACACTCTCCTATTGGATAAGAGAGATGTCTATATTCAATTGATTGTGTAAATTATTCCCTCTTTGAGCCAATATGGATGATGCCTATTACCCATCCTCCCATCTTCCTTTCTACTATAATAGGTATTTCATATTTTTTCATGTGAAATAATTTACCCCATACTTCCTTTGCTTTCCTTCTACATTCAGTGAACTCCTCTTTCTCATCCTTTAATTACTTTTTGTGTAATTCCTTCAAATTTATCTTATACCCATACTCTCTGCCTGTGTATATTCCTTCTAAGGATAATGATAGATTAAAAAAAAATTACAAGTATCATATTCCCTTGGAAGGATGTAAACGGTTTAGCTCTATTGAATCTCTTATGTTTTCTTTTTCTTTTTTATCTATTTATGCTTCTCTTTTGGTTCCTGATATTAGAGATCAAAATTTTGTTTTAAGTCTGATCTTTTCCTTGTGAAAATTTGAAATCCTTTTGTTTCATTGAATGACCACTTTTTAATTTTTTATTTTAACATATTATGTTTAATTTCACTGGGTAAGTGATTCTTGTTTGAAATCCTAGCTCTTTTACTTTCCAAAGTATCATGTTCCATGACCTCTGATCCTTTAATAGTACAGCTAAAAATTCTGTGTTATCTGATTGCTTCCCCAATATTGTATACTTTCTGGCCACATGAAGTTGTTGATCTGATAGTTCTGAAATTTGGCTTAACATTCCTTGAAATTTTTATTTTGGGATCTCTTTCCTGAGGTGATCAGTGGATTCTTTCAATGTCTTTTCTTGCCCTCAGGTTTCAGAATGTCAGGGCAGTTTACCCTGATCATTTCTTAAAAGGTGATGCTAGATCCTTCTGTTGATTATGGCTTTCACATAGTCCATTGATTTTGATATTGTCTCTCCGGAATCTATTTTCCAGGGCAGTTGTTTTTCCCATGAGATATTTTATATTTTCTTCTATTTTTAAAATTCTTTTTAATTTGCTTGATCAATTCTTGATATTTCATAGAGTCATTAGCTTCTACTCACTCAATTCTAATTTCTAAAGTGTTGTTTTTCTCAATTAGCATTTGTATTTTTTTCCCCTCTAATTGGTCAATTGTACTTTTTAAGAAGTTCTTTTCTTCTTTCAAGTTGTTAAGAGTGTGTGTGTGTGTGTGTGTGTGTAACTTGCCCAGGGTCACTTGACTCTTTTTTCATAATTCTCTTACATCACTCTCATTTTTTTCCCCAATTTTTCTTCTTCTTTTTTATATGACTTTTAAGTTCCTTTTTGAAGTTTTTCATGACTTTTTTCTGGGCTTGAAACTACTTCACATTTTTCTTTGGGAATTGCCTCTGGTTTCTTGTGCCAGTAGCTAGTAGGACATGGCTGTTTACCTGGTATTGCACTGATGTTACCTTGAGGCTCACAGAGGGAACTCTTGTGTCTGATGTTGCACTGGTGGGGAGTGGTTGATGCTGCTGGGAGCAGTAGGGTTCTGGAAGCTTACCAGATTCTGTATTGGGAACCTAGTGCTGATGTATGGCATGTGCTGAATACATGAGTACAGGAGTACAAATACAGTGGGGTATTTGTGCATTTCCTAAGGTTACGCTGAAATTTGTTTCAGTCTGGTGAGGTTATCTGTTTGCCCAGGCCTAAGCTGAAACACGTCATGGTTCTCAGAGTTGAAATCTTTTCCATTTCTTTGGTTATACTGAGGCCTCTAAGGAGTGATGATGTTGGCATTTGCCTGCTCCACCATACTGGAGCTCAGGATCTCCCACTGGTTTGCTGAGATGGGGTTTGCTGCTGGCTTATTGGGATACTTCCTGTCCTAGATTTGTTTCTCTTTTTCCTGAGACAGTTCTTTCTTGACAATCTTCCAGGTTTCTTGGACAAAAAGACTGTTTTACCCAGCCTTTTTTGCTGGTTTTGCTGTTTGAGGATCTATTTAGGCCACTATTTTATTGTTGTTTGGAGTTGAATATAAGAGAATTACAATGATTTACTACTTACTCCTCCATCTTGGCTCTCACAAGTCCTCAATTTAATACTTTTAAAGGTTTTGCAATGTCTTTATATTATTTTATTTAATCCTCTCAACAACTCAGGTTTAGAGAATTCAAGTGACTTGCCTATAGTCACAGAGCTAATAAGTGTCAAAGATAGGATTCAAATCCAAATATCTTCTGACTTCAAGGTCTGGTGCTTTTTACATTATGCACCATGTTGTCCCCAAATAACAGCTTTTCTGTGAAATAAGTGTTCAAAGAAAGCTGTTGGGTTTCCCCTACGTCTTCTCTTCTCCACAAAAAATCCTCAGTTCTTTCAATCAAGAAACATTTTTTAAGTATCTATGTCTTAACTACTATGCAAAATGTTGTTGCTTAAATTTCCTAATTATCTTGTTCACCCTCCTCAAAACACACACTAGATTGTTGATATTTTTCTTAAAATTTAGTGACCAGAATATTATTTCACTACTATAAAGTGTTTTTTCTTCAAAGTTAATATTTGATGAGTAGGGGAAAATGTCCCACTATATCATTGCTTGTGGGATGAGAATCTTCTTCATCCTGGATACTTAACATTTCTATTAATACAGGCTAAGAGTGCATTAGCTTTTTTGTTTGCCAAGATACACTGCTGACTCATATTGAAAATAAAGTTTAAACAAAAAACTGGATACCTGATTAGTCAAGGGCAAATCTTTAAAACACAGGAATTCAGTGGGTTTTCAGTGGCTTCTGTGGAGACATTGGTTAGAGTAATGCTTTTAATATTTTCTAAGTACTGTCAGAAGCAGCTTTCCAAGACTGACCTTCCATGTAGAACCTAACTGTCTGCAAATATAAGCTGGAAGTAACACCATAATTTTCCTAAGCAGGCTCCTCAGTATTTAGGAACCAAATTTTCATGGGTATCTTTTAAGATGGCATAGTCTTGTCTTGGGGTATAAAAGTTTTAAATAGGTTTTCAATTATATTCTTCTGGGCCACATTTTCCCCAGTTTACTAGATATAATCAGTAAACAAATTTTTCACTACCTAGGATAGGAGCTAGTCAAGGAGCAAAACTAGGAGAACAGAGAATGAGTCTTCGCGAAAGTGTAAAGTTCTAATCCGAAGATTAGAAGCTGATAGCTTAGGTGAAGTAGAAAAGTTTTGTATTAGATTTTTAAAAATTTGGCAGGACTGAAGACCCCATATAAAGAGACATACCTAATCTTGGAAAATGTAGGCGTTTACTTGGTGTTTGGTATGAAACTGCAGCCTGCTTGCGTACAGTCTTGGTGATACGTAGACTTTATTATAGGTTTGTTTGCTTGGTCTCTCACTCTTCTAGGTAATGGTTAGCTGTAGGCAATAGATTGTAGGGTATAAAAGTAGGGAAGAAGCAGAAATGAAAAACCACAGTCATTGGAGAGGGGTGTGTTCTGAATGGAGGCATGCAGAGAGCTGTTGAAGCATGAAGGGGAAGAATGATGGTCTACTAGTTTTGGTGGAGAGAAATGTCACAGTAAGAGGGTCTGACTAGTCTTTTCATGTTATCTGTCAGATGGGGGTTGAAGTGACATAGATGGGTACATTTCAACTAAAAGGACAGTGAAGAATATTGTCCAAACATTTCAAATGAGCACATAGTTGGCCCAGATAGAGCGTGGGGCCTGACATCAAAAAGACTTCATCTTCCTAAGTTCAAATCTAGCCTCAGACACTTACTAACTGTCTGACCTTAGGCAAGTTAACTAACCCTGTTTTCCTCATCTGTAAAATGGGCCGAAGAAGGAAATACCAAAATGACTCATTTTCTTTAACAAGAAAACCCCAAATGGGGTCATGAAAATTCAAACACAATTGAAAAAACTGAACAACAAAGAACCTATGGAGAGAGATAATATACTCAGGAAAAGTGTTGGCCTTAGAACTTTTTTCCAGAGAAACAGAAGAATGGTTTCCACAGTAAATTGTCTTAACAAGGGAGAAAGTAGGTCATCATAGAAAGAGGTCAGCTACCTATTATGATCATATATTGGCCCTGGCAGAAAAACAATGAAATAACAGTGACACTGAAAGATGGCATGACATGGGGCTGCAAGTGCCCCATGAGTTTCCCAAGTAAATTCCTGGACAAAACATAGGTATAGATCCAGTTGGATTAATTGACATCATACTGAGCCAAGAGACACTGCCAAAAATATTAGGCATTTAGCTACAAAGTTTCTAACTAGAGGGTAGTGTTATGAGGCCATACTCTTAGATTTCTATAGTTGGGCTGTTAGGGTGTATAATTAAAATTTTTAATCAGGATTTCATGCTGAAGGCATACATACAGGCAGAAAAGAATGTAAGGATATGAATTCCCTTTTTGAGAAGTCAACAGGATATCGATATATATTTTCTGTTGCACTTAATGGTTTTATTGATGTAGGGTGTTCCCAGTGAGAAAATTTCTTCTACCAAGACAGATTAGAATCTACTCTACATGATCTAATGGTCTTAGAGAGCTGATGGGGACATAGAGATTCAGTGATATATTTTGTTCATATAGCCAGTATGTGTCAGAGATGGTACTTGAATTTAGCTTTTCTTGACTCCAAGACCAGCTCTCTATCCACTTTATCACACTTTCTACAAAGAAGCTAATTGTCCATGAGGGCAAGAATTCTATTGCAACTGCTGTCAAATGTACTGGACTACCCTTGAGCTACATTATCAACTACAACACCCCCTCCTTCAGCCACCCATAATAAAATGCAATTGGGAAATATTTAACAAAATTAAAATACAATGGTATATAGAAAACATAAAAATATGTTTTTCTAAGTTAATGTTTCATGATAAGATTTAATAAACCATTAGATTGTAAGCTCCTTGAGTTTATGAATTTTTTGCCTCTTTTTTTGCTTTGCACTTAGCTGGCACTTAATGTTTATTGATTGATTGTGGCCCCTGTCTATTTGAAACAAAATAATTCTAACAGTCTCAATTTGTAGAATTGCCTAGGGGAGTTGTATAGTCTTCTCTAGGAACCCTAAACCCCAGGTCTTCAAATAGAGCCTTCACACTAATCATTTTGACGTTCAAGATGCCAATAAGCATTTATTGATTATAAGTGGTTACTATGAAACTGGTGAAGAAAATTGTCAATTCAGGTTTGGCACTAAACAGAGTTGTTCTGAATTAGGGGGATTAGACAGCACCAATATAAGGTGCTGCAGACATTCCTCTCAGTAGATGATGGCAGATTTTCCTGGACCATAGTGACCTTTCAGGGGGTGTAGTTTTGCAATTGTCAATCTGGCAGAGGATTGTTCCCTCCCCCCCTCACACAACATTAGAACCATTACCTTTTTTTGTAGACTGGACTAGTAATTTTATTGGTTGGTTGACCTTCATTTTGAAGAGTACCAATGACATCATGAAGTGATATCTTAACTCAACAGTGAATTGGGTTTAAGTGAGACAGAGTTGCACACAACTATCAGTCTCACTCTTTCTTCCAGAGTCACTGAAGTCCAATAGCAATCCAAAAGGCAGGATCACAGGCAAAAAGTCCAGGATGCAGTGGATGACCTTGATGTCTTTGATGTCTGATCAAGCTTTAAGTGTTTCACAAAAACTGCTTCAGCTCCCTTCATGACTGTTGGAACAAATTGTTCTCATCTGCCCATTCCACCAAGGAAGTTCTTCACATGTTTGGGGTAGGTTTGAAGTCTGTCGGTTAAACCTGGTTTAGCCTGGCTGCTGGGCTATGGCCACTGTACATGCTTGTTGGAACCACAAATGAGAGTTGGATGAAGATAGACGCCAAGAATGAATGAGCAGCACTGAAAAGGGCTTGGTAAGCCCTCATATCAGAGATGCTAGTTTTCCCTGAACACATCAGACACTCCAAATTTATTGGTAGAGGCAACAATTTTATAGTTCAAGTGGACACATTGTACTTTGAGTCCAACATAGTGTTATCATTTTGGTTCTCTTTGAGAACAAAGGACAACAACTAATAACCAACACCATTGGTATAGGGAGCTCCAAGTAATGGACTTCTACTGATACAAGTCCTTCCTCCTCTGCAACTGGTAGGTTTAGAAAGTTTTCTGGAGATCAAGTGATTTGTCAAGTCACACAGCTAATATATGTCACAGGCAGAATTTGAAACTAGGTTTTCCTGATACTAAAAAAAGCTCACTGTACAAAGGTCGAATTCACTGCCTTCAAAACACTCAAAATTTCCTGACTTCGATAAAAATATAATTGGGAAATGGTTAACAAAATAAATAATATAAAACAACATGGATAATGTTAATTTGTGGTTTTCTAAGTCAATACAAGGGTACAGAAATCTATTTCTATTTTGAGTGTAATACCCCTATGCTAGAACATAATACTTTTCCATTTTTATAAAGGGGTAAGTCAAGGAAGGATAGAAGAAATCAGAAGGGAATCAGCCTCTTCAATTCTCAAGTTGCTTCCTCTGTGGCAGTAGACCACCAGAAGGGTTTTTCAAATAGTGTAGGGAAGTGAGTCATCAAGGTGGGGAATCTAATGAATGGATGGTACTAAGTTTAATCTCCAAACCACAATATGTCCTTCATATGGATGGAGCATTACCATAGCAGTGTGACTTCTACTTTATTTGGCTGCATCTTCATCCTTAGGTTCTTAATAAGACTGTAGGACAGGAGAGGGGAGGGGAGGGGAAGAGAGGAGAAGGAAGGGAAGCAGAGTAGAGAATAAGGGAGAAGGAAAGGGAGGTGAAAGAAAGAGGGAAAGAGAGAGAAGGAGAAGGAAAAGGAACAGAGGGGAGGGGAGGGAAGAGGAGTAGATGTGAAGAGAAAGGAAGAGAAGGAAGGGGAGGAGACAGAAAAGAAAAGTAGAGAAAAGGGAAAGAAAGAAAAGGGGAGTAGAGGAGAGGAAAGGAGAGGGGAGGAGAGGAAAGAGAAGTAGAGGAAAGGGGAGGAGAGAAGGGAAAGCAGGGGAGAGGAGAAGGGGGAAGAGAAGGGAATAGAAAGGAAAGGGAGGGAGGGAAGGAGAGGAGATGATAGTGGGAGTGTGTAATTCAGGCTACAAGATTAGATTTTGTTTCATCAAACATTTCTGAATGATGTGTTCCGAACTCCTCCTGGTTTTGTATCAAGAAGAAATTCCCAGTAGCATAGCAAGTCCAGATCAAGTTGCAAATCTGATGTTATGAAAAGGCTAATCTTCCCAAAAGCATTCAGCAGCCATAAAGAACAAAGGTTACCCATATTCAAATATGATTTCATTCAGAACCTGGCAACCACAGCACCACCCAAGTTCCTTGCCTTTTTGTTTGTTTGTTTGTTTGTTTTACAAAGTACTATAGCCCCGTGTGGGAGAGGTTTGGTGGTCAAATAAATACCCACTGGGTATTGGCAGCATGACAGTTTCGTGTTATGAGTCATCATTTTATATGCAGGTTTGAATGGTTTTAATGATGCTCTGTATTACAGGGAAGAGGAGGGCATTGATGAGTTCTAGGGACAAAATTTGTATGTGTTTGAGTAACTGAACGATAATAAGACGACTTCCTGGGTCATCATTCTGGAATGTAACATCCTATCATCAAGAGTTTTATGATTATGAGGCTGACTCAGAGTTAGCTTGGGAGCCCCTCTTGCTGGACCAGTTTTGGGTCCCCAGATTGCCTGGTACTTCAGGAATAAATTAGTGCTTCTACCCAAAAGCCCTGATTTATCAGGAGCTCATGTATGATGAGCAGAAATGAGTTGCTTACCAGATTTTAACTGAGGATAATAGATAGCATTACCTGTTAGAGAGAGAGCTGGACACTATCTTCACAAAGTTGTTGTAAAGTTCAAAAGAGATAGTACATATAAAGGATTTTGCAAACCTTAAAGCACCATATGAACATCAGCTATTATTATTATATTATGTACCATAATCATAGCATTTATATAATGCCTTAACATTTTTCAATGAAATATAATAATATATAGCATTTATATAGTTCTTTAATATTTTTTCAAAGAATCTTATGCTTATTATCTCATTTGATCCTCACAACAACAGTAGGAGGTTGATGCTACCATTATCTCCATTTTGTAGATGAGGAAACTGAGCTAGAGAATAATGACCTGCCAGGGTCACAAAGCAGGATTTGAACTAGACTGAGGTCTTTTTGTTAGAGTCAGGAAAATCTGAGTTCAAATCTGATCTCAGACCCTTACTAGCTATATGACCCTGAATAGTCATTTAACATCTGCTTTCAGTTTTCTCATCTATAGAAAACTCTCTCTCTGTATGAGTGTATGTATGTATATATGTATATATATTTATTTTTATTTATTATAAATATTTATTATACTGATTTATATATGTACATATGCAAATCAGTATAATAATAAATCTTTCTCCAGCATTGTTGTGAGGATCAAATAAAATAATAATTACAAAGCATTTAATACAATGCCTGACACAATAAGTACTATATAAATATTAGCTATTATTATTGTTGTTGTTGTTGTTATTATATAAGTTATCATCTTTAAAGTGGCAACATATTATCTGGCATAGAGGAAGCACTTAATAAATGCTTATTTATCACTCTTCTATTAGAATGTGAGGTCCTTGAAGATAAGAATCATGTTTTTGTCTTTCTTGGTATCATTAGTACTTAGTATAGTTATTGACACATATTAAGCACTTATTTGTTGACTGATTGACTACTACTGCTGCTGCTGCTGCTGCTGCTACTACTACTACTACTACTACTAAAATTACACTATTACTAGAACTATACTACTATTGCTGCTACTACTACTAGCACTACTACCACCAGTAATAGCAGCAGCAGTACTAGTAGTATTATAATTAGTAGCAGCAGCAACAGTAGTAACACTACAAGGAGTAGCAATAGTAGTGGTAGTAGTATACTGGTAGTAGCAGCAGCAGCATTAGCAGTAGTAGTAGCATATTAGTAGTAGCAGCAGCAATAATAGTAGTAATGACACTACTACAAGTAGTAACAGTAATAGTAGTAGTACTAGTAATACTATTACTACTAGTAGTACTATATTAGTAGTAGCAACAGCAGGAAGAAGTAGTACTACAAATAGTAGCAGTAATAGTAGTATACTAGTAGCAGAACAGTAGTAGTATACTGATAGTAGCAGCAGTAGCAGTAGCAGTAGTAGTAGTATATTAGTAGTAGCAGCAGCAATAATAGTAGTAAAGATACTACTACAAGTAGTAGCAGTAATAGTAGTAATACTATTACTACTAGTAGTACTATATTAGTAGTAGCAAAAGCAGCAGGACGAGGAGTACTATAAATAGTAGCAATAATAGTAGTATACTAGTAGCAGAACAGTAGTAGTATACTAGTAGTAGCAGAAGTCTCAGAACAGTTTTAAGCAATAATTTGGCACATTGTGAATTTTCATAGGTTTCTTAAGATTCAGGGTAGGGATTTTTTCAGGACTAAGTATGGAGAGTGAATAGTTCTGCCCTCTAGGCTTGCAACTGGAGTTGCTTACTCTAAAGGCTCAGTTGTATGAGAACTGGCAAGAGTGGGACCACCTCCACCCTGATGAGATCATTCTAGAGAATGTCAGATTGTCCCCACCCTGAACTGCTTCATTCCAGACTAGATCCCTAAGGAATACGCTAACAAAGTCCATTCCTGAGCTCTTTCCTTGAAGTTGCTTAACACACCTGTTTATGATCTCAGGTTGAAGTGGGTTTTCAGATATCTCCTAAAGTTTGGGAATGAAACCTTCTCAAGTTTTCACCAGGGAACTCTCTTTTGATGTGAACAAAACCTTAAAGCCTTAGCCTGGAGACCAATTGCTCTGGGGTGATGGGGAAGGGAAACTGGGTTAAAAAGTCCATTGGGAAGAGGACCAGATTGGGGGTGCTCACCAAATCTATGCCACAGGCCTTTTAGCAAGAGATCCATTGGTGACAACGCAGAGAACAATGCTTAGCAAGGAGCCAGGGATGAGGTCATCCATATGCAGGTCCAGGAAGGGCAGGAACTCATGGGGTCTCAGATGGGAACAACACAGCAAGTAGACAGAATGGTGATTTGAAGCTGGATGACCAGCTTTTAAGGCTAATACTATTATTCAGAACTGATCTGTCAACAAACAGAAGCAAACTGACATAATTAAGTATTAAATAAGGTTTTACAGATTATTTTACAGCTAAAGGCTTTCAGAAAAGGGAGAAAATCCAACTGGTGGGCCAGCATTAACTCACAGATGTGCAACTACACCCAAGGCTCTGCCTACTGCCCAAATGACTTATAAAATGAAGAGCTCCTCACTGATGAAATGAGTAACACAAAATATGCATTTTTTTTTTTAACACACCAGAATTCTACTCTGGTCTGGGTTTTGAATCCATCTTCTTAATACCCTGAATGTTTCTTTCCCCGTGTTTAATTTCCTTATCATTTCAACTTAATTTATCAGCATAATTTCTGCTCGTTATTTGCTAGATTCTAAGTTATAGTATATAAAGATTCTAAAATCACTCCCCAATATATACATATATTAGCAGTTTGGGTTTCCAGAGCTTTGGGAACTGCTGAGGGGTAGTAGGATGGCTTTTTTTCAGTGCTATTGTCTTGAGCTTCCATTACTGGTGTTTTTTTTTTGTTTGTTTGTTTGTTTGTTTGTTTTTTTGGAGTGCAGATTATAACTCATGTGTAATTTATTAGATAATAAATCCTTTTTTTAAAATAACTTTTTATTGATAGAACGCATGCCAGGGTAATTTTTTACAGCATTATCCCTTGCATTCACTTCTGTTCCAATTTTTCCCCTCCCTCCCTCCACCCCTTTCCCCAGATGGCAAGCAGTCCTTTACATGTTGAATGGGTTACAGTATATCCTAGATACAATATATGTGTGCAGAACTGAACAGTTTTCTTGTTGCACAGGGAGAATTGAATTCAGAAGTTATAAATAACCCAGGAAGAAAAACAAAAATGCAAGTAGTTTCTATTCATTTCCCAGTGTTCTTTCTCTGGGTGTAGCTGCTTCTGTCCATCTTTGATCAATTAAGGCTCTCTTTATCGAAGAGGTCCACTTCCATCAGAATACATCCTCATACAGTATCGTTGTTGAGGTATATAATGATCTCCTGGTTCTGCTCATTTCACTCAGCATCAGTTCATGTAAGTCTCGCCAGTCCTCTCTGTATTCATCCTGCTGGTCATTCCTTACAGAACAATAATATTCCACAATGTTCATATACTACAATTTACTCAACCATTCTCCAATTGATGGGCATCCATTCATTTTCCAGCTTCTAGCCACTACAAACAGGGCTGCCACAAACATTTTGGCACATACAGGTCCCTTTCCTTTCTTTAGTATCTCTTTGGGGTATAAGCCCAGTAGAGACACTTCTGGATCAAAGGGTATGCACAGTTTGATAACTTTTTGAGCACAGTTCCAAATTGCTTTCCAGAATGGCTGGATGTGTTCACAATTCCACCAACAATGTATCAGTGTCCCAGTTTTCCCGCATCCCCTCCAACATTCTGCATTATCTTTCCCTGTCATTCTAGCCAATCTGACAGGTGTGTAGTGGTATCTCAGAGTTGTCTTAATTTGCATTTCTCTGATTAATAATGATTTGGAGCATATTTTCATATGTCTATAAATAGTTTCAATTTCTTCGTCTGAGAATTGTCTGTTCATATCCTTTGATACTGGTGTGTTTTATCTACTGTTAATCACTTGTGATTACTATCCTGGTTCCATTTAACCAAAGAATGTAAATATGCTTTTATAAAAGGAAATTTACTTTGAAGGTATAGTGAGGACAGAATAGTCACCATTCCTCTTTCTCAGTACTTGGGGGCTATACTCTTCCTCTTACCACTTAGGCTCAAATTTAAGGAAGTCCCTACCTAGCTTTTGCTCTACCAGATCCACTTCTAAATATTGCATAACTGTCAGAAGGAACTGTCAGATGCTACTGCTGTTCTGGGCAGGTCAGTTGGGACTTTGATCATCATCTTCTGGCTTCTTACAAATTGAGTCTAACTCTAGTACTTTTGATGGGTCACTGTTCTGACTTTTTGAAGCTCTCAGGGTTATGGCTGCTTCCAACATTTCTTCATCTAAAACAAGAATGAACAACATAAGGACACAAAGAATAGAAGTCCTTTTTCAAGGACCACATGTCAACCTTAGAAGGGGGAAGAAGCAAAAATCTCAACCTCTAAAATATTGTCTTTCTCACCTTATCTCATCAGATAAGAAAGAGCCATAACATGAGATTTACTTTGGTTTGCTAGTGTCTATTGAATGTACCCCATTTCTAGCTTCACACACAATCAAAAAGTCTCTTCACCTTGGCTATTCTCAGAGTACAAGACAACTCTGAAGGATTTATGATGAAAAATATATCCCTCCCCAGAAAAAGTACTGTTTGTGTCTGAGTACAGATTGAAGCATACTATTTAAACTTTATTTTTCTTGAATTTTTCTTTTTTTTGGGGGGGGTGTCTATGCTTTCTTTCACAACATGCCTTTTATAGAAATGTTTTGTATGACTTCATGTGTGTGTTTTCAATGTGGGAGGTAGGATAAGAGAGAATTTAGAACTCAAAGTTTTAAAAATAAATGTTAAAAATTGTTATATATATAAGGGGGGGGATAAAGTACTAAATAGCGAAAGTCTCTTCATCTTTTAACCCAGAAATATCACAAGTATGATGAAAAAAGAAAAAGTGAGATGAAAAAAGAAAATTGAGGGGCTGCCCATCAATTGAGGAATGCCTGAAAAACTCATGCTATATCATTGTGATGGAACATTATTGTAATGAAGAAATAATGAAGAAAAATCGGGGAAGACCTGAACTGCTTCAAAGTGAAGTGACGAGAGATTATTAAACACAGCAATAATAATATTGTAATAATCATCAACTGGAAAAGACTTAGCCACTCTAATCAATACTAAGGTTCAAGACAATTCAGAAGCACTCATGATGAGAATTGTTAAGCCCCCCAGAGAGAGAACAGCCAAATTATTATTTTTTTTTCTTTTTTTGGCAAGGGAATTGGGATTAAGTAACTCGCCCAGGGTCACACAACCAGTAACTGTCAAATGTCTTAGGCCAGATTTGAACACAGGTCTTCCTGACTCTAGAGCTGGGCTCTATCTATTGTGTCACCTAGTTGTCCCAAGAACTGATGCATTCTGAGTGCAAATTGAAGTTGAATTTTCTCACTTTCTATATTTTTCTCGCTTTTTCTGGGCAACATAGACAATATGGATATGTTTTTCATGATCTCACATGTCTAATTGAATATTATATTGCTTGCCTTCTCCATGAGTAGGGGAGAGACTGAAGAAAGAGAAAAAATTTGGAACTTCAAATTAAAAAAAAAGTTAAATATAAAAAGTAATTTTCCCCCTAAAAAAGGTCTCCCCTTCACTACTTGGTTAACAGAGCAGAACCAGTTATAAAAAGTCTTTATATGCTCCAAATCAGGGAAAAGGTCCTTTCCATTGCACATCAGGATTTTTTTCTAGAAGCAGCTTCCTCAGCCTCTTCTATGTGGGAATTGCATCAGGCAAACACACTTCCTCTTCACTGTATTCATTTCCCTTATTTCCCCTAATTTTCCTTCATTCTACATCCCTGGACTAAATTTGTTGTTTTGCCTATTCAGATTATGTACTTCTGTAGGATGGCATTCACAACAGATGTCCTAATGGATTTATTGACTAATTATCATAAAGGTTTTAAAAAGTGTGCTGGTCGATTTTCCAGAGATTGCTTAGACCTTGAAATGGTACATGCTGATCCAAAGAGAGAAAGGCTTCTATATTTCATGAGTTAAAGATGGCTCTATGCAGATCCTCCAACCAACAAGAAATACTCTGAAATAAAGCTGTCTGTGGTCAGACTCTTGAGTAATGGATTCAGGACATGTCCTAGAACATATTCTATTAATTTCACAAATATTTATTGAGAACCTATTATGTGTGAAGCACAATAATAGGTCCTGAAAGAGACACAAGAATGAATAAAGCATATTCCTGCCTTTTGAAAGTTTACAATCCAGTGGAAGTTAAGAATCAATCAACCAATCAACAAGAATTTATCAAAAATCTGCTTACTATATGTAAAGCATTTTGCCAGCTGCTGGGAAAACAAAGGCAAAAGTGAAATACTTTCTGCTCTTATAGAGTATACATTGCATAGAGAAAAAAATAAATAATACAAATATTTGCAAGATATATATAGTAAATTCAAAGAAAATTTTTTTTTTTTTTCAGAAGGAAGCATTAGTAGCTGGGGAGATAAGGAAGAGACAAATACACAAATAAAGGTAATACAAAATAGAGAGCTACAAATGAAATCCTTTGATCATTCAAAGATCAGATGCTGCTTTCTATAGGGATAAGGCTAAACTCCGATGATTGGGAAAATATATAGCGCCTGAGGGAAACAAGAGGGTGTGACTCAAGTCATAACTGAAAGAAAATGTAAACAGAATGCTGTGCCCAGTAAAGCCAGTTTGCCAGGAACTAAATTCAAAAGACTGGGTGTGAAGGTGGTCCAAAGGTTTAGGCAATGATCCAGACTGAAGAGGAAATAAGCACAGAGTAGGGCAGGAAAAATATTATGAAGGGAGGAGCACCAGGAAATTATGTGGGTGGCAGGTGCTGACCACATACAAGTTTCTTGTTAGTAAAGTCAGACAAAAGGGACCTCAGATTCCTGAGACAATCAAAGGCTATTTGGTATCTTGGAGGATGACTTAAATTTAACTTATAGATAGATCAGAAGTCCTAAGAAAGCCAGAGTTTTCCTTATCTATTAAATGACTCCTGAATTGCTATTTAAAAAGAAATCCCTGAATGGTTTCATTCCCTATAGTTAGACTAGAACTTTTGGGTCTGCTTCTAATGGTAGAAGATTCTCCAGGCCTTCTTTGAGACCTAACCATTGAAAATGTCAGAACTTTAGACATTTTAGTGAATTAACTAATTTACATATAGTTTGTTACTATTTGACACTTACATTTTTAGGCCTTGGATCAAGTTCCAGATCTAATAAACAACTTAATACATTTATTTCTTTGAAAAAATGTTATTCTAATTTTAAAATATTTTTCTCTTGGATTTCTAGGCCACCCTTGAGGACAATGGTAATATAATGGAAGACATGTGGTTCAAATCATCCCTGCTGCTTACTATCTGTGTGATCTTAAGCAACTCACTTAACCTGAGTTTCTCAGTTTCTTATCTGCCAAGTAAAAGAAGTGTTGGAATAGACAAGTCTTTTAATATTCCTGGGTCTAAGCTTCTTTAACTATAAAATGGAATGGTTGGATTAGAACGTTTGGGAAGCCCCTTTCAACTCAGGATTTGTGATCCTATAATCCCATGTCCTTTAAGGTCTCTTCCAATTCTTAAATCTGTGATTCTTTAATCTAATTTCTCTGATTCACCAGTGTTTTTATTGCTCCCACTTTTAGGGTTGGTAAGCAAAATGATTAAACTGTGAAAGTAGCAGAATATTAGTAAAACACTGAACCAAGGACACAGGAAGACTCATAGTCACACAAGGGAACAGCCAAATGAAGAATATGTCATTGGGGCAAATCTGTAATTCAATATTCTGAATCCTATGATTGTTGTTGTTTAGTAGATTAGTTGTGTCCAACCCTTCATGGCCTCATTTGGTGTTTTCTTGGCAAAGTTACTGGAATGGATTTCCTTCTGTTTCCTTCTCTTGCTCATTATACAGATGAGGAAATTAAAGCAAACAAAATGAAATGACCTGCCCAGGCTCACCTAGCTAGTAAGTGTCTGAGGGCAGATTTGAACTCAGGAAGATAAGTTTTCCTAACTCTGAGAAGCAACATGATGCCTTATATAAAATTATATATTATAAGACCTGGCTCCATATCCTACCTCTACAACTACTATCCCTGTGATCTCTGAACATCTTTGAGCCTATATTTCTTCAGTTATTAAATGAAAGGGAGAGTGAGTAGACAGTCTCTAGTGTGCCTTTAAGCTCTAATATTTTGTGATCCTATAATCTATGATCCTTTGCAACTATGCTGAAATCCTAAACAACACCCAGTAAACTGTGATTTCAAAGTAGATCTGAAAAGCAGTCTTCACCCCCCTCCTTAGGTTTCCAGTGGAGAGGGGAGTGTAGCCAGGAATGGCTCCACCCTTTGAAGGGACCACTGGTAAAGGAATACCTTTGGCCACCCTCTGCTTAAAACTTGCACTCTCACAAAACTTCCTGGTTTTCCCTACTGCTCACCCCCACTCCCTACACCCCACTGAAGATCATAAGACTTTGAGAAAATAAAAAATAACTTATTAGGAAAGGATTTGGGATCCTTGACCTAAGAATTTATTTTTGTTTTATTTCATTTTCAAACAAAGATCAGACTTCTCTCTTTTCTTACTTCCCTCACCCTGCCCCCCACTGAGAAATCAAGAAAAATAAAACTCCTTTTGCAAACATGTATAGTCTAACAAAACAAAATTTCTCATTGGCCATTTGACCCAAGAATTTGAGCAAATTCAGATGAACTTCAAATAAGCCTTCATATGTTTAAAGGATGAACTAAAATCAACACAGCTTCCAGGTTTCACCCAATGTTCATTAAAGCCTTCAGCTAGCTTACTCCATGGGAATTGCCTTAATTGTCTTAAACAGGATATTATAAATTAATTGGTTTTTTTTTCTTTGTGGGTCAGATGAACTGATCTCATTTTGAGGAGAGGTATATTTTTTCCCCTCTAGCTTCTATTTGTAGAATGAGCAGGGCTTAAGTAGACCAGCACTGGCAAGGAGAGGATTTTTTTTTTTTTTACATATATATATAGTGGCAGTTAATATTTTCTTTCAAAGAGCTTATTATCCACTCAGCATTGGGACTTGCCCTGGGGTAGAATTGCCTGGATTGGAGGGTGAGTCAATCTTCACCTCAATCCTCTATTTCTAGCCGGCTCCAAACCTTTAGGCAATGTTTCATCCCATCCAGCTATGAGCCAGGACAGCAGGGTCTAGCCAACTTAGGCATCTTGCCATCTGCCCTGGTGCCAAATAAACCTCATCCCCTGTTTTCTACCCATCCCTCTCCATTATTTTTCTCTCTTCTTTCTCAGGGAGCGATAATCAAATTAATATTACTGTTGCTCCTAGGAAAGGTGTAATCATCATAAGATCAGAGGTCTGCAAGTTTTAAATGGGATCTTGGAGGTAAACCCTCTCATTTTACAAATGAGGAAACTGAGGCAGACAGAGATTAAGTGACTTGTCCAGGATCAGAGAGCTACTAACTGATTTGAACTCACCTTTCAAGTCCAGAGCTCCATCTAGTATACTATTATGGCTCTCAGTCTAGTGTTCCTATCTCTATTCACAAGCCCTAACAGCCTAAACCACCCCACCTCTCCACTGGCTCTAACGGCTCTTGTAAACTCTGATTTGATGTCAGAGATATTTTTCTGTTTGTATCTCCAGCACTTTGCAAATGGCTGGCACATAATATTACTAATGTTTGTTGATTGATTAATACATGAAAAATGTTGGATTTAAAGCATTCACTCAATGAAGAACTATGAAAAGTGCACTCTCAGTCTTTAGCAGAGGTCATCTGGAGATAGTGGAATTTCAGTCTGATCTAGTCCCTCCATAGATGCCACCAAATAACAAAAATATCATAAAGCTGGAGACCTGGAAGGTCTTCTCACATTTCACAGAGGCAAAGCACAACTACCACAACAAGGCTCGGAGATTCCAAATGAATTTAAACCAACATCTGCATAACATCCCACTATGTTAATAGACAAGATGTTAGTATTCCTGGGCAAATCTGTCTGCTGAAAAGCAGGATGCATGTGGCAAAGAATATGGGGTAAATTTTTTCCATATGTTTGTTAAACCTTTCAGGGCCGAAAACTTGTTTTTTAAAAATGCGATTTACTTGAGAATGAATCAGGCTCTCATTTGGCTTCACTTGCTGCCTGTTATTGTCGGGGTGCTGTGTTTAGAGAAGCATAAATCTTCTAGGAATGAGAAGTGATAGTCATTCTTCACTCTGTCCTGGTCAGACCACCATCTGAAGTATTATGTTTATTTCTGAGAGTAACGATTTAAAGACACTAATAAGCCAGGGGAAGACAATTAAGGTGGTGAATGACCTTGAGTCCATGTCATATGACGATACAGGAGAAGAGAGGGGAGGAGAAGAGAAGCAAGGAAAGTCACTTATTTCTGTCTGCCTCAGTTTTCTCATCTGAAAAATGAGCTGGAGAAGGAAATGGCAAACTAGTCTAGTATATTTCCTAGGAAAATCCATATTGAGGGTCACAAAGAGTCGAATATGACTGAAAACTAAATAAACAACAATGTTATTCTTGAGCTAAGTTTGGTATAGACAAAAGTTTGTCAGGAATTATAAAGTAGTAGAGGCTTTAGAAAGGAAGCTCCTTTGTTTTCCTGTTGCATATCTCAACCTGGATGTTCCATAGACAGCTTAATGTTAACATTTCTAAAGTATAACTCAAAAATTCTTCTCTCCTTCCTTCCAAAAAACTCTACTTCTCCTTCAGACTTCTTTATGTCAAAGCCACTATGATCTTTTCACTTACCCAGGTTTACAAACTAGAAATCATTCTTGATTGTTCACTCTCTTAGTCTTTATACACATCCAATTGCCATATATTTGATTTTGCCTCCATGATATCTCTCGTATTTATCCCTTTCCACTCAAATGGTCACCACCCTCATTCAGGACCTTACAACCTTTTCCTTGTACTATTGTAATAGACCCTAACTCTTGCCTCAAGTTTCTCCATTTCCAATTCACCCTCTGCACAGGTGCCAAATTAATGTACTTAAAGCATATGGCTGATCATGTTTTTCACCTGCTCAAGATGCTTCAGAAGCTCCATGTTCTTGCAAGGGGAGCTCCTAACAGCACACTGAGTGGTTTCACATGGCTAATATTTATATAGTACAGAGCAAAGTTTCTAGATTTTCTAGATGGAAAGAATGAGCCCCCAAAACTGAGGCATACTCTAAAATATTCACAGGTCTTTTACACAAAAGCTTCTGACCTAAAGTTACATGAAGGTAAGTTATATTTATTCAATCTTATTTTCCCACCAAAATGTTTAGCTTAATGTTTTATATATAATTGGTTCAATATTTGTTGAGTTTGTTGAATTGCAGGAGAAGTTACAAAAACAGAGTGAGCTAATGGATATCATAAAGAATATGGTTGGGATTAGAGGAATAGGATTTGGGGAAAGAAAGATCAAGGGAATGGCCAGATTCTGAGAAAAAAGTCCATTTTTTCCTGACAAGTCAGAGATTACTTTCTTTACTTCATTCACTTCCTGAATGAGCTTTTGACTCTCCAGACTTCACCTCAATCATCTTCCCTCAATGTCTGGTCCTTCCTGCACTGGAACCTCCCTCCACTGACCAATTCCTTCATACTGTTCCTGCCTAGGCTTCTGATCTCTGAATTTTATCATAATTCTTCAGCTTCTTTCTTACTCTGGAAATTTCCCTCAATACCTGGAAATTTTTCATTCTAGAATATCCCTCAACTATTAATACTGGGGAAAATGATGGGAGGAATATCTGGTACCACTAATGCTAGACCTTCTTACTAACTATTCTAAGACAAGAATGTCACTTGAAAGTGATGGTGAGATTGTCTGCTGCTGTAGTTGTCCCTACAGCTGGTCTTTGTCACACATTAGCTTTTGACATAGAAAATGAGATGACTTTTTCTATATTTGGGTAACTTTTCACTAATTATTCCATGTTTTATTAATTCCACAGGTGGGAGGAGAGAGAGAGACAGAGAGACAGACAGAGAGAGAGAGACAGAAAGAGAGAAAGAGAGAGAGACAGAGACAGAGAGAGAGAAGGAGGGAAGGAAGGAGGGAAGGAAGGAAGGAAGAAAGAAAGAAAGGAAGAAAGGAAGGAGAGAGAAAGGGAAAGCCAAAGAAAGAATAAACTGAGAAAGGAGGTGGGTTTAGAATGTAAGAACAATGCCTCAGGCATTCCTAGGACTCCAGGGGATCTTACCTCCAAAATACACTATCAGGACAAGTTGAAACTGAGTAGGAGAATAATCTTGACTCTGAATTTCTTGCTTTTATATTCATGATAAATAATTCAGTGTAATAAATGTAGGGTTTTTTTCTCCCATAGGCATCTTTGTTTGATGGTTTTCTGTCTTTCTGTTTCAAATATTAAGGAAACTGGGAACTTTCCTTTTCTACCCTCATATATTATTAGCCAGGAGAATGCAAAATGGGTCAGTGGAAGGTCAGATTTTATCCAGGGTGGCTATTTGCCCTCTTAATCTATTGTGCTCAGAACCCTGTAACCTCAAGTATGGAATCATTTCTGTCACTTTTACTAATAAATGTCTGACCCTTTGTGGTGTTCTGGTATTCCAACAACTCAGCCTGCACTTTGCTCCACATATTCAGAGCTGCTCAAAACCCCTGTGCCATTTGGTGCGAAGAGGGCTCTGTCTGTGACGCACAAAAAATAGATTTTTTTTCTCATATTTTCAAAGTCAAGACATGACTTCATAAAGGGCAAAATGTGCCAGTACTTCTCGTTTTCTTTTTATATTAGAAGGTCAGGCTTTGTAGGCAAGGCAAAATGTAGACAGTTTATCTAGTTAGGGGTAAGGATTTCAATTTTATCTCACAGGCATTCTCATTACCCCCGTATGATTATAGAGCCTAAGATCATATAGGAACTATTAGACTGAGAGGACTATTACCCTACCTGGAAGGAGGGTCTTAGGAATAGCTGTCAGTATTTTAAGCTCAGTCTAGCAACTATCCCTTTTCAGGGGTTGGTCAGAGAAAAAGTTATTCATTGTCATTGTCATTGACTTGGGAGGAGCTATAGAAATAACAATTATTAACATTGTAGAAAACAAATTGGGCAGTACAACTAACATGTTAGATGTAAGAAAAAGAATTCCCATCTTTGAATTATTTTGAATATAGTTGCTACTTGTCTTGTTTATGTTTTTCCCCTACTAGACTATAAGCTCTTTGAGGGCAGGGCATATTTTTTGACTTTGTATTCCATTGCTTCGTACAGTTCATGGTACATAATAACTGCTTAATAAAATGCTTGTTGTATTATTGGATTGAAAATGGCCTTGAGAGAAACTAGGTATAAGTACCATATATTAAGACAAAACTTCTTAAACTAGGTCATGATCCCACATGGGACTGCATAACTAAAAGTGGGGGTCACAAAATTAATATTTATTATCATAAAAGTTTGATTTGTATGCCTGTTTAATATACCTATATAACCAGGTTCACATAAAAATTTCTCAGGCAAAAAGTGTCATGAGTGAAAAAAGTTTAAGAAGCCCTGTACTATATTTAACATTTATCGGACTGCTTGCCATCTTGGGGTGGGGGTGGGGGTGGAGGGAGGGAGGGAGGGGAAAAAAATCGAAACATAAGCGAGTGCAAGGGATAATGTTGTAAAAAATTACCCTGGCATGGATTCTGTCAATACAAAGTTATTATTAAATAAAATAAAATTTAAATTAAAAAAAAAGAAGCCCTGTACTAAGATAAAGTTCAAAATGGGTACATGATTTACACATAAAGGGTAATATCATAAGCAAATTAAGAGAACATGGAATAGTATATCTGTCAGATTTATGGATAAGTGAAGCATTTAGGATCAAAGAAGATACAGAGAATAGTACAAATAGTAATAGTACAAATAGTAAAAATAGATGATTTTACAAACCAATACAACTGAAATTATAAGGAAAGCAAAAAACTGGGAGAAGTTTTTTGCAACAAGTATCTCTGATAAAGGTTTCATTTCTCAAATATATACAGAACTGAGTTAAATTTATAAAAACACAAATTATTCTCCAATTTTTAAATGGTCACAGGATACAAACAGGTAGTTTTCAGACAAGAAATCAAGCTATCTATATTCATATGGAAAAATATTTTAAAGCATTACTTATCAGAGAAATATAAATTAAAACAATTCTAAGATACTACCTCACCCCCCCTCAGAATAGCTAATATGACAAAAAATAAATAAAAAGGAAAATGTTGGATGTTGAAGAGGATATGGAAAAACTAGGACACTAATGCACTTTTGGTAAAGTTATCAATTGATCCAACCATTATGGAGAGCAATTTGGAAATATGCCCAAAGGGTTATTAAACTGTGCATTCCCTTTTGATCCAGCAATACCATTGCTAAGTTTATATCCCAAAGACATCCAAAAAAGGAGGAGGAGGGGGAAAGAACCTATTTGTACAAAAATATTTATAGCAGCTCTTTTTGTGATGACTAAGAATTGGAAATCAAATGAATGCCCATCAATTGTGGGGTGACTAAACAAGCTGTGGTATATAATTGTAATGGAATATTCTTATGCTACAAGAAGTATTAGGCAGGATAATTTCAGAAAAACCTGGAAAGACTTACATGAACTGATGCAAAGTGAAGTGAACAGAACTAGAAGAACATTGTACACAGTAACAGCAAAATTGTTTGATGAAGAACTATATAATGAAGTAAGAAAATCCCAAAGGACTCATGATGAAACATGCCGTCACTTCCAGAGAAAAAACTGATATTGATTGAAAACAGACTGAAGCATGCTGTTTTTCACTTTTTCTTTCTTTTTTCCCTTTTGTTTGAATCTTCTTGTACAAAATGACTAACGTGGAAATGCTTTACATAATTGTACATGTATAACTTATATCTGATTACTTGCCACTTTGGGAAAGGGTTTGGGAAGACAAGGATAGAATTTGGAACTCAAGACTTTAAATTAAAATGTTATATTTAACATATATAGGACTGCTTGCCATCTTGGGGGAGGGGGGTAGAGGGAGGGAGGGGAAAAAACAAAACATAAGCGAGTGCAAGGGATAATGTTGTAAAAAATTACCCTGGCATGGATTCTGTCAATACAAAGTTATTATTAAATAAAATTTAAATTAAAAAAAATTAAAATGTTAAAAATTGAAGGGGAAAAAAGAAAATGGCCTTGAAAAATTAGAGAGATGATCCATAAAGTATTAGATGGTGTTCTGTTTTTCAGCACATTAACATCCAGAGGGACAAAAAACCAAGTACAGATACAAGATGTCAGCAGAATGACTCCTAATAATAACAACTGACATTTGGGTGGTACTTCATGATTTACAAAAGGCTTTATCCATGTTATTTTATTACGCTAAACTGCCTTATAACTAAACTCAAGTAAAAAAGAAAATTATTTAGATGCATAATGGTTGGTCCACAAACAAGAATTAGTGAACTATCAGCAAGAATTAGTGAAGTATTTTAGGGACTCCAGACCTGTGATTTCATTGGTGTTGCAAACTCCTGGTGTGGAAATTTTTTCCACTGACACAGTTCAGTAATAAATCCATACAGTTTTGATCATGATGCTAATATACATCAAGAGGACTTAGCCTTCCTGCCTTTCAGGCTAGTCCTTAGATAGGTTGGTTATTTAAATGTGTGTGTGTGTGTGTGTGTGTGTGTGTGTGTGTGCGCGCGCGCACACACACTCACACACATAAGGAATATGACAAAAATAAAGTCAAAAATAATCTCTTTGCTATGTTTGGCATTGTTTGGGTGCTTTTCAGTAGTTTTTGTCTAATTTTGATAGCCACACTTGAAAAAAACGAACAGTGCAGAGAAAATCAAAAGCAATGATTAAAGGAATGGAAAATGAAGCCTATTTGGAAAAGTAATCACATTTCTTATTTGGAAAACTGTCACTACAAAGGGGATACTAGCTTTCCAGAGAAAATGAATGAAAATTGCACTCAGAATTTGGCTAGATAGAAAGAATTCTTTTTGTTAAGATTGATCAAATACAAAGACAGGCAAAAGAAAGCAGTTATGGAATCCCATCTCTAGAAATCTTAAAAAAAAAAAAAAAACAAATATAAAAACATTTGCTTTGGATAGTAAAGATATGAAGAGAACAAGACCAATCTACCTTCTGAGTTCTATTTAAGCTCAATGATTCTATGGGTATATAATTGCTTCATTCTACTGACAGGAAAAATATTGGCCAAGAACCACAGAGTTCCCTCCTTTATTTACAAGAACTGTCTACGAGGGTGGGTCTTGGTTTTAACATTTCATTCAAAGGGCAGGGTTTGGCTAGGACTGATACAGAAGCCTTAATTGGAGGCCAGAGGTCCTGCTGTGCTTTTGCAATTGTTTAGGAAGGCTAAATGGCCTCTACTACTTGGGACAAGGAAATAAAAGTAGGGCAGGCACTAGGAGAACTTGACAGAAAAGCATTTCACAAATAATTAGTAGCTAATTTTAGCTGATCAGCTTACCTTTATTCCCCCATTGTTTAGTCAGATCAAGTCTTAGAGTGGTGAAATTTCACTTTGGGGAAAAAAAAAAAAAGACTTATTTAAAAATAATATTTAAGATCCAAGAAGAACTTGTTTATTGGGGTAGTCAAAACCCAATCCTGAGAATGCTGACTACTTCATCTACATCCTTCTTTCCACTCACATAAATTTAACATTTATTAAATATCTATTACTGTAGAGCACTATCTTCAGTGCTATTTGCTATATGAATATTATTTATTTAGAATTGATTTTCCCACCCTTGTCCAAAAAAGGAAAAGATAGTTTGCAAATGATATTAAGATCAGACAATTCAAGATGAAAACAATTAAAGGCCATTTAAAGGGAAAAGCTGTAAATAGGTCCCTGACATGAACTGATCATTACATTTAGATACTTTGAAGCTCTTGGGAGATACCTAAGTAAAGCAAAAAAGAGAAATACTTTGGGTTA